>NC_066375.1:13983515-14293954 GCF_013377495.2 Cygnus atratus
AAAGAAGTCGGAGAGCGAGGAGTTACTCTGTTCGGCGCAGCACAGCTCGGAAGGCTGAGGCTGTCTCTGACTCAGGTTTCCTTATTTTGAGCTTTTTAAAAGAGCACCTTTTATTGCCTTGTCTACTGCCAAACAAATGGATAAATAACCCTGTGCCTCTCCCCCCAGCCTTCTTATCGCATGGATGTGAGTAAGCCCTCGTGCTTGGATCCAAATTCACACTCCCAGCCTCCTGGGATGCCCATCATGCTATCCTGTTCAGATCTGCACGCATCCTCAGGACCTGAATGTGCCCCCGTTAGGCTGCTCCATAACCCCCCACCATTTTCCATAGGACACCTTCCAGTTGTCCTCCTACAGCCAGGGGTAACCCAGTGGGCTCCAGTGAACTCCACAGTCAGAAAAGCCATCTATCAGATGAAGGGAAGTTTACGAATGTAGCAGGTTCTTTCCAAACTCAGATGCAATTAATGATTAAATATCACCAAGGGGTGGAGGTGACCCAGCCATTTGCCAGGCACTGAGTAGAACAAAGGTGCTGTGAAGAGCCATGCACTGAAGGTGACGTTGCCTGAACTCCTCAATGTGAAGGCAAGAGCTGTCCTCATCTACCCAGACCCTTCTAGGCTCTGCTGAGAGCCGAGCACGTTCAAGCACTGTCTCGTTATTCCCACACAACAGCGGAGGTGCATCAGCAGTCAGGAACAAGACCTCAAGCTCACAGTGCAAGATAAAGCATCTTGAGGCTTGCGAAGAAGTTATGTAGATGAATGATAACAGTTGAGATTAGACAACCGCAGCCGTGTAAACAGGCTGCTGCTGCTAGCTCACAGCTCTGCGAAGGTGACCCCCCGGGCCAACAGGTCTCACTAGCTCCAGGATGTGTCAGCATCACGATCCAGTGCTAAGTCAGAGAATCCAACCCACCCGGCCTCATTACCATCCATGCTGAGACCTGAGCCTTTGAAGCTGTTTAGTGCAATCAGTGGGAATCAGGGAGCTCAATATCCTTGAAGATCCTGGCCTGAGGCCATGGAGTTTAGAAAAACATTTGAACATGTGCTTCACTGTCAGTGTGTTGGTGTTTTCCTGCGTGGAGGGACTTACCCAGAGGACGGGGGGGCTTTTCTGCACCGCTTCTGGCTGTGCTGTGGGACCAAGCCCTGGGGCTCAGCTGTCATCCTGCTGTGGCAGCAAACAGGGTACCCTCCGAGGCAAACCCATGCTCCCTGGTGCAAATTGCTTCCCCAAGGGATGAGCTGACACCCCAGGGGGCCGTGCTTCCAGCTGGTGTCTGCTGCCACATGCCTCCACCCCAGGGTGACGCCCCTGGCTGCTGCGGCACCAGACGGTACCTTATGAGTGTCCTGGGGATGTCACTTCTTCAGCCACTTTGAAGCAACCGAGGGGCTTGCAACCACACCTTGCCTCACCCAGCTCATCTGGTGTTCCCCAAAGACGTTGCAGCAAAAATTGCAAAATTTCGTTTTGCTTGGCAAAACCAAACCCATTGGCTCTGTGACAAGGGCTGCTCATGGGTGTCTCAGCCACGCCAGCAGCATCCAAGCCCCTACTCCTGCAGACCCAGCATGAAATCCCTCGGGGAAGCAACAGAACTGCCTGTGGGGTGCTTTTCCTGGGCATTGCAACCTATATTTGGAAGAGCTGGGTATAATGAGCATGCTCCCTGCTCCACCAAACTCCCATGATTTTAACACAGCTCCTCGGACTTCCAGCACACAGAGGGCGGTTTGGTCATCCGCATGCAACAAAAGGTCATAACAAACAGCAGAGAAAGGGGAGGGGCGAGACGCTTGTTCCTCCCACATTGCAAGCAAGGAAATTAAAAAAGCGTAGATGACATCTGCTGCCCTTGGGCTAAAGGAGGCCTGCCTTCAGCTGAGGTGCAGCAGCAGCAGCCTGCATGCTGCTGTCAGGTGCAGGCGCAGGGCGCAGCAGGGTGCAGCCCGCTCAGGGTGTGCATCGCCACTCGCACGTCTTGGCCAAGGAGCCCGGAGTCAGGAGCTCCTGGCCTGATGCAAAGAAGTGCCAAATGCTCTCCCTCCCTTCCAAAGGAAACAGCGGAGTCAGCACAATCCTACCTACACCCGGACTCCGCCGAGGCGGCTCGGGGTTGGAAAATCCCATTACCACCCATTGAGACACCGTTAAACAATTTCCCAGCCGCTCCACGTGATCACGCATAGTCTGCACGGGAGCCCAGGCTTCAGCAGCGCTTTCACACTTCCAAAGCATGTCTGCTGGGTCATGTGGAGGCTTTCCAAACCTGTTAAATTCACCTGGTAAGTGCGCCGCTTTAGCCCAAGCTGGCAGACCCGCTGGGAAGTGAGTGCTCAGCACCACCTATGACCACGTGTGCTCCTCACCTGGAGTTTTTCATCCTGCTGCGGCTGGATGATGAAAATGCAGAGCATACCATGCAAACTGCTGTGTATCTCCGTGCAAGCTTGGCCTGTGGCAGAGCTCTTCCCAAAGCAAGTATTCCAGGCTCGCATATAAATTAAAGCTCATAAATCAGCGGAGAAAAAAATCTCCTCTATGGCAATGGCCAACTTGTTAGAAGGAAGCTAAAGGCTACAAATGGTTTTCAATGAAGCCTCGTTAGCTGTCAAGAATGCACGAGGCAGCGGCGTTGTTTGGATTGGGAGCATGAGTCGGATTTTTCTCCCCTCTTTTGAGGACAATGAAATGTAACAGCTTTTCTTCCCCTCCGAGCTGCACAGAGTGACCCGAGCCGGCAGACAACGGCACAGATACAATCTCAGGAAATCATGAAGTGACCAAAGAACGGCTGAGAAGTTCTGAATAACTAAATAAAGTCCTCTGTGTTTTCTTTAGCAAGTAAAGAAAATACTTTTAGCCTTTTAGTGTGACTTTTGGGGTCAAGGGGGAATCTCGAGTCCAAATACAACAAACCCGTGTGGAAATTGCTGCCAAGAGTCTGATAGCTGGGCTGGGAGCTTGCCTTGAGGCTCAGATGTGCAAGAACAGCTCACTGAAGGCAGGCGGAATGTGTTTTTGCTCTGAGCATGGGGACCTTGTCTTTTCTTGTAGACAGTGGGCAGCCCCTGGGCACAGCAGGTGCCAGCACCCCGGCGCTTCCCAACGTGAAGCCCATTTCCCCATTGAGGCTGCCAGATCTTCAGAGCACCCAAAAATGAGGTGCCATGGGGCGGCAGCAGCAGCTCTTCCTGGTATCCAGTGCAGATGATGTGTTGTTAGCAACACGTTGCAAGATCATTGTCAATTTTTATTAAATGCATTTAGGAAATCAGTGATGTGCTGAGGGTCACAAAGTGTGTTCATGGATAAGTCAGGAGGCTGCAGAGACGGATGTCTGTGAAGGATGAGGCTGTGTATTTTTTAACTGCACCTTCTGACTCTCACCCTGTTGAAAAATCAAAGCACTTTCAGCAGCTCTTCCCCAGACAGGGCCTTTCAGGTTCCTTCTGTGCCTGCTAAAGGCAGCAATGGAAATAGCAGGGCCACCAAAACAGTGTCCGCAGGAACATGTTAGCATGGGAGCTGAGAGGAGCTAAAAGGCTCAGTAAAGAAATAGAAAAAGAAAATTCCCTATTTCTCAGCTTCCTGATTTTGGATGCATTGCGATGCATGGAATTGCCTTCTCTAGCACACCTCTTAAAGACTTCACTTTTTTTTTTGCCTCACGCTGCTAAAACAGAATAAAGCTTCTGGTGCCGTATTCAGAATAAAGTAGAGATGAGTAATTCTGGCTTCAAATACACGTTCAGAAGATCTTCAGTTTGTTTGTTTGTTTGTTTGTTTTTGTTTTGTTTTGTTTGCTTAGATAGTAGTTGAATACTTGTATTAGCACATCCACCTGAGACGCATCAGGCCTGGTGCCAGTTTCATGTACCCCACCTGTTGTCGTTGGCACAGGTGGAAGGACTCTCCCTCCATGATGAGGCCATAAAGAGCAGCACCTGTGCTGCAGAAGCACACACCATTGACTTCTTACTCCAGCAGCAGGATTGTTGTAGACATGATGTGCAAAGGAAACAAGTAAGGTTATAGAGAGATGGTATCTTTTATTAGCTAGGAGGAAAAAAAAAAAAAAAAAAAAAAAGAGAGTAACTTTCAGGCACACAAGGCCTTCTTCTGTTTGTTTGGGGTTTTTAGTTTGTTTTGGGATCATAACAGCCTAATGAAAGGTATCACCTCTTTCTTCAAAATGGTCTTTCTTACTCACAACACTCCACCAAGAGAAATCTGGATTACAAGAAATATTCTGTGTGTTTTGTCTTATTTTCTTCTGTTACGTTACTGTTTGTGCAAACAAGGTGCACACAGAGTTCCCGCAGCCTTGCCTCTACCTCATACAAAGTTGTATTGCACAGCGTCATCGTGAAGCCATCTGCTCTCACAGAGGAGAAAGCCAATGTCTAACATACCACGTACCATCAAACAGCCTCAGAAGGATAGCAGTGAGCAAATGATACCCTGCATCTGCTCAGCTCACATTCATTTCTAGCCACCTAAGGTTTGGCTGCAACAGCTCTTCTAAACCCAAATACATATGTTGGCTTAGAGGCACCATAGTAAAGTAGCCTAACAAACCAAAGCAATTGGTTTTAATAAGAATCTTGGCTTGTTTTGACAATGCACTGAATCTTCATGTTGGCACCATGAATGTTTTTTTAGGAAAATGTATGCATCTTTGCAGCTCTCAGCAACTAAATCCTCTCTGCACTTCATGGAAAGGGTTTCCTGGCTATCCGCTTTCTGATGTATTCCAAGTTCCTTGCAGCTGATTGTTGTCTGGGCTGGAAAGGCTTTTATATTCGGCTCAGCCATTTGCCACCGTTGCATGCTGTGAGTGGGGTGTGCGGGTGGCACGCTGTGCCCTTCATCCATCCCGCACCTACAAACGGAGCCGAGGCTGCGAAGGCATTTCGATGCTTCCTGAGTCGCATTGCGCAGATGTGTTTGGAATAGCTACGGAAGCGGCTGTCTCCTGCTACCCAGCCTCATTACAGGCAGTAGCAATGCTCCCAGAGTTCAAAGGCATTTCATGCTCACTGAGCGTTTTTCAGCAAGAAATCTGAGATTAAATAAACTCAAATCCTCTCCGAGGAGAAAGCAGAAGATGGAGGGAGAGGCGCTGACTCTCTGCTGCACAGCATGCGTCTTGGTGTACCTTGGAAAACACCCAGGCGAGGTGCTTCTCAAACCCATGCCTGGCCAGGACGTGTCACTGCTGGGGCCAGACCTGTGCCCACTGCAATACCATGGATTTGAATGGGTTTGTGCCAAGGACACTGACCTGCTCAAAACCTGAACATCACCCTGGACGCTTGTCCTAGAGTTCTGGGCAAAATCCCAAGGGGCTTGGAGAGGATGCATCGGATTTACAGCTTTTCTCCTGTTTTCTTCTGTAAAAGGTGATAGGTTAGGTTGTTACCAGCAGAAATATTTAGATTTAGTGAGTACACGCACAAGACCTCCTCTCTAGAAAGAGTTACTGCTGACCTGCCAACAAGCAGAGGACTGCATCTTGCTCTTGTGCTAAAGAAACAGTGCCCAGGGCACATTTCTGGCCATGGACAAAAAGGTGGCTCTGCCCGTTGCACAGCCAGGATTCAGAGGGCACAAGAAATCAAGTTGTTTGATGTTTTTCCTCTCCCTAACAACATTGGCTGTGGGAAAAAGAAAATACTTGAGTCACAGAAGTGACTGAAGTGTCATTCCTGGTGACGGGGATGTTTACCAAGGCTCAGCTGGTAGAGCACGGCCCTTAGCAGGCTGCAGACATTACTTTGCACCCTCCACACCCTCAGTGAGTGCCGTGGGCTCCCTACAAAGTAGCCAACCTCGCACAAGCTGGAGGCATTTTGCCTCTGTACATCTGCAAGACTGAGGTCCAGACATGAGCCCATTCCCTACAAGCCTGAGGAAGTCTTGTGCTGGGCATCCTGGATGTCACCATCCTCGTGAAGGTGTTGTTGGTTCCACAGATGCAGATGACATCCAAGAGAATGGGGCATGGAGATCTACACCCGCAGCACGCTCAGCTACTTAACTCCCATCGGCTTCACTGAGACAAAGACATTTAATACCACTGAGGATCTGGGACCAATGTGGTTTGGAATATCCTGTTGGATACCAGTCCTTATCTTCAGGTGACAAAGGACTCCCAAAATCCAGTCCCAAATGCCCTCAGAGACTTTGGACCATCAGCATATAACTCTTTCCTGGGCTGCCCGGTTAAAGGCCACTGTGATGATGCTGGAAAAGCCATCCGGGTTAGGCCTGACCGTGAAAAAGCCATCAAGCTCATAAGTTGGGAATGATGCAATGGCAATTAGCACATCTTCTCTGCTGTAGACAATGTGCTGTGAGCCCAGGACAGATCTAAAAGCCTGAGAGGCAGGCAGACAAGAGTGTTATGTCCTCTGTCTGAGACCCGAATCCCAGGGAGGGTAGAAATAGCAATGTAGGACAGCTGTGAGTATGCTTAGTATTAATATCAAATATAATAGTAATTCAAAACAGAATCTTTTGGTACAGATCTGAACTGCATGAGCCAAGTTATGAAATGATATTAGCATCTGGATCTGAGAAGCAGCTGAGACTAAGCTGGCCAGCGTTTGCCATATGTCTCATCTGCAGAGAATATTTAAATAAGTAAACACAACGAGTTAATAAATACATGAAATAACTTTGCAAGATAAGCACCTCTCTGTGCTAGTGGCATGGCAGATTGTCAGAACAACCACATCCAATGGAAACTCTGAAAGGGTAAAATTCAGATGGCACAATACTGGCTTTTCTTTTGAGTATTCAATTGGCTAAATAGCATAGCCCAGAATGGTGAACATTTACAATGATTCTTATCTGCTGGCAGGTGAGAGAATCCTGCTCTTGTTGCCAAAGCCTTAACTCATCAGAAAATCAGTGGTTCTTCTTGGAAACATGAGCTAAAACCTTTCACAGACCTTCTAGCTACATCCCTGTATAGGCAAAAGGGGCTATTATTTTAACAGCATCAAAGGTACAGAAAGTCATGCTGCTTTCCAGTAATTCCCTGACAACACCTAGAGGGTGAAACAAACCTGCTGGTGGTCTGATCTGAGCTGAAAAAAAAATACTCAATGCTGATTCTGGGAAAGAGATTACTACCTAAAAAACAGGCCAGTGTCTTCATTTCATTCTGATTTCTGCAAGTATCTAAATGTTTCCGGTGAGGAATTAACCTAGAGAGGATTTCAGGATTTGGCCCAAGAGAAACTCTTCAGGGACTGCCACAGCACAGGCTTTTATTAAGAAATCTCTCCCCTTTGAACAGCGGATGGAGGGCTTGAGCACAAGGTCAATGGCATTCAGTTGCTTGGCCATATCCATGGGCTCCTAAACACATCCAACCCCCTAAGCAGTTTATTCTGAGTCCGAATCACATTCCTTTATTGATGAATAAGGGAGAGAACTTTTAATTACATACCAAGGACATTTTTACACAGAAACTGCTGATAAGCTCAGCATCGCCTTAGAAGACATCAATGGTTTCATTCTAATAGGCTCTGGCAATGCCGTGTGCCCTCAGTTCATCAGCCTCAGCTTTTTTTATTTTGGGTGGTACAAAATGTTCCCGAAAATTGACACTGCTATTAGCAATGGGTGCCCAAAGTGATCACCTGCAGTAAGTCTCAGAGAAGTTCAAAGACTGAGTTTATTTTGGCTCTCCAAACTAGAACATGTAACGTTATTTTAATTTAGAACAGGACCTTGTTTCAGTTCTCCATGGGTGGATACGAATGGGACTGAACGTCCTGAAGATACATGAGCTGAGTCCCACAGACTTCATTCTTGTTCACCTCCCCTTTTGCAGAGGATACTGGCAAACTGGGTTATTCAGAAGAATCGAATCGCATACAGTCAGGTTTCATGGGGCTTAGTTTAAACAGGTGTAAAATCCCCATGAAGCATGAAGCAGTCGTGCCTCTCTCCATGAAGTCTGCCATCACCAAGAGGTGTTTACCCCAAACAAAAGAGGCAGGAAGGCAGACGGGTGCATAAAGGTCTGATACACAAAAGCAAGTCATATCTGCACAAGCAATCGATACCTTTTTTCCTTGCCTCTTTCATACAATTGCTGAACAAATTTAAATTTTCTAGAGGCTGATTATGGTTAGTGGATCAAACGGTCCTGATGCTCAGTGGATAAAAGCTTCAGGAATCAGTCTGAGGGCAGGGGCTGCACAAAGAGACCCGGCTGCAGCTCCGTGCACTCACAGGGTGCAGCAGGGTCCCAGCCAGCTGGTGGGTAAGGCAGAAGAGCTGGGCTCTGTGTGCCTGTAATTTGGCTCACCACACCTTCCCAATGCTCCCAGCTCTTACACAATTAGAGTCAGGATCTGAACTCGCAGCAGCTGACCTCAAAGGTAATGTGCGCCTCCGCCACCTGACTCGAAGGAACGAAGCACTCCGAGTGGTATTTTTTTAGTGATAGGGGGAAGTATAAAATACATTCTCGTGCATGAAACCGAAGGGTGAAATGGCTTGAACCAACTAGATGGAGCAATCAGTCCAAGAGCACAAACACGCAGAAATATGATGGGTATGAAATCATTCGGAGCCAATCAGTAAGCTCCCAACTTCTAAGCAATTTCATAATTGAGTAATGGGACACAGCAGGGTCTGAACTATTGTGTATTATAATCTGAATGGAATGCTGTGAGAAGGCTCGAGCAATCTGATCGCACCGAGCCCTCGCTCACCAGAAATGCCTTTGACATATTTCCTTAAAGCGCAGCAACGAGAACGAAGTAACTGCTTGTTAATGACACCCTGATGGGTTGTCTGCAGCACTGAAACTGAGATAGCAGAGATTGGAAAGCCTGTGCCTCTCCTTGGCTGGAGTTAACACACCAGCCCCCACAGACTGCCCACCCACTTCAACCTTAATCGCCGGCGTGCCTGTACAATCACCAGTTTCACTTCACTACATATTTCCTCCCCCAGAACTTTGCTTATAAAGCAAGAGGCACTAATAATCTGCGATGATCCCGCGCCAGCCTCCTGTCATGGCTTAGTGCTCGTGCTCCGTGACTGGAGCATGCTGGCTGAGCCACGGCTATCCGCGCAGCTATGTAGGCAGGGCTTGTTCCCTCTCTGTTTTTCAGTCCCTCCTTGGATGTGCATCCATTAACTCCACCAAAAAGTTCTCAGCTCTTTCTTTTTTTAAGGACATCACTCTCTACTTGCAGACAAGCCTGGAAGGAGACAAAAGCCTGGATTTGGAAGGGCTTGACAATGAGACGGCATGGATGGTTGGGGTTTGAGCTCCAAGGCATGCTGCAGGACCTCAGTCCACTGGGAGACAAGGCTGGAACGTGTTCTCCATGCTCAGACCCACATTATAGACATGGGCTGAATATTCCCCACTGGGATGTGGGTGAGAATCAGAAAGGTAAAATTCCAAAACATCGTGAATTAAGATAAAGACAGTTTAATAGGTAAAGCAGAAGCTGTGCATGCAAGCAAAACAAAATAAGGAATTCATTCCTCTCCTCCCATCAGCAGACATTACCAGGAAAGCTGGGTTCTGTCACACATCATGGTGATTGGGAATACAAATGCCATCACTCTGAACATCCTCCCTTCCTCCCGCCCAGCTGTGTCCCCTCTCAGCTCCTTGTGCACCCCAGCCTCCTCTCTGTGCAAGCACTGCTCAGCAATAGCTAAAACACTGGTCTGTTATCAACACTGTTTGGGTCACAAATCCAAAACAGACCACCATACAAGTTACTATGAAGAAAATTAACTCTATTGCAGCAAAAACAGTACTTGAGGGTCCTGGCGGAGTCAGGCTGGATGAAAACAATCTTAAGGCTGGTTCTCAGCATCTCTGTATTCCTGCTCTCAGAAATGACCGCTCCCATTTGTCTGAGGATGATTTACTATCTGGAAAGTGAACAATGATGCAGTGCCCATGAGCTCATGGGGACCATCTCCCCTCCATGGTTCTCACCACATAGGTGAGCATGTGGTGCGTAAGACTCAGGGTAACCTTGACCAGGTTAGCCAAGGTCCGCTGCATCCCATGTGTAGTTACAGCCTCCGCGCAAGAGCTGCAAAACGTTACTGCAGCAAGGTTGTGGGCAGCAAGCAGTCTGACATGCCCAACCAGCCAAGGCCCAAAACAGCAAGCCCATCAGGAAAAAAAAGTAGTGGTGGTCTCAAAAATGACCACAAATGGGACTGCAGGACACTACTGCAGCTTGCTAGTGATGGCACACGCGGGGCTGGATGGCCCTGGAGCTGCATTCCCAGCCAGTGCCACGTACCTCTCACTGCCTGGGTGGGACCTGTGGCCCAGGTCCTCTCAGATGTGCAGGTGCTCAGTTCCTTCTGACAGCGCCAGGGGCAGCGCGACACTTCCAAGGATTTGGAGTCAACAAGAAAGCCAACAGGTACAATAAAATTGGGAATGGGCAGAACTGATGTAGGAGAATTGAAAGATAGCGGGGATTGTACTTTGAAATTGGAAAAATGCTTTCAAACAATTTATTCCGCATAATTATAGTCCTGTACCTACCTGCCTGTCCTGTCTCTTCTGCCCAAGAAGTTGATTTCACAAAACCTGTCTAAAACTCTCTTGCTAAATTCTGAATTGATGAGGATGCTGCCTGAAGCTTGCTTGTGCTTGGTACCAGAGGATGCTGGCGGCTGAGCTGATAAATGGATTTGTTTTCTGAATTGTCAGATTCTGAGCCAATATTGAAGCAGGATGGATAACTACAGCTGGTGCAAGTGTGGGAGAAACCTGTTCCTGAGAATAGCTTGCAGCCTTCAAATCAGACACACGATGCACGGGCCACCCCGGGGCCCAGTGGTGGCAGCGGAAAGGCTCCCTCTGACTTTAGACGGACTTTAATCAAGTCCATGTGAGCTGTGTGCATGCATGCAAGGCAGTCTGGATTTGGACTATCAAACACTCACAACAAACAACTCACTAATAAGCTGCAGACCGAGATTTTCTTTTTCAGAGATTATTCAATAAACGTTTCCAAATAATAAGTTTCTCTGGGAAAAATCCAGCCATTTCCTACAGACAGCTCACATACCAGAAAAAAAACAACATTACTGACATAAATTATTCATTACAAATTACTCACCCAGTTCTTGCAGCCAGTGGTGCTTTTCCTCTACCTGGAACTGTGGAAGGGCCAAGCTATGTCCCTTCAGAAAGAGGGGACAGGTTGTTTTAACCAGCTTTGGGACACTCAGCCGGCCTGAGCCGCTTGCAGGATCTCCTGACACCGATGCGGTGTTTGCTATGGGGACCTGTTTGCCACCAGGGTGCTGGATGTCCACCTTGCCCCTCATCCTCCTGGGCACACCTGGGTAAGCAGAGCTGGCTACAGTAGGGAGGCAACTTCCACGTTCAGCTAAGCCAGGCTGGATGGCTTGGTGGAGACCAGGCGTAACGTGAGAGCCCTGGCAGGAGAAGGCACAGTTCTCACATTTGCATTGCACTGCCAAGTAGTGAGAGAAGGGTTCAACATGAGAGAACCTGTGGCTGGAAAAGGGACTAGCTCCGCTCTTGGCTGCTTCTTGAAGCTAGCTATTTTGCAACATTAACAAAACCAGCAAGCCCATCTTTTGCAATGTGTTCTAATTTCTCCAGAAAACCCAGCAGCTCAGGAGAGTTCACTCCAAGACCAGGGAGCCAGTACTGCTTCTTCAGAGCTTTCCATCTGCTTTGGGACACGCAGGTGCAACTGAAACAAACGATAAATCAAAACTCACAACACGGGCTGCAAGGAGGATCTAAAGACGTTGCACAAGTTTGTGGTGAAATGCCTCACCGACATCACACCGTCAGGATGGCCAAAGAGCAGCAACAGGCTGGGACTGCATGGGTACAGAGATGAAGGTATCTTTGGGACCCAGGGTGGAGACATCCTCGCTGCCCCCTCTGCCAAAGTCCCTTGTCCAGCAGCTCCCACTGGCAGAACACGAGCTCACGGTGCTGATCTGCTGCCTCTGGAGAAACTTATGGGGAAGGCACAGAGTGCTGCTGAAGTCACAGCAGAAATGGGAAGATATCCTGTGTTAAATTATATGTTTGTATGTTCATACACAGACACCTTATTTTGTAGGTCTACAACACATTGCTGTGCATCAAAAGTCTCCCCTTTTGCCCAAAAATGGTTTGCCTTCTCACCTCTAACCTTCAGTTTGCATCAAGAGGCAACCATCCAACATGCCCCAAGCACATTGTCATAGAAAGGAAAAAAGAAAGAGCAGACAGCAGTAAACCAGGTGACAAAACACTTATTTATTGAGAGCTTCCAGAGGGTAGATCAGGGGAAGCAAAGCAATAGGACTTTACTGCAGAACAGAGCAAGGCTTTGTAGGATTTCCCTCCCTGAGATGTAGGTTATCTGCAGGCAGCTAGCATTAACTAGAATACCATTGTTCATTGTCAATGCCAAAATCATAATAGAAGACAAATACAGCCCTCACAGGGACCTCCATGAGGTGTCCCTTGTCCTGAAGGCAGCAGCCAGGCTGCACACTGGCATGCAGCAATGTCCACCTCCCAGTCCCAATGAATCAAGTTGTGTTCCATCAATGAAATGAGGCATCCCAAAGCTTCAGCACAAATACACCCCTTCCTTCAGGTCACAGCATTACCCCTCATTAGGGTTCTACATCAAATATGGCTCGAATAATTTCAGAGTTGTAGCCTTCCTTCTTTGTGCATCCAGAAGCCTTATTTACTCCCATAAACCTATCACTCACTTCTTCCAACTATAAAACTCCTAAGACAAATCCTCCTGTCCTGTAGCAGTCCTAATGCACAACAGTTGAGGAAATCATGGTGTCAGGCATTATCCTGCATTATCTGTCACACTGTTTTGGTGCAGCCTGGGTCAGCGTTACAGTGTATGTGGCCACTGCAGCTCCTCAGGCTGCGCCACGCTGAGCTCGGCACATAGACAAAGCAGCACTTCAGTACGTCTTCAAAAACAGGGCACACATTTTTCTAACTGACAGCTCCTTTTAAGTGTTAAATTGATATTATTTTCTAGCACTTCAAGTACATACTTTAACTAGTTTA
This sequence comes from Cygnus atratus, assembly GCF_013377495.2. Taxonomy (NCBI): domain Eukaryota; kingdom Metazoa; phylum Chordata; class Aves; order Anseriformes; family Anatidae; genus Cygnus; species Cygnus atratus. The sequence goes on from NC_066375.1 coordinate 13,996,624, forward strand.
AAAGGAATTACTGGAAATGAGGCAACTGTGGACTTCATCATTTTTTTTCTTTCTCTGAAGCGGACAACAGAACAATGTGGACTTTCAGACTTACCAGACGGTTGAGATCTGTGTGCCATGGGTGTACGTGACAGCCAGTTTGAAGAGATTAAATGGCAATTTGAACCAGCAGCTCCCCAGAACTGATGTTCTCCCTTGGCAGAGGTCCCTCCAGCAGAAGACGCAAGTGCGCGTTCCAGTACATGCATTCCAGTGAACAACTCTTCTTGCCATCTTCCTCCTCCTTCTGCATCTTTCATCTGCTTGAAATTTAGAGGACAATTTAGCAGACCTGAATTTGGCTCCTAATGAAGGCATTCTGACTTGTCAATCTCTCCCCTGGCTGTTGCAAGAAGCCTTGATAATAACTTGGGTTGTATCCACCCTTAGAAGCCAGTGCCTAATGCTAGGCCATCTGGACACCCACAAAGTGCCAAACACTGTCGTTCGTATTTAGTCCAGCTTCCTGCTCAAGTCAAATGGTATTTTGATGAGTGACTGCTAAAATGCTCATGATTTGACCCTCGTGTGTTTGTCTCGCTGTCTCCAGCAGTGACGATGGCCTGCTCGTCAGCTGTTTACTCAGTTTGCAATAGAGCCAGCTGAAAAATTTTCAACAGAGCAATTTCTCATCCAGTACAGTCTATTCAAAATCAAAATATTTCTCGGCAGTTTGTCAATTTCAATGAAATTTTACAACAGGAGAATGTCAAAACATGGTGTTTCATCACCGCCACAGTGGTTCTTTTCAATGGCATTGACGTGTTCCATTTCATTATGGTCTTTTTGCTTCCATGGCTGCACATATTTGAATATTAACATAAATGCTATGCAGATTTTATATTTTGTACTGCCTAGTGTCTTAGTTTTTCCGCTTTTATACAATAGGAAAGTAGAAACAAAACCAACGTCATTTAAATAAGACTTTTTTTTTTCCCCGAGTAGTTTCTAAATATACATTTCATGAAAATTTTCCAAATTTCACTTTTTCATCTCAGTTCATAACAAAAAGAGCTGGGGAGTGTCAGGGCTTCTCCTGGAGCGGAAATTCCACCTCCTAACCAGCTCTCATTACCACTCAGTCCTCACCCAGCCGCAGCTCCAGCTGAAATCCTTGGCTCTGTGGGAATGTATAAGGTAGATCTGATTCACAAGCCTAGCAACAGTCTGGGAGAACACAACTGGCAAACTGTCCCTTTGCAAAACTCCGTGAATCATCATGGCTTTGATGCAGACTGCCCTCCTCACAAGGAAAATGTACCTCAGCAACAGAAATAAGATCTTAAATCAAATCAGATGCAGCTTGAAATATTTATCTACTGCTCTTCTGGGAAGAGGAATTGTAGTGGAACAAATTCGCATAGTTATTTTACTGCTAAGATGGGCAAGAAAAAAAATTCTGAATGTACCTTGACCAAAACCAAGAGAGAGACAGGAATGTGAAGCTCCGAAATTCAGGCCACTGCAGTAATAATGCCACGTGATGGTGGACATGCGGCCGCCCCACCCCACAGGCTTTGGTTGAGGAGCTAGAGCCCATGCCAGGTCCCACCACAAGCAGAGGGATCCCTTCCTGGGGTGAGTCACATTACGAGTGCTGGTGAAACACGAGACTGCCCTGCATACACCGCAGTGCTGCTGAGCGAGCTACAGCCAGCCTCTCCTCTTCTGTCTGCAGTTCCTTCAGAGACATGCTCCTGGGGACGGGGATGCTCCTTCCTTTCTGAAGCGACCTTCTGGACTGCTGGGACTTACTGCATTTGCTAGCGTTTAGTGGTTTCACATGATGCAACTCCCTCCTGTTTATTTAGTGATCACCTGAGAGCATAGTGAAGATGAGGGTACTTGGCTATGTAGGTTGGTACAACACTGCATGAAAGTCATCTGCAGAAGGACAGAGGAAGCATCAGTTGCCAGGATGAGATCTGATCCAAAACCATGTTGGCAAATCAACCACTATTTCCCCCTTTGCTTTCTTTGCAGGTTTCACACTTCTCAGGAGTATCTGCTGGACTCAGAAGCCCAGTAGTACTCAGGGAGTGTTTGTCTTAGAAAAAAAGAAAAATACAATAAAATAAATCTTTGGAGTTGTTTTAGAGAATAGGGTTGTTTCTAAGCTCACCCATAAAATGATTTCACCTCTGCAATGCAAACCAAGGGTAGTGTTGTAGTCCTAGGAGCTGAAGAACCTTGTCGACTATTGGTAAGAGAACTTACAACATCAGGTAGTTCCAGGCTTATCTGGACCAAATTGTCCCACTTCCATCAGCCTTTGCTGTTGTGCCCACTCAGTCAACTGTACATAAGCTACAGCCTTGGGATCAGACTTAAGAAGAATTTATCCAGTCTGAGAGCTGCTTTTTGGTCCACTTTCCTGCGGGTCCTTTGCCACTTGTCATCCAACTGGAGTCAAATCCAGCATGCAAACAGAATGACCACGTCCCATCACAAGAGTGGGGTACCGAGTTACTCAGCCCACAGATGCCCACCCCCAGCCAAAAGGTTATGAACTACAAGGTTAGATCATAAGTAAAACAGGGTGGGGACTTCCTAGCAGAGCGAGGAAGCCTCTTAGGGTAATTTCAGTGCAAGAAAACAAATAATAGCCATGTATTTCAAACATGACTGATGTGGAGCCCCAAGTATTTGAGGCCAGCTACCCTCAAACAGAGCTTTGAGGCCCCGCGGTCACCCTGAGGTGCTGCGGCCAGCAGCACGTTGGCCATGCAGCAGCAGGGAGCAGAGAGCCGCATCCAGGCTGTGGTTTCACAGCTGCACGGCTCTGGCCTTGGGTGATGAAATAAGGCCCAGACAGGAAGCAGTTTTCCTCAACAGTAAGCTGCTATTTTTACACATTTTGCTTCTCTGACCAAGGAGACGCTTGAAGCCCGTGGGCTCTGCTCTGCTGTGCATCGCTCCAGCACCAACACCCAGAGGTGTCCCCTGGCCTGCTGCAGGCAGGGCAAGGAGCTGGGGAAGCTCTGGTCATCAGCATGGCCTCAACAGACCAAAACACCCTGTGTGTACACGGGGAGTGAAAGAGCTCCCACGGGCCCAGCACCCTGTGGTGACAACAAGAGGTCAGATCGGGGCGGGAGGCAGCCTGCTGCATGGCCTGGCTGCTCCCCTGCTTCTCACACGTGAGGCCCAGAGCACAGCCTCAGCCTCAAGTCCTTCCAGAGGAGGGGCGGCCTCATCCAGAGCTTTGCTCTGTGGCTAGTTTGTGGTGCTGCTTATACTCAGCGCTTCTTACAGCTCCTGCAGCCCCTGCCCACAGCATGGGCAGGCCTCAGGCCCCGTCTCTCCCCCCCAGGGGCCGTGGCTCCATCACAAGGTGACAGAGCTGGTTGCTCCCGGCCCCCTCCCTCCCAGCCCCCGGCAGGGAGTGGCGGCACTTCCCCGGTCCCAGGGCGACAGATCTGGAGTGAAGTCACGAAAAGCTGCAGCTTCATGGGAACGAGCTGGAAAACAGAGCTGCGAGGGGGGAACGGGCTGTTTATGCCAGAACTGCCTGACATCGAGTAACACCGAAAAGCAAGAGCGGGGAATCGTGTTGTCCAGTCCCCGAGCAGTTTCTTTTCCTCCTGTTTCAGTGCCCGGGTGTGGGGAATCTGAGTGCAGATGGTGCGGTGGGATGGACAAGGGGTGCGGTGGGATGGGCAGGGGGTGCAGGTCTGGCAAAAGGAGCACCTGGCTGGCAGTCCTGCAAAGGGATGGGTGGTGGAAACCCCGGTGCAAAGCTGGGGCGGATTGAGGCAGATCCATGCCCTCCTCTTGCTGCTAGTCAATATTTCATGAATTATTTCAGCCCTTTGCAGCCTCACTCCCTGCATCTGCGTGCATGGTGACTAGGATGTCTCTTCTGACTGCCCTTGTTCTCCCTCAGGAGCAGGAAAATTCAATACTAGAAAGAAGCCCTGATGGCACCATGGCACCACGCTTACTAGCAAAATCTTGCCAAAGCCATGGTGCAACCTCTGTCTCTCAGATCAGCCAGGGCCCATCCTGTCTGAATGGACAGCTCAAGAGGCTGCAGGCTGGACTTAATGAAAACATAAATTAACATGTGCCTCCTAGGGGGGTTGTTAGGCTTAGCTCATTAGCAGTTAAAGCATATCCAATGCTCGAAGTTATTTGTTTGTTTGTATTTTTGCAGCTGTCCTTAGTTCTCTTAGGTCAAGTAGAGGTGTGAGGTCCAAAATAGCATCGGGATGGCTGAGATTATGTTTCCAGCCCTGAAAAAACAATGAAGCACTAATAAAAAAAAAAATGCCTCGTGAGAAAGATTTCACTCCAAAGCCCTTCGCAAACAACGCACACAAGCATGGAAATGCAGGAGCCTGCACACCCTGGGGAGGGGAGCTGCTGCCAGCTACTTTGGGAGGAGAAGTGGAATCTCGGTGGCTTGGGGAGGAAACTTTGGACACATCTCTATGCATCGCTGGAAGTGAAAAGCTCTGGTTCCTGCTCCAGCTGGCGATGCTGGAGTGGACCTGCACGCTCCTGCTTGGACAAACTTCTCACTGAAGGAGAGGATCCACACTGCTGGAGGGAGCAGGGCTGGTTCCCCAGTGGGCTTGGTCTTGTTTCAAGGGTGAGTGCATGCTGCTGGGCTGGGATCTGCTGGGTGGAGGCAGCCCTGCATGGCAGCTCTGACTCGGGGCAGCATTGTGCAACTTGCAGGGTAGCACATGGCTCCACATGGCACAGTTACCACTAGGTGGTTACCACCAGGCAGAGACTGCAGACTGACAGAGAGGTTATATCAGGACCTCTCCACTTGCTTTGTTTCCAGCAGGGATGAGCCGTCATTGCAGAACAAAATTCCACCAAGAAAGTGATCTCTCTGCTCATGATGGACTCCCAGCTCCTGGCTATACATATCACTGGGGGGGTGATGGAAGGACAAACTGCCAAGCGACACGCCAATGGAAACCTTAACCCTGGAAATGTCCCCGCTCAGTACAACTCTGTGCCCTGCCTCTGAGGTCAGGCCGTTTTCCCACAATATTTCCTTCTGTAACAGACACTGACCGCAGTCACCTTTGCTGCAAAGAGAAAAAATAGCTTGGGCAGTAACAGCCATCCTTCCCAGAGAGGATTAACCAGGTAGCTAGCAATGGCATGACTCCTGGAGAAGAGGAGAGACCCCTCAACTCTCCCGTCAATTAATGACAGCCTCTTAACACACAGGGCCTCCCCAGGCATCCTTGCCCCATTTCACATTGCAGGTTTGATCTTAAAAGACTCACAGCCCAGGCAGAGCCACCAGGGCTTTCCTCTTGGCACTCAAAGCCCACCAAACAGAGGTCGGATGGGCACAAAGAGGCTCAGTTCCAAGCAGAAGAGACGCCCCGTGGTGGCAGGAGGCATTAAACTAAGCGGCGCTCAGAAAAGCGGTGCTTGCAGCTGCCCCGCGCGTGGTTGCTGCGTGCTCCTGTGCCCAGGACAGGAGCTGCAGGCAGGCTTCTCTGCCGCCGATCCGACTCAAGCCCATTCGCAGCCAGTTCTGTTGTTTTGGTCTTTCTTCGAGGGAATGAGCTCAGATGAAACCGAAGCAGGTGCTAATTAAAAACAGGGCTATTCTTCAAACTGGGCTTTTAATTACTGTAAAAATATGTCAAGGAAAGTTGCAAAAGGGAAGAAAAATAGTAATTCCTTGTGCTACCTGCCATTTTCACTTGATTACCATCACACTTTTCTGTAGAGCAAAAACATCAGTCCTTCATAACAAACTCCTCTCTTGGGGGCTAGTGTGAATTGAGAGCTGTGAGGCCCTGCCGTGGGCTCCAGAACTAGCAGCATAATGTCTGTAACAGACATGCTACCTAATTAAATTGTTAGGGAACAGGCTTTTATATCTTTAACACCTAATTTACTATTGTTTCTTTGAAAGTGTTTGGCTTCCCTGTGGTTTTTTGGGCCTCCCTTCTCAGTTTTACGACGGCTTTTAAGTTTTTCGTGTGTGTTTCAACTAAATAACCATTTTGGAGGTTTTGTTAGGGTCCCGGCTTGAGTCAGACCAAGGGAAACAGGGGCCTGTTTTACTGTTGTTCATGCTGGGTCAGTTACCACTACCGTGCTAATTATGTAATTACCCCATTTTAATAGCTATTGTATACTGCTTTATTGCTAACAAATCTTATTTCCTCTTTCTTTTCTCACTGATTGAATGGTAAAAGTATAAGGACACACACAAATATTATACTGCACTATAAACCACGATACAAGCCTTGCAAGAGTTCACAGGGCTCTAACCTTAAACGAGCATCTTGGTTTACACAAATCTCCCTGGCAGAAGTGATGATGTAATTTTTGCTTATCAGGAAGACACAAAATTGCATTCCTTTCTCAAATACTATGTGCGATGCTGCAATGACTGTTGCAGGGCTCTTAATGTAGGTTTGTACCCCACTTCCCACAAAAAGCATGGATTATACTTAAGATATCTAGATTGCACTGTACCAGAAATGAGTAATGAACATGTTAATTGATTAATTCTTCAGCAATATTTAAAGCAAAATGAAAGATTTGGGCCTTGAGAGGTGGGAGAACACCTCTGCAAAAATATTGCTGACTTGCTCCATTCCCTGGAGTAAGAGCAGGGGATAGAGCCAGGGGGAGCTAGAAGGTCCTGAGGGCTGAAGCTTAAGAGAAAGGGATGGGTGCTGTCCCGGGAGCAAATCCTCCTGCATCCTGATTTCTGAATGCTGAACTATGCCAATGTATTCTGTATTTATAGACACATAAGTGTTCTGATGCTCTGACCATGCTCTTTTTAGATTAAAGTAAGCCTACTCTAAGTGAATTCCATCATTATACAGAAACCTTGCTATTTTCCCTCTCTTCTTGCTTTTCCCCACAGACATCATCCCCATTTTATCCCAAAGGAATCCAGGTAAAATGCACATAGATTTCAGCTGGACCTCCACCCCCACAATGCTGGTACATCCCCTACATGTGACAGCAAAAGCTGTCCCCCTCCTGGCTTTCGCCATGGTTTCTGTTGGACTCCAGAAGCCCCAGAGACCCATTCTCATTGCAAGTTAGGCATTGGCAAGGGTCTGCTGAGCACACGGCAGCCAAAGGTCCCCACTGCCATCCTCCAGTCCTCCCTTGGCACCTGGAGCATCTCTGCAAACAGCAGCAGCCCTGCTCTCCATCACATTCCTCCTTAAATCCATCCTTTGCCAGCATATCTACCAAAAAAATTGACAGCAAAAAAATGAATTAGGCTGCTGGTGTGCTAAGACCACTGTCTATCATACTGAGCAATATTGGCTCATCGTCCTCCCGCGCTCGCTCTCTGTCTGCACCCATCTGCTGCCTGCAGGCTCGTGCTGGGGTTCAGAGCAGTGATGCTGCAAGGGCGCAGGTCGGGGACAAAAGCTGTGGGGTGCTGGGGTGGCAGCAGCAGAGAGGGAGACACACATCTATGTGTATGTGCGTGCATGTATCAGTATACATATGTGTCGATATCTTGATCTGTAATTCTACTCCTATTCCTATACCTGTACCTATAACTACACCTATATATCTATACCTATACCTATGCCTACACCTACATCTATATCTATTTGGGGGGGGAGGGGGCAGCCTTTGTCAGTCAGTGCCTCATTTCTGCTGGCTGGGTGGGGAAAATAAGGAAATAATCCCATTAGAAAATGGGATTTGGCTGACATCTAAATGTCTGCAGAGTGAGATCTCTTTGAGCTGCTTTGTCCAGCAGGAAAATCAAAGTGTTTCCTTTCGTGCCAGACCCACAGGAAATCCCACATCTGGCTGGGCCATCATGGAGCGCCACAGCCAGGCACCTCCATGGAGCCTGGGGCAATGCAGCAGCAGGGCCACGGTGAACATCAGGGGACAAAGCTGGATGAGAAGGGCTCTGAAACAAGCCTGGGGATGAGGGGACCTGGAGCTACAGCTCTAGGACACACTGGACTGCTCAGGGAACACGGTGAAGAACATCAACCTAATCTGATGTAACACAAGATGATGTTTCCACAGTGGAATTTCTCAAAGTTTGTTGGTTAGATGTTTCAATGTTCTGGATTTTTGCTGTGAATACCTACCAACATCTCTTTCAGTGCCTCATGCTAAGAAAAGGCTGGGCTGGAGAGACCAGGTGTGTAGACACTGTTGTACACCATCTGCTCCTCCTTCCAGCATGAGATGGACAGGGGAGTGGGGCAGGTATGTACTACATTATTTTTTTTAAGATGCCAGGGTAGAAGAGCAGAAAGCAGAAGCCAGTTCCCTTCATTTCTATCTCCCAGCTCATGTCTCAGTGACACACTCTGTTTCTGGGGCAAGCTCAGGAGAGTGTTTGGAGCCTCTTACTCTTGGACTGCCTCTTTTACCCAACCCACACCAGGCCAGGAATTACAGAAGCTGTCTTTCAGAAGGCCCAGAAATCAAGGGCTGGTGCACAGAACCCAAGACCAAACTGTTTATAACCTTTAGCTAGAACTATCACCTCTCTCTGCTCAGGTGCTTCTGTAGGTGTTGCCCAATGCCGCTCGGCTGCCTCATCACCCCTTTGTGGTCCTCAGGCTGGCCTTGGCATCACCACGCTGTCAGCTGTGCTGCAATGAAGGGACAAAGCCCCAGACATCGCACAGCCCATGCTGCCACCCATGAACATCTGCTCTGCACTAGTGACCACATAGCAATGAATTATCCCAGTCGTGCAGCTGCTGGCCCAAACCCTGGGTGCTCCATCCAGGCTTCAGCAGAGGACTCAGGCAGAGGAGTAGCTTTCCAGCAGCTGTTGAAGGCATTGCCCGAGACATGCCCGTGATCTCTGCACTTCAGACCCCTCTTCCTGACCCTCAGAAGGACCAAGCCTGGCCGACCCATCCCACCCCCCCCAAGCCCAAGAGCTGTATGAGTGTTAGGTCTCGGGGTGATGACACAAACTGCAAAGCGTCACCCCCCCCCCCCATTTCACAAATGATTTCCACAAGCTTCTGCTTTCCTCCAGCACACACTACCCTGAAAGAGTTAAGAGGGATTTACAATATTTTAAACTTATATTACTCACTTGTATTGAATTATTCTTGGATCACATATTAAATGGAGATTTTCCATATAATATCTGTCACAGATGGGAAAAAAAAATCATCTATGGATGAGTGTAATCCATTCATTGGTTTACGGATACAGCCCTCTCCGGGGATTGTCAGAAATAAACACGATGTCCCTGTTTGCAGGATTTTGCATTTGGATTGCTGAGCTAGCTGAAAAAATGTGTGAAATCACATGTAAGCCAACAGCTCCCTATTGACTCGGCATATGAACCAGCTCACATGTGTTATTTATTCCAGCAAGCCCATGGACTGTGTTGTGCACATAAAATGCTATAGCCTGCTCTGAAACTAGAGGGGATAATAATCAATAACGCTTTGTTCCTAACGCATCTTTCATGTGCAAATACCAACGGAGTGTCGGGGTGCTGAGCACTGACACCCCAGATGCTGCAAGGGGGAGAGGCGGCAATGCCCAGGGAGGCTCACACAGAGCATCCCTCGGAAAGGCGGCACTGGACCAGTCCCTCCAGCCCAACACAAGGCTAGGAGGAGAGGGGAGATCCCCCCTGGCCCCCAGCACCTTGCCCCTACTCCTGACCCGAGGTGTCCCCTGCCCAGCCTGGCCCTCACACCACGTCCCCCGGGCACCCCACACACCCTCCCCAGCAGGATGGCACGGCCAGCGTGGCACGGCTCCAGCATGGCATCGCCCTCACTGCACAGCTACCGGCTGGGGGGATAATTAGTGCCTGCCCCATCTGCTAGATGAGCTGGGGAGGCGAGGCAGGGGAGCTCTGCCAGCATGTGCTTAACTCTTCCTTCCTCAGACATCTCCTCGCTGAGGGATGCCACAGTGGGAAGGGTCCCATGGGGACCAAAGGCGAGGCATAGGGTCACCCAAAGTACCCACCGCTGGATGAGCAGATCTGGGTTTCCCAGCCACAAACCCCCTCTGTGCCCCGACCCCATCCAGAGCAGCATCCTCCATGTGCCGCTTTAAATCGGGCGCTGGCATTCGGGAGACCAGGGAGGATGCTAACAACTGCAGAGCAAATGCAGACGCGGGATTAATGCTGCTCTCAGCAGCAGACTTCTTTCCCGCATTAAAGTCAACACATCACCCAACACTTACTTCACACCCTCCCCGGGGTGGCCAAGAGTTCCCTTTATAAGGTTAATACCTTCTCCGCCCCCACCCCCCAAAAGAAACAGGATATTTCCTAGCTAATTTGTATGTGTCTAATTTTCATATCAACAACACCGAAGGCATGATCAGGGGTTTTTTAGGTTTGCTTTATTTCTCTCAACGTTGCTGCTCTCACCGAGTCCATTTCGATCCTTCCTCTCCTTTCCCAGATTCCAGTATCCACAGGTTTCTGGGTTAACAATAAAATAACACATGCTGGAACCTGTTCAGATGGTGGTGTGTTGTTTTTTTTTTTTTCTTTCTTTCTTTCTTGCTTGGAAAACCTTTTCCCCTCTCTTTCACCCTCCCTGCCAGGGAGTTCAAAGGGACATGTTCGCAAACACGGCAGCGCTCGCCGCACCCACACTTGCCACCTTGAGGGAGGGAGCGGCACGAAAACTCGCTGGTGAACATTTGTGCAAATATTCATCTGGCATCTGCTAATGTCAAGTCTGGCTGGATTGGGGCGAGGAACTGTCGAAAAGCATAAATGAGGCGGGCAGACAGCAAGCACCAAGCTGCTTCGTTATGCAAACAGGAGCCGCTCGCAGCAGCCCTGGCTGCACCGAGAAGGGGCTTCTGCTGCAAGGCATTTCGTCCCTGCTTTGCCCCACGCTGCCCTTACCCTGACATTTCTCATGCAAAGGCCCTGCTGTACTGAGTGCTGCACCAACCCACAAATGCAACCCATGGTCCTGCCAGCTCCCCGGCCACATCCCTGCACCCTCCGCATTCAGAGCAGGCAGCAGCCGAGGGCACTGCAATGACCAGCTGGGTGCCAGCAGAACCAAAACGCTCCAACAGCTGCAAACAACACTTATCTTAAGCCCCTGGCATTAATGGGGCAGCCACATCACTTGTCTCATTAATAAAACATCCTCAGGTAGTAGTGGTCCCCTTCACACCCTGAGCGGAGGGCTAGGGAAGCCAGGAGCATCGGAGCACCAGGACAGAGCTCTGATGGAGAAGCCCTGGTAGAAAACTGAAGCTTGGCTCGGAGGGTGCTTGGGACATGGCAGGATCAGGCCCATCCCTCCTGCACAGGACTGGGGGAGCTTTCAGTGCACCGAGCTCCTCAAGGTCAACGTTGGCCACAAGGAGCAAAGACAGACCCATCCTGCCCTGCTGCAGTGCAGGAGGTGGGCTGGGCTCCCATTTGGGCTTAATCAGCTAATGAGCCCTGGCACAGGACAGGAGGATGAGCCCCATGCCCTGTGCCTGCCTGAGCATCTCTGCGGGACCCCATGGCACTGAGCAGCAGGGCTGTGGGTTCCTGGTTTGGACTGGAAACATCGGGGAGATGGATCTGAATTCCTTCTCATCAGCCTAAAGTCTGCTTTATTATTTATGACTGGGAATGCTTCCCACTAGGAACGTGTAGCTGGTTATAATTTAAATGCTTCTTCTAACTCGGGAAATTTCCAGGAAGGTCTAATAGTAAACACAGTAATGTGCCCACAAGTAACAAATCAGCTGTCCTGTTTGTTTAATTCATTTGCCCAGAAAAATAATTAATGCAAAACTGATGGTGGATTTTGTTTGTTCCCTAAAACAATGTTATCAGTACATGCCCTCGGTGCATTTTTACTGCAATTATGAAGGTTTTTCCAGCTGGAAAGAGAGTCAGCTTAACTTTTTTCTTTTAAACTAATGACCATTTAATGTCAGATAAAAGGTTTAGAGGAAAGGATTAAGTACCACTTTCAACAGAGATGCAGGGAGATAATTGACTCAATTTACCCCAGTCCACGTGGGTGCAGGGACTCGGCCTCCTTAGCAGGTGTCCCTGCCCTCCAGGAAGATGCGAATGCTTCTGGTCTGGAAGCAGCCACCCTCTCCAAACAGTGGAGGAGAAATTGCGGGACGGATGTGAAGTTGATAATAAAACCCCAGAAGCAGATAATGATCCAAGACGCTTGCAGCAGGGTCTGTGCCAGGAGGCGTGGGCGCAGCCCTCCCTGGCTCTCCAGCCTCCAAGCCCAGCCAGAGCCCCGCTCTTGCTCTCACCCACAACCTCTTCTCTGGAAGCTTCCAGACCAAACCGCTTCTGCTCATCCCTGCCTGCCCCTTTGATGCGATTTTTCTTCCCCCATTGGTGCTGTTTCCGATGCCTTGTGGTTATCCATCCTGGAGCTCTGTGTGTGCCGGGACCCGGGGCAGCTCCAGGTGCTGGGGCTGAGCCTCCGCTCCCTGCCCAGCCTCTGTGGTGCTGCCTCGCCGCCAAGCAGAGGCCAGCACGGCCCTGCCTTTGGCTGTGAAGCAGCCAAAAAAGGGTTTGGTTTCCATCCTGGTGCCTGAACCACTTGGCTTGGGTGGATGAAGCGCGTAATGCAAAGGCATGCACCCCGTCACCATGCCCGCCTCCTGGCTCCTGCACCAAACAGCGCCATGCGTGAGCCACCTGTAAATTTGCAAGGGGAGGCTGTGGATGCTCCAGGGAGACAGAAGGGCTTCTGCAAGGCCCGTGGCCAAGCAGGTGGTGGGACAGCAGCACCCCCAAGCATGTGTCCCACCACCTGAGCCTCTTGCTTGGAGCAGCTGGCCAGGGAGGGCGAGGCTCTGGTGGTGTTGCCTTCTTCCCAGCGCATGATGTGGTCCCAGGTCACACCTCGTGCAGGTACGAAGCAAACATCCAGCCCTGAATCACCTGGCTCCTACAGCAGATCGGAGATTAGGGCACTCCGGACCGGGTTCAGACCACCTACGGGGACAACTGGCAGCAGCAGCAGCAGTGAGGTTCGGCCGCCCAGGACATCGCAATCCCTGCACAGCCCTGCTCTGCACCCACACTGCTTCTCCACCCCCCAGAGCAGGGCCATCTGCACTTAATTGCTTTTGTGGGACTATGCTGGAGGAAGCCAGGCGGTTCCATGGAGGCAGAGCCGGTTGTCCTCTCTGGTTCCAACCAGGCAAGGACAGGCGCACACAGCTGCCACGTGAGCAGGCAGGCCTGTACCTCATGGGACGTACTTCAGGATCCACCACGAGGAAATGCAGAATGGTATTTGCAGGCAGCGTGGCTCCTTGGGGAAACATGGCTCTGGATCTTCATGTAGGGGTGGAATGGTAACGGAGGGAGGAAGGACCCTAGGAGGGCATCACGGAGCCCCTTGGCTTCTCCTCCAGCCAGCACAGGCGTGTGAGAGATGGCAGGGCTGTGTGCTAGAAAGGGGAAAGGCTCCAAAGCACAGCGGGAGGTGTCTCGTGCAGAGCAGTTTAGCATGAATAAAGCAGGGATGAGCCACCACAGCTTTCACCATGTGGAAGGGGAGAACCGCCCGTCCATAATGATAAGGTGCTGAGTGCCCTCCTTGTCTGAGGCAGGTCTCTCACAACACGAGTCCTCCATTGCTGAGGACCAGGTCTTAATTTTGCATCCTGGTCCCCCTTCCCAGATCAGAGCTATCACCAGCACGGGTGCGCCCCCAGAGCCCGAGCCCCAAGGGACAAAACCCAGTCCTGAGCCATGTCCCACAAGCCGTGCCCCACACCCGCCTCGCAGTGAGTCCCAGTGGTCAGTCGCCAGCCCCTGTGTTAATTTTCCTCAAGCCCAGAACCGATCTCTTTTACCAGGTTTGAAGCCCGCTGCCTTTCACGGAATTTCCCCGCCTGCGTTTTGGGAGCAGGTGAGCGGGCAATCCCCATTCACTTTCCCTGCAGTCTAGACTATTCATTACTTTCCTGTCTCTAAATGAGGCGGGCGCAGTCCTTTCAATACCTCTTCATAAAGCGTTCCCTCGCAAGGCCTCTAATCGTTTGCATTGTCAGCCTCTGAGCACTTATTATTCCCCCTACATCCCCTCCGAGATCAGATATCCAGCCCAGAGCCCAGCACTTCAGCACGGGTCTCCTCGGGATTCCCAACGTGAGCAGGCAGCCTTTCAGGAATACTTTTCATCCCTCTCTTTAACCATCCCCATATTTTGTTTTACTTTTCTGACAGCAAAAAGGAAAAATACCTTGGAGTCGTCGAGGATGGTTCAAGAAAAGTGTGAGCGATTGCAATTAATTTGGAGCCCACGGAGGTGTGCGCAGAGCTCGAGCTATTCCTCACGGAGTGCCATGCCCCGCGGTTGCCGGTGGTGAATTTTAGCTGCCATTGTGCTGCCCATTCACCTAGCTTTGTGTGGTCTGACAATATCTCAACCCAAGGTGGTATATGGTTGCAGGCACTGCCGCTCTCGTTATTTACAATGGCTAATTAAGATCCTGCTACAACCTTCATCCCACCCTTAATTCTTATGAAGCAGCCAACAAAAGGTTTTGATTTCCTTTTTGGCTGGAAGACCTTTTGGCTTCTGCAAAAAGGGGATTAAGAATGAAAGCACATAAAGGTATGTGCACAATCACAAAGTCATAACAGCTCTCCCAGTGCAGTCTCCCAGGAATGAAACGCAGCATTAGCAAGAAGGGCTAATTGGGACTGGTTTAAGGAGCGCACATTGTGTAGCAGAGTCCGGTAACACTTTTGATCAAGCAGACAACACAGCCGCAAATTGCTTTCTTCCCTCTCCAAAATATCTGACCCCAGAGGAAATGGTATTTTGCCTTTCCCTAGCAGTTCAGATGGACAGATGGGATGGAAACTGCTGGTGCACAGGGACGTAGCCTGGACAAGGAGACAGGTCCCCACCACTGGCTCTGATGGCACTCACCAATGTCACGGCTGTCACGGTCCCATAACTTGCCAAAACCTTCTGCCTAAAGCCGTGGGCAGTATTTTGGGGTTTCAGAGCCACACCGGAGCAAGCAGGCTCCGTCCCCGTAAGACCCAGTCTCAGGTGCCTCCTGAGAGCCTCCTCGCTGCAAACCTTGCTAACGAGGGAGGCAAAGAGGATGGCCTCCCTCCTGCTGCCTCCCCCGCAGGCAGCAGCACCCATCGAGGGCTCTGCTGGATGCTCCCCTCCCAGCCCAAAGCTTCCCCTCATGGTCCCCATGTCCCCGAGCCAGCTCTGCGAGCCAAGCTGGGGAATCTGGTTCATTAGCTCTTGGCAATGCCACCCCCCGAAATGTCATGGCATGCAGAAATCTATGAAAACCAGAGACCTGAGACATGTGTTTTTGTTTGTTTGCATGTGCCAACATTTCCAATGTCTCAAAAATGTGTGCCTGCAAAAGCTGCATGTGTGTTATTCATTTAGGATCATTTTCAGCCCTTATAATACGAGGCTCATTTTATCCTTTTGAAAACTCCCGAGCAGAGATGATCACAGCCCTAAAGCCTGCCATCGCTGTAAACAACATTTAAGCTCCACGTAGCTGACTCTCCTTGGGAAATAATAGTGCCATGAAGGAGTGGAAGGGTTTTCACTATTTGCCTGTGTCAGATACATGGATAGATAGGCAGCTAATTCCTTTAGGCTCCTTTGTAAACTCCAGCCAAGATTTTTACATTCTGATTCATGCAAATACGGTCATATGATCAAAGTAACATGTGCTACCTCCCAGAAACTAATGCACTAATCACTTATGTGCCCTGGGCCATGGCCTATCTCACACCATCGCTTTGCTCCGTGGTTCCTGACACTGCTTCCTCCTGTCTTTGCACACAACATCCCCCAAGTAGACAGCCGGCTCCCAGCTAGCCTGGAACAGGGCTTGCTTCAAGCTGGGAAGCATCACAAAATGCCCCAAAATCCATTGCCTTCTCCCTTTCTTCTTCTCCCATGCCAAGGCTGCTGAAGGCAGATTTCTCCCGGCTACTGATGGTGACAAGGGACAGCAACACCCCAATAGAGCTGCGTTCCTCAAGAGTCCTTAGCTGGAAAGTTTTGAGATGAAATCTCCGAATTACAGCTTTCTCCCAAGATTCCCACAGGTCCTCCAGCTTACTCAGGATGCAGTTTTGGAATTGCCTGCTCTGACAGCAAAAGGACTTCCCTTGCTCTAGCAGGTGAAAATGCAGCCGGGGTGAGCGGGTTCGGGATGCTGGGCTAGGAGAGGGGCACTTGGGGTCTCCATGCCCTTCCCTGGCCCCATCCCTTTGGTCGCACCGGGACCCCCACCACCCATGTGCTCTGCCATGGGGCTCCCAGCCTGGTATGATCCATGGCCTTTTGAATCCATACCCTCACACAAGTATTGTGTCCTCCTACATGAAGCTGGTTAAAATGCCATGGGGTAAAGTAAACCATGCTATGAGCTCTTTTCCTCTGGTTACAACTGCTGGAGAAGCCTCATCACCTGGGTTTCATGTCCTGGAGACAAGGGGGTGGTGGTGGAGGAACAGCAGGAACGGGCAAGGCATGGCTAACCCAGGAGGGCTGGGGACGTGGGGATGTCCACAGGCTCCAAGGAATATCTCTGGGTGTCATCACACAGGGCACACCAGTGGTTGGAGTGGGGTGGCATTTGCTGAAGAGACAAACTGCCACAGGAACAGCATTTTAGAGGGGGGGGCGGTTCAAACCTCTTTGGATATTTTGAAATCAGTTTCCACTGAAAAATAAGCAGGGGAAATTTCTTTCAACACCAAATATTGTTTTTTTTTTTGTTTTCAAAGTGAAGTTTCTGATTTGTCTCTTTCTTTTTTTCCCTTTAAAATCATCTACACTTAAGAAGTAAATTGTTAAATAGGTTGAATTAAATGTTTTTGGTAAACCCAAATCTCTCCACCCAGTACTTTGTCTCACTTAAAAAAGAAAAGTTGCAGTTTGACCTGATTTTTCCTCCCTAAATTTTCAGCTCACACCGTTGGAAATAACAGAGTCTACGTAGGTTACATCATTTGTGAGGAATCTCCTCTCATCCGTCTCCAAATGAATAACAACAAACATTCAAAAAATAATTGAAGTTTTATATATATCCCTTGGCCATTCAGGTGGTATGGCTGGCACGAGACAGCGGCACTTTAAACAGCTGTTGTGAATCTTAAGTGTAAACTTCCACCCTTTGGCAGTAAATCAGGAAATTATGCATAGGAATATACCTGCTTTCCCTCGGAGCAGACAAAAATTGCAATGTTTAATGCCTTGAGAGGGAATGGGGGAGAAAAAAAGGTTTTCCCCAGGGTCACCCACGCTTCGTCCTTCCCTTCCTGCCACTGCCAAGGGCTGGGCAAGGGGGACCGGGGTAGGCAAAGGGCTTTGCAGGGACTGTTCACAGCCTCACTGGCATCCACACACCTCCTCCTTCGTAGGCAGGTACCTGCCTTGGAGATTAAAGAAAGAACAAGCACTGCTCCACACACATGCGCTTCTTCACATAACACAACCTTATTTTCCAAAGCTAGGTACGGTAACACAGCGTGCTCTTCCAACCAAGTTCACATGTGTTTTGTGTTAGCCAACCCATCCCACCTAGAGCCGACTCAGTGTCAGAGCTTTGCTGGTGGACAAAGTCTCCTCGGGGAGACAAATCGATCGACCATCTTCTACAGCCCGGCCTGGTAGGGCCAAGCCAAAGACAGCTGCGTTTGTTCAACAAGGCAGAGGCAAAACGAAAATACACCGTTGTTGAGCAGGAAACACCAAACCAGCTTCTGCTTGGGTTAGCCGAGCTCACCTGGGCACCTTGCATGGGGACCAGGGCACTCCTTGGCCTCTTGGCCAGTGCTGAGCCCCAGGCAGGGTGCGACAAAACTGTGGTGAAGGTTTGCTGCACCCTCCTCTGCCCAGAGCTCCATGGAAGGCGAGGTTGAAAAGGGAAGGGCTGATCTTAGCACAGCACAGACAGCAGTTCACGAGACCCTTTAGTTAGGTTGTATCTGCCCCGATGACAGCTGCACCTATTTCTATCCAGACTCTTTCCCTCCTCATTGTCCCTCAGACAAGAGGTGCTACGGGAAGCACACCAGTGCAAAGTTTAGATCTGGACCAGGATCCAGATTTTTGCAGAGCTCCAGTGCTTCACCTGGGGCTTGGGCTCTGCTCAGGACAGCCTCAGAGCCCAGCTGGGCATGGACCACTGACCCATCACTGTCATGGGACCAGCACAGGAGAACCACCAGGAGAGCCACCACACAGAAGATCTCCCCAGCCAGCAGTCCAGTTTGTGCCAATCACTCAATGTATTGACAAAAAACTCTTATCTGGACCTACAAAGTGTCCCCCCTTGGATGGACTCACATTCCAGCATGCCCATGGGCCCTGCAGCACCTGCACCCAGCTCCATGACCAACCCAACCACGGCGTTCCCAGAGCATGCCACGATCTGATCCCAGCTATGAAAACATCGCTACAAATCTAGCTGTATTCCTCAAGCCATAGCTACAATCTGCTATTATGAACTTCAATTAAGCAGTGTATTTGTTTAAAATGTGCCCACCCAGAGCTCCACACGCATTCATGCCATCAGTTGCTTCAAGCAATTGCCTGGCGCTACACCCCTTGCTATTGAGGTTGTTTCCACAATAGTAATTAAATCCTCATTAACAGTTTTCAATTATAAAGTAAATGAAAGGTAATAGCCTACAAAGGGAACCGTAGATCATATCCAGGGAGCCTGAAGAATTTCTGAAAGGAAGAAATAAACGCAGAAAAGCTTCTTCTCTACAGAGAGCGGGGCTGCTGGTGGCCACTGGCAACCTCCGGCCTAACCATGGGGCATGACCCAGGCCTAGAACCACCATGTGCCCAGTGGCCGTCAGCATCAGCCTGTCCAGCTCTTGGCATGTGATGGATTTCTCCTATTTCTTCTCATTTCTTGAGTGTCTCTGCCCCCGAGCACCTATTTGCCCTTCCTGAAGGTGCTCTGAAGGCAGTCCGGTGATGCAATCGTCTCACCTATCCTGCTGCTTTTTGTTGTTGTTTTAAAGAAGCGTGAGGAGCGGATGTTCAAACACACATACACGGCACACACCATCCTCAGCCAACAGAGCTCTCTGAAGGCACCTAACCCAGTGGAGCAACTCCATCTTCTCACCACAGTGACTTTTCACAGCCTGAGGAGCCCACCTCACTGCCATCCACCAAGTATTTCTGCAAACCACAACTGTCAGAGGCCCCTGTTGCCAATGCACAGCCCCTAGTTCGCACTTGCCAGACTCCAAACCCCTTCCTGTGGGCATTGCAGGACAGGGAGCAGATCTCTCCCAGCTGGTCTTGGCCTCACAGGAGACTCCTTCTGCACAGCCCTTCTCCATCACTCACTGCCTCCACCCCTTCTGATTTCCCTAATGGCAAACAAACCCTGTCACGCTGACAGTGATCCTCAGTGCTATGGGCCATGGCTGTATTTCAAGGAAAAGAAAGGCATCCATAAACCCTTTCTTGCTCTGGAAAGCAACTGGGTTTCTCCTCTTGGAGGAACTCACACAGCAAATGTACAGCTGCTCCCCATCGCCCACCCCCAGAGCTTCTCTGAACTCTCCCCAAATCTCTCCCACATGAATCAATCTGAAGGCAAAGCTGGCAAAGCCTTCCAGCCCCCACCAACCATATCCACCACCGTGCCATCAGACAGCAAGGTCCCTCTTCAGTGCTGGTCCCCAGGTGGGTCAGGAGTGGCTCCCACTGGAAAATGGGCTGCCCAAGCCACTTCCCCCACTCAGACAAGAGTAGGGCATCACCTGTAAGGCTGCCCAGACTCTGAGCAGCTTGGAGTGACCCCGCTCAGCATTGTTCATTTTTCTCCAGGCTTGCGAGGTTTGGAGATTTGCTCAGATAAGCATCCTCAAGTTTGCATGCTTATCTGCACCATCTCCCCAAACGGCTTTGATCTGCAGGATTTGGCTGCAGCTCTCAAAACTATCTTGAGAAAGCTTGTTCTTGGGAGAGTCATTCCTCTGATTAACAAGAAAAAGCTTTCTGAGTGGCTCTGAGCAGTTGGAGCCCTGGCTGGAATCGGGGAGTGCAGCAACGTGAGCACACAGCAGGAAGAAAGTCAAGCGAGCTTTTCCTTATAGCTTCGTTGGGGCTCAGTTGTCGTTTCAGCTATAATTTAAGGTCGACCATTCCACCTTTTTGCTGCTCTCCGTTTAACATTGTCTCACCCACCCCACCAGGTGGGTCAGTACACGCTGCTGGCAAACACGGAACAGCACTTCGTGTTTACACGTGGCTTTACAGCATCCAAATTCTCTGCAAAACACTTGCGAGGAAAATTGGCTGTACTGAGGAGGAAAGCAAATCAGCGAGAGGCTGGGGGAACAGGGCAAGGAGGGAATGGGTCTGTTTGGGGCTTTGCTAGGTCTAGGGAGAGTTTTAAAAGATAGAAGAATACTGAATCACATTGACTCCATGGAAACAAGTAGACCCTCTCAAAAACTCCTGTGAAGGAAACACGAGCTACACATAAGAACATGTTAATTGAGTCATATGCTAATTTTCCAGTTTACCTTCTCCTTGGCCAAAGCTTTAGGAAATATTTGGTGTACTGAAAAGTATCAAATTTAAGCCTTGCTCTTGAAAAACTCCAGCACATCAGCCCATCACCCCACATAAGATTTCTCCCTTTTGGAAATGAGGGAGAAGAAAGAAGACAATATAGAGGAAAAGGAGGAATCACAGAATTAGCAATGATGTTTATAGAGGGGAAACCATCTCAAACATACTGTGTAGTCCTCACATAAAAGGTAAATGTTCATAAAAAAAAAAAAAAACAACAAACAAAATCAACGCTATTCAGCAAAGGGAAAGAAGCATGAACAGCAAAAATATATACATGTGTTTTAAATAATTTTTTTAATTGTTGAGGCAGTAATACTTGGTTCATGGAACTGCAATATACAGAGAGGTGAAATAAATAGCTTATATATATATAATATATATAATATAGCTGGTTTTAAAATATTCCCTTATCATTGGTGTACTAGGTCATTTTGTAGTCACTTGAATGTATTTAGCAGCATTCTCCAGAACTGAGCATAATGCAGGATCACGGAGCCGTGACACCTTATGTCGTCAGAAAGGTTACAGAAGATCGATGCGTCGAGAACTCCACGGAAACTCAGTCACTGCGGCACACACCATCTTGTCTCGGTCCAGCTTGCAGCAGACAATAAATAGATTACTGCAAAACTGGCAATTTTCAGGGCAGGGTCTCAGTAACTTTGGGAAAGAACTTTGGTTTTCTTTGGTTTTATTTATTTATTTTTAATAATTACTTTTTCCTCTGGGGATATGCTTGAAAAGTTGTCCTTTCCAAAAAGAGAAATAAGCACCTGTGTGTCATCAACAACAAGAAGTCAATTTAAATAGAGCAGTTCATTTTGTTTTTCAAGTCACAATAAATCCCTAACAGCTTTTCCCCAGCGTTTGCCATCTAGTCTTTTATTAATTTTTTTTATTTTTATTTTTTTTAAACACAATGTACAAAAATAGAGCTTCTTCCTTATTTTTAATGTAAAAATATTCCTCTGGTGCAGTTTTTTTTTTGTGGTTTATTATTGTGACACTGTTTCGTCTATTTTTAACTGGGGTTGGTGGGTCGTATTCTCTTAGTCCTCTTGGTGACTGTTGTGTACTTGAAAGGTTTCTGTATCTCCACTTGCCCCTTTGGGTACCTCTTCATAAAATGTACATCTTGCTGGTTCTCCCGGGTCTTGGGCCCTTTTCGTGGCCTCCCTTTTTTGGTGAATCCAACATACCAGCCTGAATATTTTGCTGACATCAGTGCCGTATAGTTGTTTTCTAGGACTTTTTCAATGAAGACACACTCCTTGCTGGTGCCATCAGGCTGAAAAAGGAAAAAAAAAAATCATTATCCAAATGCAAGCACAGTGACCAAAACCCAATTTGGCATAAATAAAATCATCGCATCTGGACTCTGGTTTTGGTTTGACGTTGATAATAGGAGCAGTAACAAACATCAGCTCAAATAGAAATGATTAAAAAACATAAGATCATCCATTATGTGGTTTTTTTTAAGCACTTCTGTCCAAGGGGAGATTTTTCAAAGACAACAGTTTATCCAGTCCAGCTCTTTCAACTGCAAGCAAAGCAAGACATTTTGCTTTGCGTTTTCCACTAGCAAGGAGGATGAATTGAACTTGTTCCAGGGAAACCTCATACAAGATCAGGAAAATAAAAAAAAGATAATTTCACATGGGCCAAACAACAGTGCTTCCACTTCTACTGCTATATTTGATATATTTTCAAAAATACCTTATAAGCTGTGTCCACAACTACCCAAATCCCTCTAAAATTATTTTAAGCCTTGCTCTAAGCCTTCTGAGTGCTTTGAACACTCCCCCAGCCTCCCAGGCATGACAGCAGGCAAATAAACGGCGCATGGGACTCCTGGGATGAGCCGACCCCACTTGGATTCCCATGTTGGAGCAGCCCCTTCAGGATGGGTCGGCATCCCACACGCCTCTTGCGCCCCAATGCCAACGCAGCTTGGGGACAGCTTAGGGACTACGGGGCAGCGGGGTCCTGAAGCACCACATCCACCCCACAGCACGCCCCTAAATAGTTTTCCTCTTCACAGAGGGAGCCAGGACTGAATGCAGCACTGGAGGTCAGATGTTCCTGAGTGTGAGTGCTGTTCCCCGGCCACCTGGGAGCAAAACGCCCACAGTGCCAGGACTGTTCAGACACAGCCTAATGCAAACACACCTCCCCGTCACTGCCACGGGCCCGTGATGGGACAGCTCCCAGACCTCAAACCACTCACTGGTTTGAGATTTTGGCAAGACGGGTTCACCTCAGCTTGGAGGCTTTCTGCCAGGCCCAGAACTAGATTTGGAGTGTGACAACATATCAGTCTCAGGTTGGATTCAGGACTCCAATCTGCACAGCACTCACAGCACTGGAGGGGGTTCCAGCATTGCCCAACAGCACATTTAAGTTGTAATGCACAGTGGAAATTATTCTCACCTACAGTCCTCTGCCAAAAGATGTTTTGTCCTTTAACTGCTGATTTACTCGTGTGCACCTAGACCACATCACACACTGAGTGCCTCCTGCACTAGCGCTTTGTTTTAGGCATCAGAAGATATTATGTAGATATAGGCTTACTTCAGCCCTGGATATCGTATCAGCCCTGTGTGTTTTACAGACTCTGGACAGTGACAAACACAGTACAGAACATCCTACAAGACTTAATCTAATGCTTAGCGAAGCCAAAGGAAAGATTTCCAGCATGGCAGCAGTCCAAGCCAACTCCCCACTGAAGTCAAGTAAGGGGCTTTGGGTGCTGCAGGCCCATGCTTACGATTAAACTCATCCCTCTCCACACAAACAACCCGGTGTCAGACCTTTCTGTCCCTGGGTGAACAGAGAAGCAGCAGTGCCTGGACCCTCCTCACGGGGCTGCTGTGGGCACGATGCTGGGGGAATGAGCCCCTTCCCCACAGCCAGCTCCGTGGGGCCAGGCTGCTGCTGCATCCTGAAAGCCTTCCTAAAAGCCCTGCACACCCACAACAGCTTGGTGCAGTCTGGGGGAGCTGGTGTGCAGGGGCAGGAGAGAAGCATCAACAGTCTGAGCAGCAACGTGTGGTGTTAACCCAGAACCATTCGTGCACCATCCTGTCTAAGGGGGTTCGTTACCACATGTAGATCTCATCAAGAGGGCTGGAGAGATCACGGCAAGTTCTGCAACAACAGAACAGGACGGTAACAGGCAGAAGGTTTGAAAAATGGTGCTGGATGACTTCCTCTGGCATCAAACAGCTAACCCGGGGTCTGCACGCCTACGGGGACAGAGCCAACTCTGCCATACAACAGCAAACTCCATCCTGGGCCAGGCACAAAGGTCCTAATTTCATCATCTGCAATCTGAAGTTTGCAAATGCTTTAATGAATGGCAGAACTGGGCGAAGCACAGTGGTTTCAGTTCCTGGGGGGGTCATTCTCTGAGCCCTGGGTTTGATCAAAGCCACATGAGTGGGGAAGGGGGAAATCAGTTGACACCACAGGGTTCCACCAGGTTTCAATGTGAGGCCATAAAACCAGCCCCAGGTTTCTCAGGGCTCAGCCCACTAGAAACCTTTCACCAATGAATGGAGAACTTTTAAACAATACCATGGCTGGCTTTCAAATCCACCCAAAACCAGGTGCTGATGAACCGACCAAATTTGTACTGCAGGGGCAGCAGGTAATTGGAACGGCTGTTTCCCTCGTGCTTGCAGAAAGGTCCTGGCTTTGAGCCCTGACCTTGTTGCTAGGAGAATTGAGGCGTTTTCATGCAATTTGGGAGGTTTCCGCTTGCACTGCAATGTCAGTTTCTCATGGAAAACGAAGACTGGAATTAAAAGAAAACGTGTGTGTAGGAGGGGGAAGTTATTCTATTCATAACAGAGAAGTATTTACTTATACCTTCAAATTTGCCGACAGAGGCTAAGACGGAGACAGGACGTGTAGGAATAACAAGGTGCAACTTCAGGCCAACCTCAGGGCTAATTTGAAGTAAACAAGGTACACGAGATAAAATAACTTCGTTCTGGAAGAGGAAGAGCTAAATGATTTGATAACATGAAATTACAGCAACATTTACAAGTACTTCAAGATAACTCAGGATAAGGACCTTGCTCTTCCCCAAACAGAGCATTCCTGTACGTGCTAAAACATGTCAGAGACAGACAAATGATTTTCAAATACTTACAAGATGATTTTACAGCATCTGTTATAATCCCCAATAGAACATAAATCACTCACACACGTTACCTACACCATGGAGAGCTGGACCCACAATAATCTATTAGGGCAAAATAACAATTTATAAGGGTTTTCAATGTTTTCTGTCACCTTGTTTTTATCGGGTGCCAATCATTTAATCACGTCCCTGTTAAAACATCAGTCCAACACTCATGGAGACTGCTGCCTCAGTCCTTCTCTCCTCCGTGGGAGAGAAGGATGGAAGAGAAAAGGGAGATGGCTCTCACCACGTGTGAGTGGCTTTCAGGCCAAGACAGCCTGCCCTTCTCTGAGAGCTCTCGATGCAGTTGTTTGCCACCAATACGGGGCTGCAACCTCTCCTGCGACGTCAGCAGGGAGATGCTGCCAAGCTGCATTTCATACATACTTCGCTGTCAGGATGCACCTTGCAGAGCACTCATCCTTCAAAACACAGAGTTTTATCTTTTGAACTGATTCTTTAAAATAAACAGGACTTCTTGAGAGCCTCGGAGCTGGGCAGGAGCTGCTGAACAGTGGGGGAGGACCTGCACCCAGCCCCAGTGCCCTGGCAGCCCCTCGGAGCAGGGCTGGCATGAGGGATGCAGACAGACAAAATGCAGGGAGAGGAATCCACCTGCAGAGCTCCCAGCTGAGACCCTGCCCCAGGAGGACACAGACCTCAGCAGCACTGAGGCTGCTCCTGTCTTTTACTCTCCACAGGTGCAGGACAGGGTCCATGTGCAGCTCCCCAGTGCCCAGCACACACTGGAGCGTCTGCCTGGCACCAGCATGACCCCGTGGATCAGACAACCTGCACTACACTGCTCCTGGAGCAGCACGTGCTTTTGCCAAACACACACACACACACACACACCCTCCCCAGCACAGCATTTATAGATCTATTTCTTGTAGTGGCACCTTCGCACTGCTGACAGCACCAGCCAAGGAAAGCGGATTCAGGCTGTTCCCCGAGCTAGCCCAGCACATACTGGGGGTGCTGGCTTTTGGTGGCACGTGTAAAAGCATCGCCTCCACGATGCAGCACATCCACTAACACTGAAACACCTTCCCAGCCACCACCAGCAGGTGCTGGGGTAGCCAGGAGGAGCAGGGCTAGCTCAGCCAGCGGCGCTCAGTCCCTTTTGCCTCTGCAGCCTGCTGGCACCTGCCTGCCTGGAACAGGTCAGTCTGCAGGCAGTTATGTGAATAAATGAAGTTTTAAAGAGAAAAACTCAATACAGCATAATGGCTTAGGCCATTCTCCTCCTTTTTTACTGAAAGCAGTGTGTGTACAGAATCCCTTCCCTGCAGGAAGCATCCCTACCCAGCAGGACTGCCAGCCCCATGCGGGTGCTGTGCCCCAGCTCCCTCGGGACCAGTGGCTGTGACACAGCCCACAGCTGCCTCACAGAAAGGGCTGCGGGACTGAGCCTCAGTCTTGCACCAACACCAATGCTCAGCTCCTGAGACCTCAGCTCTTTCCAGAGAAATAAATTTTTCCTTTTTAAACACACCCCTAACACCTGTGAGAGGGCGCGGGAGCTGTTAGCCGGACTTGAAATAAACTTCTTACAAAATGCCTGACCTAAAATCCACCCTCCACAGAAAACTCTCAAGTACCAGGCAGGCCTGCGAAGAGGTGACAGAGAGCACAGCCGTGAGGGTGAAACACGGACAGACCCAGTGATGCGGGCAGCGTGCAGCCATGGCTTCAGCGGGGCATCTCCAGGAATTCACAGCCGGGCACCAGCTCTGGATGCTCCCAGTGGCACGGCAGTGAGCTGGAGCTGTTGCAATCTTCTTTATCAAGCAGGGCTTGGGCAGCAGCAGCCTCTCCAAGTCCAGAAAGGGATCTCTCTGCCGTGGAACTGTTTATACACCCCGGGCCAGCTTCATCCCTCATGTAGCGGAAGGCCATGGAGTTAAGGGAGCTGCATGTGAGCCAGGGTCTCTCTGAGTGCCACGAACTTACCAACAAGGAGCACTGGATTGTTTGTGCAGAGCATTTGGCGATGGCCTCCCCAGTATTAAACGTGAAACATGTTGAACTGACACTAAAGCAGAATTAAGTGCCAAAGCATTTGCTGCTTCTACAATTACACTCCGGAGCGCTGTGGTGCTCCTTCTCTCCCGCTCTCCTTTTTTATGACCCAACTTGGTCTTATTGTAGTTTTGCTTTCTTGTTTTAAGTTCTCCAAATGGAAAGGATCAAAGGGCTCTTTGTTGTTGTAGCAGGAGCGCGGCTCTGAGCGAGGCATTACTGCCACTAACAGCTTGCTGCTCAGGGGGAATTCGCGGGAGCCTCTGTGCCACCAGCCTGAGCCAAAGCATTAGCAGGTGCAGCAGCCGCCTCCTCCTCCTCCCTATTAGCCCGCAACACTAAGCCACCTGAGCAGCTTTTTATGGGAAAGGGAGGCCAGGGCAGGTTTTCTCATTTATGCTTCACAAATCTGGCTCAGTGGGCACCGGCAAATCCAAACTTCCTTGGCTTTTACGGCAACAATAAGCTTGCACAAACGGCTCGGATAACGACACGGAGCAGTGAGAGATGCCTCCAAAAACTGAAAGGTTTCTCTGTTCGCAGAGATCAGGGCGCAAATTAAGCCCTGTGAGTAATGCTGTGTTAAGCTGTTGTTAGCTAAGCTTATGTTAAAACACCTCCCTCCCCTCCCCACCAAACCATGCCGAAATTAGGAGCTCATGGAGTAAGGCTGGGGTGACTGAAAGCACTGGTGATGGGCTGCAAATAATGACAAACAAACAGCCATATGAAACGTGCCTGTTAGGACCCAGGAATGCAGGCTTGGCACAGGACACTGTGACACTCAACGTTTCAAGAGAGACAGGGATGACTCCCCTAATTATCACCTTCCTGCAAGTTCAGCCCCTCCAGGCTCTAAGTGAAATCGTGGAGACACGAGCCCCCCATGCAGAGCCAGGACCCAGGAGGAGGGAAAGCTGCTGCTCAAGCAAAAGGTTTCCAAGTGGGATACTTGCCTACCTTTTTTTTCAAGGAAAATCCCTGAAAATGGACCTTTTCTGCATCCCTCCCTCCCTCCCCCTCTGCAGACAGACAGACAGACGTTTCCCAAGCAGCGCTACCCCACGGCGCTAGGTTCTCACACCACCCCAGGTGAGAGGTCCCCCCACGGAGCACAACAATTATTTCAAAGGCTTGAAGAGAATTTCCTTCTAATGCTGGCACTGTTATATTCGCACGCCGCATTATACAGAAGAAATCCTGCCCTTTGTTTTCTAAATTTCAGAGCAGTGACAGCATGGAAGTCTTATGTTTTCAGGAAATGTCCGGCTTGGGAGTCTCAAAGAGCCTCTCCTGAGCCATCCTCGGCTGAGGACTGAAGGCCGGCGCACCCAGCATCACTGATACCCCCGTATAAAATCCCAGAGCAGTTTAGACAGCAAGTACATAGTGGCGTGTGATTTTCAGCAACCATATTACTTCAGTGTTTTTGCACCAGCTCAGCTCAAAGTCAAACAGATGGGCAGTGCACAGAGCCTCCAGACTCACCCCACATGGCTCGGAAAATCCCCAGAGGAGGAAGGTAAGGCAGGAGCTATGTTAATGTAGCAGCTTTTAGCACTCCCACCTCTCCCAGTTCACACGTATACCTTTTAAACGCAGGTCAGAAAGCGTGACAAACGAGGTGGGCGCAGCAGCTGGCAGCCACAACTCCGGCAATGCTGTAGGAGAAATTCCCCCCGCAGCACGGCAGATCCCAGTGCTCCAGCTGCCGGTAAACTGGGCACAGCCACACTCGTGCACTTTATAGGCATTATCGGGACAGATCTGTCAAAAGCATCCTGATGCGCAGCATCCAGGATTTATGGCAAGGACTCCTGACCACAGAGACACCTCTTGACCCAAATGCATTCTTGCTCCTAGACTGGGCTGTAAATCAGGGAAGCTGCATCTATAACTGCCAAGAGTTACTCAGCTCCATGCGCGTTTCCTCGAGCTCTCTGGCCTCTGAACCTGCACAATCCTCTGAGGAAAATACTTAGGAGTCATGATGGGCAGTTCAATAAAAGTGTCTGCCAGAGCACCGGAGAGGTTAATTACGTACACAGGACATCTAAGTGCATGCATAAAGCAGGGGAAGTAATGCAAAAATCTCCGCAGAGGTGATTCTCCAAAGAAGGTGCATCTGCATTCGTAGGCCCAGGTTCAAACTAGTTTTGCCCATACCTGCCCATACACTGTGGGCACTCCCGAAAGCAAATATGGGCAAATAAACGCAAATATGGGCACCGTCTTGCTCGTGAGGGATGGGACCTGCAGGCTTTGCAGAGCCCTGTCCTGCCCAGCTGCCAGGCACAGCACAAAATACAAGAACCAAGGAAGGAAGAGAGGGTTTAAAAGTTTTTCTTTCCTTCTACATTTCACTCAAAAACTCCACTTTTCTAACTGGTATCTGCTGAGCAACCCTCGTACTACCCTTGAAGAGCATTTTGTCACAGGAGAAACAGAAGGATACGGAGATGAAATAAGTACTTGTAGGGGTGAACCCAGCAAGGCTGCGGCTGTGTCAGGACATGCCTCCTAACCTGCTGCTTCTGTCACAGGCAAATTTATTGCTAACAGCATGGCAGGGAGGCACATATCCATAATTGGAGCAAATTAGGATGGCTTCATCTGGAAAGATGCACATTTGGTTAATAGAAATTCCTAACTGCATCTCAGAGAACTGTGTGTACTTACTATTAATGACGAAAAATGTCAATCACTCTTTAAATGAATTTTATGAAAACTTAGGAGGATGTAATTTAAGTGAGTACTTTGGGTCTCCTGCAATAGGAAGCTAGGCTTCAGGAGATGTGAAACCACAGGCAGGTTTCAGACGTGACATCTGAGCAGATCTGTGACATCTACCATTCCCTGCACCTACCTGATCCAGCTGAATTTATGCTCCTAGGTGCTAACTGAAGGAAGACCTGGGAAGGTATTGCTACCCATCCATACAAAGCACCACCTGTTTGGCTATATGCAATGCTGGGCTTTGCTGGGCTTCATTTTAGAGCAGCCTCCTCTGAGACCCACAGGCTAGTTCTGAACTTTCTGTACAAGGTATGTAAAAGCAGCACAGGCCACCATTCATTATATGGTGACCTGTGCCACCACAGGAAAACTTAAATACTTTTGATTAAAACGTCAGGTCTAGACAATAACTGGAGCAAGAAAACCAGACCAGAACAGCTGCTGACCTCATAGCAGGCCTGCTATATCCTACATTTACACACATTAAACAAACATATGTACTTTCTAAGTTACCATTTCAAACAAGCACAATTTTATTCAGCTGACATTCTGGTAGTGACAACAGTTTCCCTGGGGCAAGTTTAAATCAGTGGAATATAGGACCAAGAAAGGCCATTGATTATCTGCAGGATGGCATTAGTTCTGTTCACATCAAGTTACATTGCTAAGAAAAAAGAGAAACCCACACTCAAATCAAGTGCTATCCATAAACCATTGAGACTTGCTCCAGCCTGTGAATGACAAACTGTAAACACCAAATGTAAGAAACTGTAACTGCAAACAACGCATGAAAGGCTTTTAAGACTTGTCCTCCTTTAGGAAAACCTAATACCTTTCTTTAAACACCCAAAAGACAGCATAAGAACACGTCAGGGACAAAAACATACTTAAGCAAGATATTCTTTTCATTGACTTAACAATGGTATTGTAATGGCCACATCAAATGGACTGTCTTTTGCTGCTGTTGGAGCATAGCTTTTTATTCTCCACTAAAGAATTAGACTCTGTGCTCACTTCACATCCAAAAACCACTTGAGAGTCGAGCAGAAACAGTCCTTGAGCAGCTGGATCCACCTGACTGCACATCTCAACTGCATCCCCTTAGGAAAGACAAGACCACATTGCTTTGTTCCTTGTTAAATACATCAGCGTATTTGCAAAGTAACATTTAGAAGAAATATCACCCCCATCTTAAAGGCTCTCAAGACCAAAAAAATTGCATGTGGGACACAAGATGATCTAAGGAAAGCAATTAAACGCAATTTGATACAAGTGTCTGCACAAGGCGCATGCAGCACACCCTCTCCACCCAAACAGGGTGAGGCATGACCAGGGCTCACCAGGGATGATCACCCCCTCTCAATAATTTTAATTAATGTTTAACCCTAGGGAACTGAAATACTCCAATGTGACACACAGCTGCAATCACCAAGAAACACAGAGGACAGGATGCTAGCAGCTTTATGGTGACACTTGCTCCTTGAACACAGAAAGGATTAAATTATCACATAGCTTTCAGGAAGGTGGCATTTTTTGTCCTGAAGGGGATACACAGCTTTCTGCACAGGATAAGAAAAAGCTTTAGATGTCAAGCTCGCAAGCCTGGTCTGCAACACGAACCCTGACTTTGCAAAACTCCAGTCTGAGAGACAGAATTGGTAGTACTTAAGATATAAAATACGTAAGGTTTTCTAAAGGGAAACATGAGGTTTGCTAAAGAGGAATTGCAAGAAATCTGTGAACTTATTACGCAGCTCTCTGGTGACCAGACAGACAACTGGGACTCCTTACCATAAAACCAGAAAAAAAACATTTTTAAAAGAAAAGGACAAGTAGTTGTCAAAAGGGACCTACCTTTTGCTTTTTTTTTGAGCAAACACCTGACTTAAAGTAGTGTGGCATTACTGAGAAGCCTCAGTTAATGGGAGATGCTGGCACATGCCTACAACATGACTACAATGGCCTCTTGACCACCTGGCCTGACCCGTGAAATGATGTATCGAGCACCAGTCCCATCTTGGATGTTCCCACTGCCAGCCAAGGAAGCCCTGTCTCGCAGGGCGCACAGCAGATGTCACAGTTTGGTTAAAGCAAAACCTGTCTTTGGTTAGCCTAAGAGGATCAGCATCCACCTGAGGTGCTTAGAAGATTGCATCAAGTGAAGGTAACACAGAAGGACTTAGCACACACCTTAATACCCACATTATTCTTTTAAGATGCTAGATGCCCAACCCAGAAAATGTGAATTCTCTGCCAGGCAGAGCAGCTAGATCGGAATCCAAGCCCAGCAGCATTGTACATGCTTAAATATGCTTAATAACCTCAGTCTATGAAACCTGTGAGCTAAATCCATCAGACCATGCAGGTAAAATGAACACTCAGCAGCCAGTGCTTTGAAATCTCTGACAACTGAGCAGCAAATAGAAGACATTGGTAAGTTGCCTATGTGGTGGCATAAAGCTCTGTCCGTGCAGTGCCACGAATACCACAACCCTCTAGCTCAAACAGCCTTCAGAGGTTTGGCATCCAAGCATACATACACAAACACACCCTGAGGCCAGAATCTGTTAAGAATTGATGCAGTTTTTCACCATTTATGAAATAAAGGCATCTTCTCCATATAAGCAAGTTTATTCCATCTCTTCAATGTCTCCTGCACTGAGTGAGCTCAAACACCTCCAGCAACTCCTAGCTATCCCCATCCTCTGCGCAAACTTTCCAAGCTTCATGGCTATTCAATATTCATCACCATCCACAAAACTGCTCTCCTGCTTCTGAATACATGGAGCTTCAAAATGACCTCTGCTCTCCCTCCATCACCCAGACATGCTGCTTACCACCCCACACCACCACAGAACATCTAAATTCCTTCCACAGAATTCATTCCCCGCATCATTTTCCCCTTTCCTTTTCACCTCCAGAGAAACTTTTATGTAACACACTGCTGTAAACAAATTGCCAAAAACACAGACCCAGGACAAGGCCCATTGCTAACAGCAAACATTAACGCCGCAAAGGTCCAGTTAACTCACACAAACCCTGACCACTTTGAAGGAACCACTGAGCACCTACGTCTTATTTGCTTTTGTGCCAAGGCAGCCTCAGTGTAATAAACACTGGAAAGTAGTTTCACTGGGCTCAGCCATAAATGGCTTGTTGGGAATCATTACACGGTCGTGCCATTCAGAGCAGGGATTCCTGGAAAAGCCGGGCAACGCTCGGCATCTGAAGGCTGCCCCAAGCGGCCCTCAAGGACAGGAGTTGTTCCAGCATGGCTCCTGCCCGCTGGGTGTGCAAACCCAGAGCAACCCTCAAGCTGAGATGCTCCACCCCCATGCCACCTACAGCTTCAGAATGGAGGGTAAAAATCACCACAGCCCATTAGGGAAGGTGCGTAATGGAGTCTGGCCAGCTTTTAGCATGTTAAACCCACAGAGAAGTTACACAACAAAATTATCGTGTGTCCGCATAACTTGAAACTGTATAACAACAACGTCCCTGTCACAACATCTAGCAGCCCCTCCTCAGCAACCCCTCCAACACCTCTCCAGTACTGCAGAGATGTGAAACTGCAACAAGCGAACCAGATGCAAACACCTCCAGCATCCACAAAAGTTTGAAGGCGATGTTTCAGTTCACCCAGTGATAGGAAAGGAACAGCTGTGAAAGGCTGCAGTGTTACCAAAAGCTTCATGGTCTGGGGGCTGAGAACAGAGGAGGGTGATTTTAGCTTCCACTTCTGCTTTTAATTTTATGAGAATCTCAGCTTCTAAGTTTTCAGAACACAAAAAAAAAAATCAAAATTTTCTCCACTGGTCTCAGAAAAAAAAAGTCTGCTTAGGCAAATGCAGAAGACTAATCACTCAATGGGAGGAAAACTGGCATTGTCTTCTCAATGGTTTCAAGACCTTTGCAGTCCTGGAGGCTCTGAGTCAGGATTTTTGGGCACTTGAGGTTGGTTTTAGATCAGGTCCATATTCCAAGTACGAGAGGGTTCGAGGTTGGTTGGCTCCAGGTTCTGCTGGGGTGTTTATTTAGATGACTAAAACTAAAACTCAAAGGGGAATAAAAGCTTGGGAACGACTCATTTTTTAAAAGAACCAATTCCATCCTATATGAAGAACCAGATTGCAGTCCAAAATGAGATCTGAGTGAGATCCAGCAAAAGCCATGTCAAGTTTTGTTTGCAAGTGAGATGCCAAGTCAGAACAGTTTATGATTGAACACATCACAAAGAGATCTGCAAAACGCCTGTTATTAAACCTGACACTCCACTGTTCCTGCTTGTGTTTTTGTTGCCAGTTCAGCATTCAGCCCTAGAAATCATTAGGTTTTATAAGTCCCTTTTTCAAGCAACCCGAACACTGTGCGACTCTGGGAAAAATTCCGGATAAGCATCAAAGCTGTGTGAAACTCGGAGTCCTGCCCCAAATCCAAGATGCAGTTAGGCACGGTTTTAAATATACAAGCTGGGGAGCGCAAGCACCTCATCTGCTGGATCAGAGGACCAAACTACTAACCCCTGGATATACGAAACTGCTAAGTAACAAAGATCACAGCTGGCAGAGTGCCCCCCCACCACACCACACACCTCCAGAGCAGCTCAGCCCATCTTGGCAGCTGTGACAAGCTCTGGCACAGGGAGGGACCGGGGAAGACCCAGGACCCAGCACCACGAAGGACATCCTCAGGTAGGCAAATGGCCCCAGTCTCTGAGCCCATCCGTGACTGTCCTTGTTCTCAGGCTCGTGCAGACCCCTGGCTTTACAGAAACGAGTTGTTTTCCCACCACTGGTGTTTCAAAGGTGGCTTTTCAAGAAAGCTCACCCTCAGTCTTGACCTTGTGTCCACCAAAGTCAACTGGTGAAAAAGTGGATCCAAACACACTAATAAGGCTTTGGAGAATCCACCTGGTGTCTCCCAGCCAGGTAAGTCCCCTGTCCTACAAAGGGTGGCTCCCAGAGAATAACCCTGAGCCCTTGTAACCCAACACACTCCTTTTCCTGCAAGGCCAGGGGTATTATAAAGGGCCAAGACTGCATGCAAAGGCCGTAACAAGCGCCTTTACTCTTTGATGCTGTCAGAGGATTTTTTAGCCAACTTTCCTGACTAAACACACACATGCTTCAAGAAAACCCCTATTTTAAAGCTGTAATGTAAACAACCCCAAATTATTACTATCCCCTAAAGGCTACTGCTGGCAGGAATCAGTGATAAAGCTCTGCCAGAGCAGTCTGGCATCTAGCAACAATTTGTTTGTTGTCCTGCAAAAATACAGAGAGCCTTGCCATATGGTATTAGCAACTTTCTGGTAACATTAAGAAATATACTGGCTTGGAAAGCAGTTATCACACCAGAGAAAGCCTTACGTTTCTGAGGCAGGTCTATGCTGTAAGCAGCATCAGCGTGGCCGTGGTGGTCAGGGGAGGGAGGAGAGGCAGAGCTGTGCCACCTCCGGCCCCAGAGCTGATAACCGGACCCTGGCACGGCCGCACATCCCCTGGCACTGCCTTGCTGCGGGGCCGAGAGGAGCTGCACTGCGGTGCTCATCTGTGCTTGGTGAATGCCACGAGGGTTTCAGCATGGCAGGCACAGCAGCAACAAATTTGTCCCCAGAAAGCCCCCACATTACCTGTCATCGCGCAGAAGCAACGCTCCAGCCACCCCAAACAGCCAGCAGGGTTCCTACCTTGCCACGAGCAGCTCTTTCCCACCATTCAAATTAAACAAAGGGAAAGCGGAAATAAAAGCAAACTCATTGTTATTTTTTTCCCAAATAGCGCGAAAATATTGTAATGATTTTCTGAGGATGTTTGTATATGGGGTTACTGAGGATTTTTGAAAGAAAACCAAAACAGAGATGGTGCAAGTCAGCATGTGGTTTTAGTGGGAAACTGCCCATTTTATAGCATCCCATAAACTTTGGCTTCAATTCTTAGAAGGAGCTGAACTGATATAAATGAGAAGAGGCTTCTGGGGACACAACTTGTTTCCAGATTTGACATGCAGTGCGCTTTTCTGTCTGGCAGTTGTGTCGAGGAAATCATCAACCAGAAACACTCGGTCATCACAGCCATCTAGGAAAAAGAGCTGCAGCTTTTCTCATGCTTTTCACAACCACAACCACTCCCTGCTTTCCCTTAATATAAATAAACTGGCAGGGGATGATACTTGGGATAGACCCCCTTCTATTGCTTTTCTAACTCTGCCCCCATTTCTGGAGTTTTCTCCGTAGCCACGTCCTGCCCCAGAACAAGGGCTCACCCTCATTTACAGCGGCACTGGATCTCCTGCAGGCTCACAGTGTCATGAGCACAGCAGCATTGCATGGAGCAGCACCACACAACTGACCAGTGACAGTAACCATGTTGTCCCGACAGCTCCTGCACTGAGAGCCCCATCCCACCCTGGAGAGATGGCTCCAGCACCTGCCCCCTGATTCTCCTTCCTGGAAGGATTCAAGAAGCGTCTCCAAGCACTGAGAGATGGAGCTGTGCTCAAAATGCAACCAACAAAGAGTGAGGAACAATATTGCTGTTGGATCCGGAAAATACACAACCCAGCTAAGGTGAACCAACCATGGAAGAACATCAGTGGGAGTGCTTGGAGAATCTTCTGAAGAAATTTCTGGATCAAATCTAAGACATGCTCAGCCCTTTCCCCATTCTTCTCAAATCATTTGGATTCCTTCCAGTCATTACTTACCTTCCCTTCTCCTACCTACTGCTCTGAAAAAACATGTCTCCCTTGCCATGGTCTACAAGAAGCAGCCTTTACTCCTCCTTCGCTACTTTGCGAGAAGCCAAGGTCCTTTCTCCTCTGCCCTTGGTCAGGCCAAAAAACAGGCCTGTTCGTTCCCTCCTCTCCCTTTATAACTGGGAGAGCAGAATACTCCTGGTATGGATACCAGCACTTGTTCAGACCACACTGTGTGATCCAATGGGTGACTGCTGCAGGACCACAGGAAATTCCCTGCAACACTCCCCGGGGATCAGAAGGTGCTCCAGTCCCAAGGACCAGCCACGGGCACCAGCTGTGCCCGATGCAAATCTGGGCCTCTTGTGGCTCCAATCTCAGACACCCTTCAGAATAAGTGGTGTAGGGCGGTATCGACCCCTGAAATAACACCGGGTCTGCTCTGCCACCTTCCAGAAGACACTGATGGATCTTCAAAGTCTGTGTGTTACGTGAGGCAGTGGGGAAATCAGATCAGTGCCTAAATGAAGGGGCAGAGCTTTGGTAGTCTGGTAATGGTGCCGACAGATCCACTTTAAGCTTCCAACAGATCACTGACCTCTTGCAAACACTCTCCTGATGAAAGGACTGGGCAGAGACAGGGAAAGGAAATCTCTGCAACGTCCTGCAACTCTAGATAGCACAAATTTGCAGTAAGAACAGACACAGCAAGAGCACTTACAGGTGGCCAAGCTAATTAACAGCCACCTGCTCACATCCTGGTCTGCCATTCCTTGCTGTGGAGCTTTAAAAGACTTATCTTTGAAAAGCATCAAGTCCCCACTTCATTGACATCATTATCTCAATGCATGAGATAATAGAAGTGGAGGCAGAGAGAAAAAACACTAAAGGACTCACTGGGAGAACCACAGTTAGCAGCTCAGAGCCCCTCCAAAGTGACCATCAGCTCTTCCTACCCCCCAAATTGAGTTATTGCAAATATTCAGTTCCTGCATTGTAAGTGAAAAGTCACCTCGTGCCTTTTGCTATGAACTCCTACATATGAAAGAAGCTAGTATTTCTACATGTGCTAAAATAGAGACACCAAATACCCACATGCAAAAAAAAAAGAAAAAAATAAAAAGAAATCTTTCTTGGCCCTTCCTTAACATAACACTAAGAACCAACCAAGAAACACTATCCAGTTTGTTTTCCCCTGGTGCAGGCCACCTTCAACAGAAAAGTCACTCCTTGTACAACCCGTCCAGTTTTCGTAAGCAGCACATGAGAACGTTGGTGACCTCAGGAAGTGTGAGCTGTGACAATAAATACTGTCAGAAGCCTGCCCCTACCACCTCTGAGCCCTTTGGCCAACATTAGCTGTGAATACGCATGCAGTAACAAATGAGTGAGAAAACACGAGGCTTTGGGCTCCTGAGAAAGCTCCATCAGATGGCCTACACTCAAAAAACCTGGCATGGGTGCAACTTCCAATACATAAATAAAAAAGCCAAAGTCTGCTCTTCTGAACCCAGTGGATTAATCTGTTTGCCTGCAACGTAACCAGCTCCAAAGTGGGGAGCAAGCCCAGTTTCTGGAGTGCTTCATCACAAGTTCCAGCTGAGAACAACAACCTGCTCCCATTTGTAATGCCCATTGTAGGTGATTATGGGAAACAAGAAGGACTAAATTCAAAGCAGGTTTTCAACTGGGGGGGATCCAAAAATGCTGACTGAGAAGGAGAACAAAGCCAGATGGCATACGCTGGTATTGTTAGGGATTATGCAGTGTAAGGCAATAGGAAATGAGCAGAGAAAAAGAACCAATTTCATCCCATGGCTCCTCTGCTGCCAAATGAACATACCGGGGCAACCGTGAAACAATCAGTTCATGGGTTTCATTCCCCTCCACCCCCAGACTGAACTTAAATATTTGTATAAGCTGAGGCGTAACTTTTATCTAATGTTTTCCTTGGGGTTTACTAGCTGTTTAGAGCATTCAGTGTAAAAAGCATTCCCTCAAACTCTTGCCACAAAAAGAGCTGAAACTATGATACTAATTAAAACCACACTCTTTGGTATCAAGAAGACATGCTATTATTTTCTTTTTTGCTCATGAGAAGCTGTTAATATGGGCAATGCGTCTGGAACATTTTCCTTCCAAACGCAATGCTCAGTACCCCCTCCTGCTCAGGTCGGCTGGTTTATGAACTTGTCAGCAGTCTGGGGTGGGAAGGCTCAGATGGCATATTTACAAGAATAGATTTATTTATTTATTTTTTTAATAACAAGCTCTTTGCCAACTTAATGTTATAAAAAGCACATCAAGAAAAACAAAAGCTTTATGCTGCATGAAAGGTGACAAGCTAAAGAAATGTCCTGCCTTCTTGCCCAGTGGGCCAAATAAAGGGACTGATGTTGCCAAAATATACTACACATTTTGAAAAACAGCCTCTGACTTTGCCAGGATGCTTCTGGACACTCAGCACATACCGGGAAAGAATGTGCGTGGCAATGTGTACCATTAGTGACCCACACTGGGGTAAAATCCATTAAATAAAATGGTAATATTTCATGCTCATTTTAGCCCCATTGAATTTGGATGCTTCTAAGGTCTCCATTACTGTGCTACCAGCACCTCATAAATATTAACATATTTATCCTTACAACATTTCTAAGACAAGGGGAAAAATGCTATTATCACATATAAAGGATAGAAAACTAAGGTGTAAAAAAATCAGCGGTTGGGTTTGCGTTCAGTGCAATGTTCAAAAGCATCAGCGTGTATCCCAAGACGTCTATGCCCAGTCAAAAAACAAATCTCTTGTCCAAGATCAAGCAATGGTGTCCCATTCAGAGCAGGTAATTACACCGCAGAGGTGCAGGAAGCAGAGAGCAGTGCCCGCTTTGGTCCAGCTCTCCTGGAGCACCACACATTCCCAAGTCCCCACTGATTTTGAACAGCATCCTGGACGCTCCCAGCGTCACAAGAGCGGATCTTCAGCAGTCTAGGCAGGGTGCCACAGCTAGTGGCTGCCTCTGAGAGATCTGGGCTCAGTCTCGAAAGAAGCATCTGTAGTGCTTGAGAGGAAAACAAAAGTGGCAGGAAGGATCCTCTGGGGAAGGCACTTGTCCCGCAAGTGTCACTCTTGGGACCACAAAAGTAAATAATGTTTCATCAGAGCAATTGGTTTCTGGTTTCTGTTTGGGAGTGTGGCTTTCACTGCTCTGCCTTTGTTGACTCAAAACAAAACTCTGCTTCCCTTTTTCACAGCCACAAAGATGCCAGATTTTAATTCCTGGCGGTGCACAGCATGGGCAGAGGGGGAGGGAGCTTTTTGGGGCGTTTGGTGATATTTTAGCTTTGAACAACCTCCTGCCTGCTTAGCAAGCTTCTAGGTTCGCCAACAATACAGAAAAACCGCCTAAGTTACAAAAACAAGTTAATACGTAAAAATATGACTTCAGCAAAGAAGTTAAGCTGCATGGGTGAATATGCTGTAATTTGCCACACGCTTCCATCGAGCAGGGATCCAAAGTAATAAAATATTCCTGTAATGCTAGAACCAGAAGGCCCAGCCCTAATAAGATGTTTGGATTCCAGTATTAGCTTTGCCACCCTACATCCTGACTCACCATTGAAACGAGTACTCTATTGCTACCCTTTCTAGCACATCCCTATGTTTTCTTTCTTGCAATTTCACTCTAAAGTCAGAATTGAATCAAGTCATGAAGTTATCGTGGAGATGTCTGTAACGCTGTCATGCAGAAATGACATCTTTTGTCATTTTACTCAACCGTGAAATGTAAACCCATATGCACCCAAATCATTGCCACAGAAACACGGTGGCTGGCTGCAGATTTGGTTTTATGGATGTGGAGGAGGCTTGGTGAAGTTACAGACTGCCTCAAAATGCCACGTTCCTGCTTTTCATTTGAGGCCAACAGACAAAGCTCGTACACAGCATTACAGCTTTGAGGAGGCTGCTGAATGTAACAGTCACTTTACAAATGAATTAATTGGAAACACTTACCTTCCCCACTAGCTTGCCTTTCCTGTTCATGCAAAGGTAGAAGTCTGTCTCCTTCCCTTTGATCCGGACTTGACTGCCAAAAGTGTCCGTTTCCACTAGAAGCTGGGCTTGTAAAGGAAGAAGAAAAAAAAGCATTTACCAACGTGGTCACATTAAGTCGGAGTGTGCAAAGCTGAGCAGCATATCGTCTCATTGCCTCCCCCTGAACCACACCACGCTGCTTGGATGCTCTACAAGGGAACAGCTCAAAGAACCATCCATGGGCTGGGCTTCAGACTTGTTACAGGTGCAAGTCTGACACGTCTCCGCTGACTCCTGTGCAGATGCTCCAGATTTAATGCCGGTTTAGCACAGAACATGCACGCACACATGTGCGCTCCATATGTCCGTGCTATCCCGTCAGGAATACAACGCTAGATGCTCTCCTGCACACTGCAGGAGGGTTCTCAGTAAAGAAAGTGGATTTAATTCTCATGCAAGGTACAAGACTAGCACGACTAGAATCAAATTCCTTTCCCCACAGTCAGCAGCCCTCAAAAGCTTCACAGAAGCGTCCCAGCCACACGCTCGCGGCGCAAACATCACAGCGACCTCCTGAAGATCACTGTGGCAGCTAGTAGGGGAGAAATTCAGCACTGCTTGTTCTGTATGATGAACACGCACGCTCAGAAGTCCTCACAGCATCTAGATATGTTCCCAGGAGGTCTCTGATTTCTTTGTGGCAATCCACTTCTGCCGAGTCCATGACTCATGCTCTAGCTAGGAGAAATATGGCCAATCTCATAATACTTTGCATGCCTATTATTAAGGCTACAACGCTACTTTGGAGCACTTCCAGCAGTCATGGCAGGGGCTAGATTTCTGCTGCATCTTTATAAGGCCCTGACACAATTTTATTTGCAGAATTGGGTCAAGCTGTCACCCAGATGCATAGCATGCTATCATCATCACTAAAACCTATACATGTTCAAATTCAGCATTTCATTCTGTCTCTGATCTAAACATGAATTCCAGTCATGCTCGAGGTTCAGATTCCAAGAATTTCCCTGGAGAGGCAGGAACATGCAGACTGGACATTTTGGTTCAGCTCCATCTCCGATATGCAGGGGAGAAAGTAGACATGGTAGAAACACAATGCAAGAATGTGTAAGTGTCAGCAAGTGCAAATCCACGGTCCTGCTCTGGAAATTCTCACGTTTGTAAGAACTGAGTCTTACCATAGAAACACAGTTTTTGCCAAACTCTGGAGAATGTTTGATCTGTGCTGCAAAAAGTCACATTCTTTTTGGCATTCATATTTCAAACTTTAAAACCCTCTAAGAGCAAATATGTTCACTGTAAGG
The DNA here is from genome assembly GCF_013377495.2 of Cygnus atratus. NCBI lineage: Eukaryota > Metazoa > Chordata > Aves > Anseriformes > Anatidae > Cygnus > Cygnus atratus. The sequence continues at coordinate 14,038,207 of NC_066375.1, forward strand.
ATTTACCATGGGGATAGAAATAGGAGTTTGTTTCATTTAAACACATTAATATTTTTCCCACTTGTAAAGTCAGCTTTTGGCTTCTGCAGCAGAGCAAATATCACAAACCTTTAACTCACAAGGGCCCTAAATGGAGTTTTCCCTTTGCAGCTCAGTCGCATATGCAAGTTCAAGGTTTGCCAGTTACCAGCTGTTTACATTTATTTAGACATATTAAACCTTTATCACAGGGGATATCTAAAGAATAACTTCTTTCAGACAGCAAATGGGATAACGCCTGATTTATACCAGTATATTACTTGAAAACACACATAAATATGGACATTTATCTCTAAATCTTTCAGAAATGTAACATGTTTTGGGATGGACACCAGCTTGCCAGCAACAGCGAAGGGCTGCAGGCTTCGTCTCCCCACCTGCCAAGGAGGCACCAAACCAGCGATCAACTGCATTCTTAAGTGGGGAAGGGCCACACGAACCAGAAATGTTCCACCATAGTAAGGATATAAAGGCAAGCAAAGCCAGGATAACAGAGCATGTCACAGATCAAAGACAGGTCTACAGGGGAGGCCGAGCCAACTGGTATGTCCTTTGGAGAACGCCCACCACTACAAAAAGCTCAGGGGGCCTGCTCAAATGCGGTGCTGCACAAATGGATCAGGCAATAGCCATTTATCTGTAAAGAACTGACTGAAAGATTGACTCCTCACATGAGGAAGGACCTGAGCACTAAATGGTCAATCTGAGAGTGGGAGAACAGCAGCCTGAACGCAAGAGGCAGTTACGGAGCCAGCAAAGAGATGCCAAAGACTGGCTCAAGAACCACCGTCAACACCCAGAGCTCCGAGGAGCTGCCTGCAGACCTACAGTGCCAAATCCACCCAGTGATGCAAGCGGGGCCACCAAAGGGCTGTCCAGCCAGGGCTTGACAGCTTGCACGCAGGCGAAAACAGGACGCTACAAGTTTGCCCGTACCACCTGCCCAGCTCCTGCTAGCCCCTGCTTGGAAACATGTCTGCAAGGCAACCCCTGTCCCCCCAGGCCTCAGCACTGCTACTAGAACTGCTAAGAATAACCCTGAATATCAGATACGGGTCTTGTCCAGCCAAAGTAGAAGCAAATGTTGACAAACTCTCCATTCCTCTGCTCGGGCTGCTGTCCTGCCAGACGGTCAGAGACCTGCACACCTCCAGTGCTGGGTGCCCCCTGTGCAAGTCCACGCTCCAATGAACAAACACGGGGTACACCGTCTGCTTCCCCTACCCCCTTGCGCTGCAGCCAGTATGAGTAATATCCAAGCTGATTTTAATTTGAAAAATATCACCTTAAAAAGATGCCGGTTCCCTGCTGTGAAAATTAAAACCATCTGGATGGAGTGATTTCAAATAATTAATCTAGGTCTCCTTTGACACCGCTACTAATTAAAATATGATACCTTCCTCCCCCTTTTTAAATAAAGAATTTAAATAAAGTTTAAAGATCTAATAAAATAACGTTATAATTTAGAACGAAATGGGACTCACCTTTCCTGCGGGCTGCAGAGGTTACACCGGCACCAAAGTCCCTCCCGGATGAGTGCCACTGCATGGACCAAGCAGCAGTGGATGGGCAAACATCCAGTGCAGCACCCACACCAGTAAAGGCACCCACACACCCCCTGTTCCAACAAGGCTTGTCGGCCCCTGCACCTAAAGTCTAGGAACAGGGAGCAGAGGGAAGGAGGCTCAGCAGAAGCTGTGATCCTGGCTGCCAGAGCATGGGCTGAGGCAACCCATGGGTACCACTTCTGGAGAACCTGAGTCTTCAGATACTGGAAACATGTTCTTACTTTTAGGGATCCTTGTCCTCCTTTCCTGCAAGAGAGATGAGTCTGGCCTTGGCCTAGGGTTCATAACCCAGCTGGTTTCTAGTCTAAGGCACCCTTTAGATTCTCCTTTTAAAAACAGTCACCTAAATGAGGGAGGATTTACCTGTCTACCTAAATTCTCTCAACAGCCCAGACAATGTCCATGAAAAACACATCTAGCTTCCAGACAGCTAAAATCAGCTGGGGTGAATCCCAGCCCTGTAAAAACAAGGGAACTTTATGTGAGTTCTCAATGGAAATCAGCCACACCAGGCAGGGGCAGTGTCCCCATGGCAGCATGCTGCTCACCCCACTGCACTCCTTACTTTGAGCTCTGTTTGTCCCTGGATACACTGTGAAGAGATTACAATCTTTATTTTCAAAAGCCCTGCACTCTAGCCTTCAGATCAGGTATTATTGTTTAAATTCTTTGACAACTAGATATTCTGACATATTTTCCAGGAAAAAAAAAAGAGAGAGACAGAGAAAGAAAGGGAAAAAAAAGATGTCTTTAGAGGGTAAGATCTTCTGCTACATGCTTTTGCCTTATTGGCCCATTTAACCTAAACCTTCCTGAAAACTCCCACTGGAAGAGACTGGAATTCCTCAAATGTCTAGGTGAAAAGGATTACATATATATGTTGAAAAGCTATCTTCCAGCTAAAAAAACACCAAGTCAGGGAGATATGCGAAGGTGGCAGAAAATATGCCGAATTATCTTTCAAATATTTTCTGGGAGTGCAAGGATGGGAGCCAGAAAAGCACATGGAAAGAGAAGAGAAAGAGGGCACAGTAAGCACAAGGTTTATACGGTATCACAGAATCCTAAGTGCCAGCTAGTATCAGGTGAAAAGGACAGTGAAAAGGAATATGCAAGCAAGGTGCAGAAGGACTGGATAATTACAAATGTTTCTGAAGAAGCACTGGCCATAATCAGAGTAGACCAATTTGCTTTTTCTCACTCTGGTTTTGCCTTCAAGGAAAGCTGGATGAGACAGAGCCCACAGGCTGGAGGAGTCTGTCTGCTGATGGTCAGCACGGGAGCCCATCTAACCAAGTAGTCCTATGCTGTATTTGCACTTTCTGAACTAACAATTTTTAAAAGCTTTGAGGCCAGTCTACAATACTCTGCATCTTCAACAGGCCAGCTAAAGGAGGCTTTCTGGAGAAAAGGACCTCAGAGGGACCAAGATCCCAGGCTTTTGTCATTTTTTTTGTCATTACAATCTCACACAATTACAAGTTGGGAAACTATTCTCAGTATCTGAAACTATTTCCAGTCAATGAAAAGAAAGGATTATAGATGAACTGATGCTGTGGCCACAGCTCCTGCAATGGAGAACAGCTTTTCCATAGTTCAAAGCATGTATCACATCCAACTCATCCCCTGAGAGTTCAGGAGACAAAGATTTATTCTCTTGTAGGACTGTACCTTCCAGTGAGAACCCCAAGCTGGCCAAGGGCAAACTCTTCTGCACATCCATGCTTAAAATAGTTGGAACTAGTTTGAACGCTGCCTACCCCTACCAAAAAACATGAATCCTTTATATGACCACAACAGCAGAGAGAATGATCCTGTCTCCACTTCACATTCATGACATAAAGAAGAAGAAATAATGCCAAAATTACATAAAGTCTGTAGAGTCTAACAAAGCCTGTACACTAAGGACAACTGAGGGAATCTATGCTGCATCCATAATTTTTATTTGCTCACTTTTATATTTCTCCAAATTGCATCATTTTAAATAGTTATAGCCCATACAACCCGATCCCCTTCTCCATGGCTCAGGTGCAAATCAGGAGTAACTACTGAAATCAGTGAGGCTGGTGCTCGGGAGGGCAGAGCTCTGACCCACCTCCCAGTACCATAAGCTCATCCCGTCTGTCGTGAGTGAACACAGGCTACGTATGTCAGATCACAAAAAGGGGTGGTCGCGGGGAGGTAGAGTAACAACCGCTCCAAGGTTCAGGCCCCAGGTGTTTTCTTCTAAATGCCTCTAAGCACTCAGGTTTGAAGGGACGACCACCACCTCTTATTCAGTCAGCTGATGGAGTTAGGGGAAAAGACAGGACTTCAGGCACGTAAGCCCCTTGGAGCATCAGCCCATTCTTATCCCCCACAGCACTCCTGCGCACCTGCTTTTGGGGCTGGAAGGGGAGCAGGGTAGAGGGCTCCATAGGAACAGAGGAAAGCTCAGAGACAACCTGTCCCTCCCGTAACAGCACACGCCAGCACTAGCAGCTCTCAGGAACCAGGCAGGTTAAATATTTGCATGGGAGACATCAGAAGAAAATCTATAATGCAGCAAAGACCTCAAAGGCACTTACACTGCAGCTACTTGATCCTGCACACACTTCCACACAAAGGACTTTGCACACCTCGGAAGTCCCTGGAGTGCTGATAAAGACCGCTGCATGGCCTCAGGGTCCTGTCCCTGGGTGGGTGGACACAGGAGGTAGGAGCTTTCCCCTCCCAGCCCTCCAAAGGGCTGTCTCCTCACTCTGCTGCCTGCAACCACCCCAAGGGCTTGATGAGATAGAAAAGCCAAGGATCCCAGCAGCTTCAACAGAGAAATAAGCTAAAATTCGCTTCCTAGCACACACTGGTGCATCTTCCCGAGGTTTTTACCTCTGAAGTAGCTGATAAGGGCTTCAGTCTCTGGGAAATGCTTCCAGGCACTCTCATCTGCAACCAACAATCTAACAGCAAAAAGACGTCCTGTCCTGTTTCCAGGATCCTGAGCTACCCACTCGGTGTTTGCTGGGCACGTCTACGTGACAGGAGGCCAAGACATGTGGAAATATCTGTGCTGGTGCCAACCACACCAGCCCATGTACCCAACCCAATACAGATGTGCGAGCACAACACCCTGCCACGGGCAGTTAAAGCTGCAGGGTGCATGGGACAAGATACTCAGCTACTAAAGGCATTTGGGTACTACAATGTCACTCACACACTGCTGAAGCATCCGTTCTTTAAGCCTGTCACACTGCTAGTGGCTGCACCTTCAGGGATGCCCACCCAAAAATCCCCTGCCAGTTCAGCAGCGGCTAACCAAAGATGCCCAAGGAATGACTTGGAGCTGCCAGCGTTCCCCGAGCATCTCAGGGATCATCTCAGGTGAGCCTGCCTCACAGCTCTGCAGAAGGTGTACTGCTTCTGCCAGAACGGCAATACCAAGGGGAAAAAAAAAGAGTCTGAAACAAAGAAGTACTCTTCTCAGGATTGCCCACTCCGGCTCCTAAAGGAGCTTTCAGACACAATCCCTATAAGCTAACTCTATTAACAACAATGTTCGTCTTGAGAGAAGCCTAAATGAAAATAATCACTGAACTTTGAGGTCTTTAACCAGTCCATACGTATGAAAATTGTTTGACAGTTTAGCTGACATAAGACCAGAATAATTACCCAGGTAGGTCTTACAGGTTTTACCCAACTTAAATAAAACAAATATATTATATATATATGAGGACAACATTAAGACCATAAGTACCATGATACTGACACAAAGCTGCACTACCCAGAGTCTCGTCATCATTTACCCACATGAAAAGTGGGTGTAAAATATTGTCATTCTGACACAGAGCCATTTGCACCCATTTGTAGATATAAGAAAACAGGATTAAGCAGTGGAGAATAAGACTTGGCCTCTTGCAGATGTTTTATACATAATTCACCATAAGAGACACTAAAAATACTTTGGCAGTAGCTTTAATTATGGTGAATAAGCTTATTTAGACAAGATTCAGTAAAACTGCAGGCAATAGGTTGTGTGCTTTAAAAATGTCTGGGCGGGGAGCGGCAGTGAACAAATTCTGAACTGAACTTTACCACCTGCGAGCTTGCAATGACTAAGACGTAGGCCTGGAAAGAGAAACGTTAAAAATGTTAGCACAGAAATTCCTCTATCTCACCAGGGTGTCTTGCTGTCTCCAAACACAGCTCAAGTGGACAGTATTTCTACAGAGGCAGGAAAACTGCTTGAAAAGCTGCCAGGCTCCAAGTCTGGAATTAGTGAAGGATGAGCCTCAAAAAGTTCAGAAGCTCTGTTATGCTTGAAAAAGCACCTAAAATGAAAAATAAAGGGCCAAACCCTGATGTCTTTGATCATTCTCATTTGAATAAACTCCTACTGACATAGTAAAGACCAACAGACAAGGACCTCAGAACCTGGCCCTGAGTGTGCAGCTGAAACGCATCCAAAGTATTGGAGTCTCTTGGGTCTGGAAATAACGTGAACCTTCCCCGTCCTACAGAGGGTTAGAATTACCACAAGAACAAACTTTGCTGAAGTTATTTTGAATCTCTTGTTCCCAGTCTCAGCTGAACCCAAAAAAAATACTGATGTACACAAAAATAACAATAAGCAGAGAATGACAACTATGGGAACCCCATGTACTCTTGCTTCTTCAAAGCTGCTCTTCGTGGCCAGAGGCGTAGGACAGACTGTATTCACCCCGAAGCACTCATCCATCTTGGGCAGCCTGGTGGTTGGCTGCTCATCCTCGGCAATGAAGTAGGTGTGATGTTAGCACCACCACATCCCCTCACCGAGGAGTCCCAAGCACATAAATCTCTCCCCTGTGCCAACACTGTGATGGTTTCACACACTCCAAAAGTTAGCCCCATCCAGGTCCTTATGTTGTATTTGTGCATACTCCAAATTGGTGTCGAATCAGGAGCAATGCATAAGGTATTTGCGGTGTTAGTTGAATTAAGTTATCAGCCACATCTGGCACAAAAATGAATGTTACATTCTCTGTATACCGTGCAGGTTTTATTATTCTGTGCTGTCCAGTAAAAGTTGAAATTATGACAATTAATTTTACAGATAGGAACATAAGCGTGCTTGTGCATTTTCTCAAAAGGGCTCATTGTAACTCTCCCTTCTTCCAACAAGTTAAAATATGTTGAAAATAAAGTTGCACGATGCTACGGTATTTTCAATGGGATTCTTGTGGCTCTGGAACCCAGAAGAGCAGAGGCAGCAGCACAACCTACCTGAAGAAAATGTTCTGGCATAGAGGAAATCTCCCCATATGTTTTAAGATTTTAAACAGGGATCAGTGTTACAAATGGATGCAAACACAATTTCAAAGAAATACAACTGACTTTTTAATGCTCATGCTGCTGACACTCGCTTTTGCCATACAGAATATAATGTACTCTTAAGCGAAGTGTACAATTGTCAAATGCCAACATGACTTTTCCAGTAAAGGTTGAAATAGGGGAGCAAGAACTGATCAGCTACAGAGCCTGGTCCTTCCATTCCAGGGATGCACACGCTCTGAAACTGACTGCAGCCAAGGTGTCCCTCGGGGGAGGGTTTTCTATATCAATCCCTTAAAAAAGACCTCTCCCTACAGACATAGCACAGTTCTTCCAACTATTCTCAGAGCAGCAGCAACAGAAATAATAAAAATCTGATAACAAATTAACTCTGCCTTTAGCACCTTTGGTTTCATATCTATTTCTGGAAACATGTTTTTTTCTTAACTATTGCCTTTGGTAGACAGCATAGGTAGGACTATTTACCTGCCTTTTACTTCATTTTAAATTGCATGAAAAGTTTCAAAAGTTGGTGTTTTTTTTTTTCTTTGCATTTCTATAGTCACTTGGGACAAAAGGCATCTGGCATTGGATATTTAAATAGGACCTGTCAGAACTGTAAAATTAGTTTTACACTTTAATAAATGTATTTTAAAAGCTCTAATGCAATTCTGTATTCAGAGCCCAACTGTTCAGATTTAGAAAAGGAGATTCCAAGTTAAATTTCAATATAAAAAATAAATTGAGTACAGAAGTAAGCCAGTTCTCTACTGTGGCGTTACGAACAGGAGCAGCAAAGAGGCAATATCTCTAACAGCTTACTTGTTGTTATTCTGTGTTTAAAGAATCAGTGTTGATAGCATAAAAATCCATATTATTGTTACTTATTCCAGTTTCAATTTACCTAGAGACACACTTCTTCCGTAAAACTCAGGTTCGGTCCCATATTTGCATCCAATTTTTTTCCCCAAATACTCCAGTTTCCCAAATACTTCAGGCTCTGCTTGTCTGTATGCCCATAGGATCTTCTAATAAAAGCCCAATTTCTGTCTTGATTTATCACCCATATCACCGTGTTGCAAAAAGCCTCAATGCACAGAAGCCAAGCTCAAACAGAACACGACCTTGTCCTACTCCAGACCCTTGTCCCAGCTGCCCACATTTCTCCTCTTCCCGCACTAACAGGGGTGACCCTGTGGATCTGTGCAGGGGACAGTCCCTCAACATGGTGGGTGACACGCTGGCAGGGACGCTGCTGCTGTAGGTGTCCAGCCTATACCTGTCCTAGCACAGAGGAACACAGCTTATTTAACTTGGAGGGCTCTTTAATCAGCATATAATTCACTTTAAAAAACTTCAGACATAGGGACAAAGGAAAAATGCAAATGAAAAACCCTCCTCCCAGCCCTCAGTACCCTATGTCCATGAGCACATCACTTCTCCCTAGCTGGACACCTCGTTACTCTCCTCTTATCTCCTACAATCTTTAAGCAGAACAGAGTACACAGAACAAGTTTCCCCTTGGTTATTTACAAACAGTGGAGTTGAAATATTTAAACGCAGCCTTGATGGCCACATCTTTAGCCTCTAGGCCAGGCAAAGGAGCGGGACCACCATTCACCTCTGTGACAGACGAAGCCACCTTAGGAACCTGGCCAAGGCGGCCAAGTTGCCCCATGGCTGCTGCCACCCCAAGCTCTCAGATGGCCACTGCTGCTGCAAAAGGAGCTGCTGGGGACCATGACTTCCCTCACGGGCAGAGCCACAGGCGTGTGGGGGCCCAAGGCCATGCCACACAACTAGAGACAGCCCTTGGGAAACAACAGCCTGTCTGAAAGCTTTGTAGCCCCCTGCAGGGTTGCAGCCACCTTAGGGTTGATGCACAGGGGAAGAGTACTTCCTCCACCTGAAACCTCAGAAGGAGCAAAGGAACCAGCTGCTCTGAGTGAAGGAGCCTCTGTGCAAGCTCCTGGCAGAGAAAGGGGACAATCCCCAACCCAGGAACCCGCCAGGCCTGGCCCTTCACCAGGGAGGGTCAGAGCAAAGGCGTGAAATGAGCAGAGACCCTTTGTAGACCAGGGTAGGCAGGGACAGGGAAGGGAAACGCTGCAGGTGTGAGCAGGCTCCGTACAGCCTCCAGCCTCCCCACAACAGCTGTGGTGCTTGCCCTCGCCTCTGCCTCCAGCTTCCCAACTCAGCGGTTTGCTTCAGGTCCACCTCCAGTGTGAAGAGTTAAAATTCATCCCCAACTGGCAAGAACAAGGAGGAGACAAAAAAGCAGGATGCTGGTGAATGATAACAGTGGGTGGCCAGTCGCCCGTGGCTGGTGCACTCTGCATACAACAGGCACAGCCAAGTGTGTCTGGCAATAGACAATTATTTTGCTCGAGGTGTGTGAACCGGGAGCTCTAAGAGCCATTCTCACGGCAAACCAACCAGCCATGTCGGCGAACAAAACCGCTCACCGTGAAACGTCCCTCTCCTCGCTCGCATCTCCCCACCGGGTTTTTCTGTGTTGTCCTTCCCGCTGTGGCATTTGCAGCTCTCAGAAAAAAGCAGGTCAAACATCCTCAAATGGGGTATTTAGTGCTTCCCCTCGGGTTTCCGTGGCTTCCCTGCCATTTTTGTACTGGACTTCCAAGCGCGGCAGTATTTATTGGGTAGCGAACTGACCCCTCGGCTGCGGTGGGTGAGAGTGCCTGACGTTAAGTGCTGCTAATGCGTTTTGCATTTGTGCTTGGGGGCAGGAAATCTCAACTTCCAGTGCCAAGGGGTTAATTATAATTTATATAGCAAGATCTCAGGCTGTGTTTTTTTTCTCCAGCTAATTAAGAGGTACAATTACCTCTGAGAATCAAAGGGATATTTTGGTACCCAGCTCTTAGAAACAGATTACAGGCACTTAGAACACAAGGACATCTTAGCTTTTTCTACGTGTGCTTCATTGTTGATTGAGATCATTAAAAAGAAATTGTCACATTCGTAATCCACCATTAAAATGTACTGGAAAATGCCTATGAAAACGGTCGCAGTACATTGACATATTTCCCTGCTGCTTTCCCAGGGATTACCTACATTTCCAACACCACATTTTCCTGGTATGTCACCTGCCACTCTGGGCTCTGGGAAGACTGGGAGGAGGCACAGATTTGGGCAGGCTCACACCCTGCCTGGGGCTGGGGGCTTCCTTCCTGGGAGCAAGTCAATCCCCTCACCTAATCTGCCTCTGTCGGCTCTTTTCTTTCATGTTTGTGCAGAGGTTTAACAGTTACAGTTCTCTTCCTCACCCCTCCCAGAGGTGTCTGCCAAGCCATTTGCAAAGGGTTAATGTAATTGAATATTCAGACACGGGGGGTTGGGTTGAAGATGGCAAGAAAAAGTTCTGGGGAACCTTGAAGTCCTGCCCTGGGGAGTCACCACAGCTACACACACAACAGAGGCTGCACTCTCAGCCTGACTTGGCACAGGCTACACACATACGTATTGCACCAGACGTTATTTTTTAGGGATGCAGTGGACTATTACTCCGGGAAATGAAGCGCTTAAGTTAGAAACTGGTGCTGCGTAATTGTCAGCCCACCACATATGCTACAGGCAGTTACACGGCAGGCTCTCACGCATCTGTTTCAGCAGCTTTCATCCTGACCTGAAACACAGCTAGAAGCACGCGTGGGGCTGGCAGTGGCACTGAAGACCAACTATTTTTCTATAGAGGATACTAGGAATGCCCACCCATTTGAGCTAGAAATGAAGCATGTGCTACCAGGGCCAGCAGAGCTCAGCAGCTGGTATCTAATGTCACCTGCCTCTGCCTACCACTTGATTAAATCTTCCCAGGTTTGTCTGGCTGCCCTTTGATGTGCAAAAGTAGCTAACTCGCTGTGTTGAATTTGCTGCAAAGCAGGAGGAAGTACACAAACCAAATACATGCTGTGAAAAGCGTTATTGTTAAATTATGAGGAGATAATGCAATCAACACCTCGGCATGGAGAGATGCTGATTGGTACTGCTCATCTCAAAGGAGCTCCGAGAAGTTCATTTGAAACCTGACAATCAAAAGCTCTGTGGCCTTCACACGTCCTGCACGTCCTTCCAGCCCTTGAACCACTCCTTGATAGGCAATCGCCAGAGAAAGGGCACAGCAGTTGGCACAAGCTGTGTTAAAAGAACATTTACAAGCTACCCCAACCTGCAGCAAACAGAGCAGTCACTGCATTTCCAGGACTACAGCAGTCACCAAACAGAATACCTGGTTTCACTGCGGGAGACCAAGTACAAAAAAAGCAAGCTTTCCTATGTAAAAGTTGATATTCGAGGTATAAGATGGGGATAGTACTTTTTAGAAGGTTTGTTATTGTGTACAGGAAGGGGTAAAAAAAAAAAAATGCACAAGACCTACTAGATGGTGCAAGCCAGGAAAGCTCTGCTGGAGGGACAAACCAAGACTGCATCAGTGCAGAAAAAGCCGCATCTCTCTCCTAATGCCAGGTACGGCAATGGGCGCGAGTGCGTGTAAGAAAGTAGCAGGCTGGTAAAAGATCTGGCTCAGCACTCGAAAAAGCAAGATAGGAATCACAAAACTGTTGCTTTTGAGTCCTAGCCTAAGCCACTAACCTGCAGGACGTCTGGTGAAAAGGAATTGTGAATGCTTGATCAGCAGCACAACCAAGTTTTACAGGATAGAAAAAGAAAGGAAGGGCAGATCCAGAGGGAAACACGTATCTACCTTTCCTCTCCTTAAAGCTTGCTATTTATTGAAGAAGCAGCAAAAGCTCCAGCGCACTTTAGAATACAAACGCTGACACTGAAATTCAGAGCCCAGAACCACTTCCAACAGGGAAAATATACTGACCGCAGTCTGTTTGGAGGTCAAACAAAATCAATAGCCTTTCTCTCCAGTCTGTCTCTAAACTGAGCTTCTTTCAAAGACATCCAGAGAAAATGGATCATCTTTTGTTGTTGTGTGTGGTTTTGGGTTGGGCTGTTTTGTTTTGTTTTTAGGTGGTCAAAGAGTCACACAAGTATAGTATAAGAAAACTCTTTCCTCCCTCAACATAGCGAAAAGATTGTATACAGGTCAAAACTGCCCATCATAGAATCATAGAACATCCCGAGCTGGAAGGGACCCATAAGGATCATCAAGTCCAACTCCTGGACTTGAAATCAGTAAAAACAGTTTTACTACACAATGGATGAGTTATCCAATTCTTGGGGAGGAAACCAAGCTGGAAGCTGCTTAACACTTGGTAAGAGAGGAAAAAATAAATCAATGTATTTGCTCGATCAGGGTATGTTTAAAGCTGGTTGTCAATTAGTTCAACACAGTTTGCTGTTAAAAAGCACAACAATTTAGCCCCAGGAGCTGAAATTTGCTGCGTTTCCTCAGGTTCCTCCTGCTGAGAGACTGATATTGGTTTCAGCCAGGTCAGGCACTGAGGAGAAGGGCTGAGGCTGAAAATCACAACAGCAAAGCGGGGCTCGGTGAAAGGAAGCCTGGAGCAGATACAGCAGGACTGGGGACTCCAGTCTGGAGTCTGGGAAGCAATCTGGAGAGACAGACTCACGCCAAGGGATTTCCTCCCCATTCAAAGAACACAGTAAACTGGTTTAATGTCCAGAAAGGAGTAAAGATGACAGGTATGGGTTACGGCACTGGTGCAAAGCATGACCCTCCACTACACAGAGCACACCTTGTAACAAACTACAGGTTACACCCTTGGTGCAGAAAGGTATCGTCTTTACAAACACAAATCATGTCAAACTGAGGGAAAGGGCAGAAGCACTAGCATGGCAGTATGAAAAATTTTACCTGCTTCAAATTTTTACAGGCTACAAATTCTTCAAAATCACAAGGTGGAAAGGGAGGGGCAGACCACCACAAGATGCTTCCTAAGGGTCCCACTGCCTCTGATGGAGAACCACTGTCTTCAAAGTAACTGATCATTGACAACTTGATCAACCAGGTCTGTTCTGATAACCACTGTTGAAAGACACCAAATCACAGAATAATTTAAGCTGGAAAGGATCTCTGGAGGTCACCTGGCCCAACCCTCTGCCCACAGCAGGACCCTCAGGATTAGACTCACCATTCCTCAGCTGCTCTCCAGCTCCCCTGCAATAGTCTGCTCTCCTTGAGAACGCTGACATCCTTGTCTTGGATTAAGAATACCTCAGGGTGCATGGTTATTGTTTCAGAGATATGGCTGCAGACGAACAGGCCTGGGCCCCAGCAGCAGTGAAACTGAGAACAGACCCAAACAGGAATCACCTGCCCATGGCCATGCCCATGACTGCCCCCACGATGCCTGCAGCCAACGTACATGGAGCTGCACTGATTCACATTTACTTATTGGGCATCAGGAAGGTATTAACATCCACTCCAAACCACCAGCCACACAGCTCCTACTGTCCCCAGTTTTTCACTCTGGAGGTTGAAGTTTCCTCTCCACTCCCCTACCACGCATCTCCCCACTCACTCTGTGCGTCCACACTGAAGCTGGAGGACTGATGTCTGGTGTGCTCCCACACTGCTGATTTTTGCTGTTATCAGTACTTATTCTAGGTATGTTAGAGCTACTACATGTCTCGGTAACTTCCCTTCCGCCTGCAGTATACACAGCATGCCAGCCCCAGAGCTACACGGATCCTGACTCATGCACCATGCTGCGCACACATATGCTGAAGGAAGAAGGCTTTGTTCCACCAGCCGAAGTAAAGGGCACCTCATTTCTGACCAAACATATTTAGCATCTCCTAATTAGGATCTTAGCTTCATCTTATGCCCACACAGGTTTAATAGTTCCGGCACTAGAAAACCCTGGCAAAGCCGAAAAGAGGTTTCAGCACTGGTGACAGTCAAATGTTCACCCAAACTCATTACAACTGCAAGAACTACCAAGGTGACTGTCTGGAAACTAAAACGCAGTTTCTTTGCTATGCTTTTGAGCTCCCCTCCTCCAATCCTTCCAGGTGGCTCAATTTACCCAGTGACCATACAGCTACTATGTTTACTTGTTAGCACCCCCAAATTAGTAGGTGTAAAGTCAATATCCTTTTGCCTATTTGCTCCTAACGAATCACCAGTCAAAACTTTAACTTGAAAAAAAAGAGTCAAGAATGCAGATGCAGAAGCAAATGAAATAAAGGTAAGAATTGCTGCTGATCAAGCGTCACACAAAGACAAGGGGCTAGCCTGGCCACGCAGCACCGTACTATTGTCACGGGCTAAAACCTAACTGCTTTGATTTGCCTCCCACTGGCTAAAATGGCTTGAAATGCAAGGTCTTAACAAAGGTGCAAGACACAAGAGGAACAGGAGGCACTGCTGGGCACTTAATCTCCTTTCAGTCTCACACAGTCGCTTTGGGAATGGCTCTGCTGAAGTCCGAGGAGTTTCATGACCACAGGCAAGAAGAAACTCAGGGCTCAGTCATAAAAGAGATCCAACACTGTGACCCCTCCAGCTCCACACAACAAGCAGAAATTCTGTTTAGGATTTATACTAAAGTTACCTGTAGGCAAGATCCGAGCTTCTGGAACCAGAGACAACAAGACTGATGCCAATGAGACAAGACCAGCTTTCAGCAGCTGAGTTCACCCACTGCTTTGACACATGTAATTTCAAACAAGGAACCCTAAAATCTCCTAGAGTGGTAAACAGGGGGGGCTGTGGGAAGGATATCCCCCACATAATCCCGCACAGGGGGAGCCACGGACACAGTGCAGACCTCATGACCATCCCTGGCCAAGCACTGGAAGCCATTTAGACATTGCTTTTCCACTTTTTAGACTTATCTGGTGTATATATGCCATCCGATTCTTGGCTCTTTCCTGCTGCTTCTCCACATCACAGGGTCTTCATCTCTTGCAGTGGCTGCGGGTGATCTTCTCCTGCTGCTACAGTTCCCTCTTCATATCTGGTTGTCTGTTTCCTCTCCTGCTTATTCTTGGAAAAAGCATTTCAGAACAAAGGGTATAAACCAAACCATACCAGCCACACCGGCTAGAAGCCTGGATCCCAAGTGTATTTTGCCTACCATATGCTCCAACACCAACCAGAATATGTTTCAGCTTGCGTCACCACCATCCAGGCACAACATCCACTCCTCCTCCGTCTCACGAGCACAGTTCTTTGATGAGGAACAGAAGCAGCTGAGGATGAGGACTCCTCTCCACCACACTACCTGGGGCCAGATCCTTCCAGCCAACACAGCTGCCATCCAGTTGTGATCTCTGGGAAGCTGCTCCTTGGAGAAGGCCCAAAGCTCATTACTGTTACAAGAAAGCTGGGTCACAGCAGATGGCTGGGTTTTCTCTTACTGCTTTGGTTAGAAAGGCACCCTTTTTAGCAGCTGTAAATGCAAAGGAGAAGGCCTTACAGGCAGTCATTTCAGTTCTCAGACACAAGAGGAAAATAAATTTGAGTACTACTGAGTGCTTCTTCAAACTCAGTCACTCCAGGTAGCATATGCAAAAGATAGGCATGTTTCTAAAGCGACTACAACATCAGGGACACAAAGCTCAGGAGACATTTAGAAGCTCTCAGCTTCTTTGTCACCATAAAAGCCTGAATCGTCTCTTATGGGCATTCTGAAAATACTTTAAATTCATTAGGGACAAAAGCGTGCACTATTTACTGCTGGCACGGCTCATTAAGAAAGATGCTCACACAGCGCAGCCACGCAACCATCTCCCTCCAACCTCAATACTCCTCTCTTCCTCACAGTAAGAAAAAAACTATGATTTTTTTTTTTTACTGGGCCTTCTCTTTCCCTTTACTTCCAGCTTGCCTTCCCCTTCTTGCGAGCGCTGAGGAGACCGCAGACGCTCTACACGTGTTCTCCTCTGCATCCGACTGGCAGGCAGTCTGGAAAATGCCAGTATTGGAACGGCCTGAATTCAGCGGTTTCTGAATGCTGATCGGACACTATTTCGTTCAAGCCACAGATAGTCACTTTTGGGGGGTATTTTCAGCTCCCTTTTTGGACTCTTCCAGATTTCCAAGCGTCATGCATCAGCAATTTCTCGTCTTCAGAGATTGATACTTTTCACCTTTCTGCTCAGCCTGAGGGAGGCTCTGTGCAGATTCGGAGGGGACAGGGCTCTTCTCTCCTCTTCCAGACGGCCACGCAATGTTACTGGCATCGTGAATGTTTGCTGTGCTCCACCTCGCGACTGCGGAAATTCCTATCTGGTTTTTTAAAAAGTTGAGGTAAAATCTGAGCAATTAAAGTGCCTTAGTTTTTATAAAGCCTAACACCTTTCTTGAAGAAACCCAAACCTGAAAACAGCAATGTCCTCACAGCTTCTGAAAATACCAAAATAATTAGTTTTAACCAGACTACTGATACATTCTCCATTACTACTGTCTCGTTAGTATGTCTCCACTCATAATGCTGTTATCTTTTGGAAACCTACAAGGGTTTATTGCAACTCCCGTGTTGGAGATGAGGGAGGAACAACCCAAGGATGTTGAGACAGAGGATGAAATTCATGCCATTTCCTCCCAGGTGAGGAGCAAAGGTCTTTACCCCACCACCTAACCTGGTCAGAATGCAGTGGTGGAGGTTCTCCAGCTGAGGAACACTGCTCCCACCTTTGATATTAAGTCTCCGGCAAAGCAAGCTGCTGAATATCGGTCTGCAAACTGCACCCTAGTGACACACCATCTTATCTTCAAAAGCAGAACTGTGCTCTTCACGCTCCAAGTTTTCAATTTCCCATCCTCTCTTTAAATAGGCATGAAGGTTATCAACATTATTCCTTTCCCCCAAACATTTCTTACAAAGGACAAATCTCACCGGCCTCTTGACAACACGCATACTCATCCACAGGGAAGCCAAAAATTACTAGACGTCAATTTATTTTAATTTTTTACAAGGTTTTCCTCCTCCCTGCAAAGTAAAAGCAATTTAAAAAGCCCTTCAGAAACATTGCAGCGACTAGCCCATTCTCTGTGTACTCTTAATTGTGTCCCAATAACCAACTTGAATTCATGATTGTCTGGATGCTTACATACTGGAAAACCTCAGAAACCACAATACAGTGCTTGATAACAGACATTAAAATAAAACAACTAAAATCAACTCAAGACGAGTTCTGTTAGCACTTTTGTGTACAATCACTCATGGCCTAGAAATATTTAAAATTATGCAAACGTCTTCTAGAACTTTATCTCCCAATAACAACATGACAGTCCCCATGTATAAATTTTGGATAGAAGTAATTTTTACATGAATATGCCTAGTGCCTATTTAGAACTACTACAGAGAAAGGGAAGCCCCAACTTTGTTTTTGTGTTATTTCATCACAGAGAAGAGCATTTAGCAAAGCAGCTGCTCAAGCTTCATGGGAAAAAACGTAATCACAGCAAAGCAGGAACAGATAATATCATATTGACCTGTCTTCAGGGTCTGGCATTCACATTTTCATAAAGTGCCTAGGAAGATAAATCACTATACTAATAATATTTGTATTGATTATCTAAACTGAAGCAGCAATCGACTCCATTGTCTCACTTCCTCTTAAATTGCTCACAGATGGGATCCTATTTCCTATTCTGCATTTCTAATGGGAACACTTAAATCACAGCATAGAATTATATACACAAACTGTTAACAAAAACTCTTTTACGACTTGCATGAAAATAAAGATTTTTCATTTTGTAGTTCACTTTCCACTCTGCACAGAAATTAAAAATGACAAATTATTAGCAGACCTTTATATTACTTCTCTTCGTTATTTCTGGGCACCTAATATTTACTGTAAAACAGGCCTAGGTTTTCCAAACACCAAACAGTGATTATAGGGGCTTTAAGTTCAGACAGAGCTAAAAGGCGACTCTTTCTTCCCTGAAAGTAAAGGCTCTTTAAGACAACTCAAGGCCCAAAAGTCGGGAAATTAAAGACCACTTTAGTGTCAGAGGAAAAACAGACAGCAGCTTCTGCTGTAAGGGCTACTACAGGTACTTACACCAAACAGGGACTACAGAGGCAGCTGAACTTCAGGTGTGAAACAGGCCACAGTGGGAGTTTGGGGTAGCAGCTATCAAAAACGAAAGTTTAAGAAACCAGCAAAAACGTGCATTGTTTGAAATAGGCTTGTCATAAATCAGAAAGCAAAAGGTTTCTATTTTTTTCCCCAAAAAACTTTTCATCTTGCCTAAGCAGAGCTTTCTGGCACAGACACAGAATAGAGCAGAAAAAAAAATCTGAAACGTACAGATGGTTCGTATAAGATGATTACAACATATTCGCATGGCTGCTGAACCTTTCAGAGTCAACTCTAAGGTGACGGCAACCGAGCCTCCTCGCCGCACGGGGAAGCCTGGGAGGTCCAGCTCCAGCCCCACTGTTCGTGGCTCAACAAAGCCGCGAGTCGGCTGCAACGCTTCAATTCATCCCGCCGCCCCTCGCTCCCCGCATCCCCGCGCCTGCTTTCAAAGGAGAACTTTGCCACTGGCTGACTGCACCACCCAGATGAGGAGGGGAGACATTTTAAGGGGAGAAAAAAAAAAAAAAAAAAGCAATCAGGGGATGTTGGGCAAGAGGAAAAAAACGAGACACAACACAGCAGCTGGACAGCGAAGGCTTCTCAGGCTTAGGCCAATCACCAGGACCCATATGACTGTACAGCTGCCATGGTGAATGATCATCGCTTACGCTGAGGTCAGCTCTGCCCCCGGGCTAAGTAAGTGAAAATAAATGGTTTAGAAGATAAAAGGTCTTTTAAAAAAATTATTTGTCTTGTTGTCATGTCAAAACTGTAATGGGAAGAGACTGGAGGCAGCAATACGTAGTTTAAATAGGAAACAGCCATCCTGATGTTTCAGCTGAATAAATTACAAGGCAAATCACAGTGCATTCAGGCTATCTGGCTCATCTACACTGGGCCAGACAGGCCCTTTTCCACATACCTGGCTCCTGGTAAGAAAAGCAGGTTTCTGAATGCCGAGCTTGTGGAAATACGGCTATTAACTAGCCTCAGCCACTACTTGGGCTACATCTCCCATCTTCCTTGCAGGTTAATTCTGTGCCTTCCAGCCACGAGTCTAGTTTTCCTTCCTGATCTTCCCAGGGGGATCAAAATTGATTTTAACTATTCTAGGGAGGGAAAGGGTTAATCAGTTTTCCCAAGGCAGCTTGCTGTTAAGGTGCCAGATATACTGAGGGGAAAGAATGACTTGCTAAAGATGGGACAATGGCACTGGTATTTTGCATTTGTTTCCAGGCTTTGAGATAGAACAAATGGGAGTCATTAGTGAAATGAGTTTAGGGAGTTCTAAATTAGCTGTCAGGCTGCCAAACCCAAAGAAGTGCTATGTCAGCTCATTAATTCTGGAGAGCGCAGGATTACCCAAACCTAGGAAGGAATCCTGCAAAATTTCGAGTCAATTAAAGGAGGCTATTTTGCTATAATAATATTTTCCGCACATATTACACCTCCTCATGGAACAGAGCCCACTTCTACCACAAATGAAATCTCTGGCAGGATGGAGTGTGGCTGATGTCTAGACAGCTGTAATGCGCTCTCCATGGGCTTGTCCACTGGCATCTCTGGGAAGCTGCAGCAGAACAGCCGGCGGGACTGCCAGCTGCAGGGCACATGACCCAGCCTGGGGTGGCCCCAGGGAGGAGGCACCCATCTCCCCAAGCTCCGTGCTTCCC
Organism: Cygnus atratus; assembly: GCF_013377495.2. Taxonomy (NCBI): domain Eukaryota; kingdom Metazoa; phylum Chordata; class Aves; order Anseriformes; family Anatidae; genus Cygnus; species Cygnus atratus. Next base: position 14,057,768 of record NC_066375.1, read on the forward strand.
CTGCACACGTGAGGATGCTGGTGGCAGCCTTCAGAGCTTGAGACCTGCCCACCCAAAAAAGAAAGTACAGGGTGCAGTGACGTGTACGCCACCTGCGATACATGAAGGTTCATCGTGCACGCACAACGCTTTTGCTTCCCTTCTTGGCCCACCTGATGCCAGACGTGCTGACACTTAGCAGACACGTGCCTTGTCCAGCTCCGTGGACTTCCCATGCATTTTGTTGAGTCCTGAGCTAAAAGCCCCTGTACCCGGAGGGAGTCCTTGAGAGCACCTCACTGGCTTGGGGTCAGTCCATCCAGCAGCCAAAAACGCCAGTAGCCAAAGGGATGCCGAGGATGAGAGAGACCGCACCTGTGTGCTGTGCCCCTCGTGTGGGGCATCTTCAGACAAAGCCTCCCATAAATGAGAAGATTTTATTTATTTATTTTTAACTGGAATAGACCAGGTCAATGGACAAAACAGCAGTGGGTGATAACCTGTAGCACACTAGCTAATAACCCGTCTATGTACACCGTGCCCTCACCTTAAGGATAGCCAAGTATTTGCCCTAAATAAAAGTTAACTCAAAGGAAAGGGTGAGCACATCCCCCTCACGTCTGTCACTTCACATTGCCCCTCAGGACAACAGCAGACACTTTAAAACAAAAATTACATGGCTGTGAAATACAAATGAGGCAAAAAATGCCTTCACCCAACCAAGAGAGCTCTGTCTCACCAACTGCACCGGATACAAAGACAGTGAACAAACAGGATAGAATGTCTTCTGCCTTTTGTGAAATGAAAATAAATGAAAGGATCTAAGGTTTCAGGTCACTGATCCCTCTCTTCCCTATCTGTACCATTTATCGGAGGTAGAATATAAAGGTTCCAGGTCCTTTTCTTTTTTTGTCAGCACTTTAATGGTTGTTTTTTCTCCTTCCCCCTTTCATTTTCTGAATGAAAGGACCACTTAGGAACCTGTAAAGTAATAATAAGCTTATAACAGGAATATTGTTTTTCTGGGCCAGTGCAAACTCTTCTGAATAGGTTGAGGAGATTAAAGTAAAAATGCAATCTGTAAATAGATCAGTCATTTAATTAGTTTATAGTCTGTTAAGAGATAATATTTTGCTCACATAGATCCGTCTGTTATCTAAAGATCTCAGAGCACTTTAGGAACATCAATTAAGCCTTAAAAGAAAACAACCTTGGGAGATAGGTAAGTGTATTTAGATTAATTAGTGTAGCTGTGAGCAGCAGGCATTATTATTAGATTTAATTTAGTCCAATAATTGACTTATCTGTTAATGGATTCTAATTCATCTGAGAAGGGATCAAATCCATCTGATTAAAAGGATTACATCGACTCAATTAATTCTATTAACTGACTTAATTTGCCATTTAATAATTCCACACATGGGGCCAGATCTTGGCCCTGAACAATGCACAAGCCAAACATCACATACCAGAATTATTATGCCAGTAAAACTATGCATTACAGAGTTGCATTTTTCCTTGCACATGGGACATGCGGGCCCAGATAAAACATTCAGGGGGGCTTCCTCCCGCTGGACTTGTCCTGGCCCTGCAGAATGCTCTCTCGCTGAGCCATGACTGCTCAGTCATTTTGCTGTACTTGTGATGGCTGCCTGGAAACGAGCAATTCACTGCCTGAGATTTGTCACTTCCCCTCTTTTCTGGGCATTCTCTTCAACCAAGAGGTGAGAAGTTTTACAGAAGTCAATAAAACCTCGCAATAAAACTAACCAACTCTCCCTCCTTCAAAGGCAGAATAACCCTCACACGCCAGCCATTTGGAAGCTCTGTATGTGCAAAAAAATAAAAGGCATCTCTTCACTTGGACACACTGTTCTTTATCCAGTTGTGAATGTATGGGAGGAGAAAGGTGCTAAAATGTTATTAGCTCTCCATCCTTAAACCTGGCTAGTGCTTATTGTTCACGATGAGCACTATGGACCATAGCCATGCTCGCTCTCTCAGCAGTACTTCCCACACTAAGTCCGAGTCTGCACTGCCCTTGTTTAATATTACCTTCTCTTAATTGGGCTGAGTTCTTGGAAGGACACAGCGTCACTTTGAAAAGCCAAGAAAACAGCATCTTACCCCCAGTACAGAGACTCTCCATCCCCTAACCTCTGCTGAGCCTCCTGCTCACAGCCTGGACCCTGCAGCAGTGAGACTTGGAGCTGTAAGCGTGCCCAGTAACACTTGCATCTCACAGCTTTCCAGTTTGGCAACTTTCTGCATTGCCTGTGCTTGTGTCCGAGCAGATACAACTGTCCCCCACCACTGCAGAGCTGGAGCCCAGCACAGGCGTTTCAAGATAGCCCTGCCTGAGTTTGTAAAGCGGCTCAGGAAGGAGTAGGCAGGAGAACTCAGGGCTGGAGCCAGCTCACGTTCCACCTCCACAGGCACCTTTTCCCACATCTGTTGCTTTTTCTCAGATGTTGGCTCCTGCTCGTCCTCTCAAAGCCTTCCCTAGGCTGACACTCAGTCTCTGTAATCCTTCCAACATCAATTCACATCACCTCCACCATGATCTTGCCTTTCCGTGGGGACAGGGGTAAGACAGGGGAAAAGCTGTGGGAGACTGCATCGCCTGCAAGGGCAGCGCAGCCAAGAAAAGGAGTGGGAACTGGGCACTCCCAAATGCTAAGCCTAGCTCTGACTCACTGTGCCAACTTAAAGGCAGGAACGGAAGAAAGAAGAGAAAAAGGGCAGTAGGAAAAACAGCCATCTGCTGCTTAAGAGGAAAGGTGTCCTCCTACAGAGGCTGTTCTGACCAGCAACACAGATTTGGATCAAAAGTTCGCAACTGTTCAGATCCCCAGACCTGGTTTAAGCCTCTCTGGTCTTGATCAAAGGTTACTCCATAATAATGCCTCTGGGGGAGGGGTTCCCAGCACATAATGAATCCTGTGTCATTGCCTTTGTATCCAGTTTTGGCTGTAACACAGATGGTTCTCACTTCAGTAACTCCGACATCTCTCCCCCCTTCATTATCACAGCTAGGAGCTCTGCATGGTCACATCCTGGACCTCCATGCCCCACCTCACTGTCTCCCCGATTATCATGCTCTAAGTGTTCCTGTGCCAAGCAAGATGATGAACAGATTTCCATAACCTTTCAGCATGGCTAGAAATGGGGAGGCTTTGCAGCTTGACACATCAAGGAGTTTTATTAGTAGGAGAGGGGGAGGGAGCAGGCAGGGGTGTTAGCAAATGGCCTCAGCGGTCAGTCAGCACACATCAGGTTTTTAGAAGGATGCCAGCAACCAGAAGCAGAGAGGATTTGGTGGCGAGCAGCAATGTGCACGCCGCGGAGCTCCTCAGACTGGAAATGTAAGGCTCTACAATTGTGCGGCTTCTCCACTGGTCACGAGCACTCCCCTGCGCTAGGATTTGTTGTTCAGACATGATTGCATATGTATGAAGGGGACAAGATGGGCTTTGACACATAAATTAGCACTTGTCAGCTGCTCACGGGCACACTTCCCTGCTGCACCCCACTGTAAATGCTGCCTTCTTTCATGGAGAAGCAAACTGCATCATGTTACCTGACATTCACTGCGGGCAGGAGCGCTTCCTGGGAAGCTAGCAGCTAGCACACAGCAACTAGTTTACATATCAAACCTTAAGAGAATGAATGTAATAAAATGACACAATAATTAGCAGCCAAGTGGCACTTTGACTCCTGTTTTCTCTGAAAATTTTGGAATGACAAAGGACAAGGTTGAAGATCCCTCATGGCAGGGCTTTTCCTGAGACTGGGTGAGTTTGCAGAACAGCTTTGGGGGCTCATTTCACAGCAGTCAGGTACTTTCTAGTTGACACCTCCAGTGGCACAGCTCTGCACATGTTGGCGTGGCAGTAGCTACCCCGCTGACAGGCACGGACCGTATGTCATCCTGTCCAAAGTTCCCTGAGGGAATAACAATTCCCATATTTTGACCTGCCCTTCATCGTACCCCATTTCCACCTCACCAGCACTGCACATGAAGTCAACCTCACGTGACATGTGCACACCGGCCAACACATACGAACACATCTGCAGTGACACATACAGACTGTATGTCCGTAAGAGAAAAAGGACCGTTTCTCAAAACAGCCCTGAAACCCTTCCAACAACAGTCATTCAGGCCTAAAACAACTAGAGCAAAATACCTCTGCCAAAGCCATCGCCAAATGTACCAGCATTAGAGAGTTGTTTTTTTTTTTTTTGCATAGTACACTCTCCTGGAGGCATTTCTGTCATAATGCTAATTCTGTCATAATGCTAATCAAGACAAAAATAGTTGAACACGCTGCTAGCCTGTGCAAGTTAGTTGCATTTCTGCAGGATCTACATGCCCCAAAATTCAACTTAAGCACTCAAAGCTCAAAAGTCTGCTTAATTTCAGCTCAAAGCAAACACACACACCCAGAAAGATGAGATGATGCTTCATTCATGCAATGGGATTCATCCAAACTCAAGCCCAGGTCATAACCACATCTCCCAAGTTGCTAAGCCCAGGGCCCGAGTTCATTGGGAAAAAACATTCCAAGTCGCCAGCCTCAGTATCATTTATGAATTACACTGGACAAACTGTAAGCTCATCTGATAGGCAGAAAAAGAATTTTGTCTTCAAGTACCATCACGCACTCATAAACTGGGGCATTACGGTACTGTGGGAACTGCCCGCAGCTGGGAGCTGAGCTGACAGCCTGCTCTAGCACTGCAAATTCCATGTTCTTAATCTGAAAAGGTTTTATGTTGTTGTTTTTTGTTTGCTGGTTTGTTTTTGTTTTGTTTTTCCCTGTGATCCTCTGCATTTTATTGCTCTTCTCATTTTTCTCCCATGAGGTTCTCAGGCCAACATAGTGAATTAAAGCTTTTGAACTGGAGTCTGGGGGATCCCAGTAAATATTCTTACCATATTTATCTCCATCTTCTCCTTTGGCACTGATCCTCCTGCCCAGCACTTGGATGTGCTTCCCGCTTGTCCTGCTGTAGAGCTGATAGAGCCGGAGCTGCTTCCTGCTCACATCGTCCCTTGCTCGCGTTTGGTTCTCCACATGTATCCGAAAATCTACATTCTCCTCGGCAACAAACATCTGAAAGTGGGAGGGAGGGTGGGGGAGAAAGAGAACAGAATAAACTATGAAACAAAATAAGCATCTTGGATAGAAAGATTACACATCAACCTGCCAAAGGGCACATGGCGCAAGACGACTTAGATTTGGCTGGCCTTCACTTGACAGTTGAGGCCGTGGTATCAGGCACTCAAAATGTAATTCTATCCAGAGCTGGCTCTAGACAGTAAACCAAACCTGGATTTTTACAATCAAACTGTGGGGGGTTTTCTGAGTAAAAACTTCTGCTCGGTCTTGCTTTGATTTAATCCTGGTCAGCCACACTGACCATAAATTAGGCTCGCTTTTGCATATGCATAGACCCTACCAAGTGACGCAGACATGTATGGGAGAAAGGGGACTGACAATTCCATTTCAGAAAATTTGTGCTTCACCTTTAGCAGCTGCGTGGATTAATGGCAGGGAAGAAGTCAAGGGAAAAACCTATTTATGCTGACGTTAGTAGACTGGATTCTAGCTACACACAGGCATAAAATCTAGTATGATAAAAGTGCCAGTTGTTTGTGGGCCCTCTTCAGCATAAGTTTGTTGCCAACTTTGCTTTAGTGAAGCCTGATCACTGCTGAAGGTCGATTGCTGCATCTTTTGTCCACTCCAAGTCAGGGAGAGATCATTTGGACCAGCAAAAGCACAACTGACACGTCCAGCAGAGAGGTCATTACCAGCGGGGTTCTGGGCACTTGAGCCTCTTCCTGTGTTTTTTCTGGCCAATAGATTAAATTAACCTTAGTTAACTACAGCCTTAAAATATTACAAGAAACTTTCTCAGCCACATCTGCCCTTCTCTGGAGATATTGTTTCCAATCTCAACTTACGGTTCCCAAGAAACACTGACACAGGATTCCTGCTTTTGCTTTAGACTCATCCCAGCTTGCCCAGGGTCAGGGGACCAGGCAACCAAGATGCTCTCAAGAAGGCCCCTCCCGACTGGGAGGTTCAGCAGCACACACCCAAAAGCACTTCACACCCAAACAATACAAAAGACCAGAAATCACTCCACGATCTGCCCTGAGAGCTTTTGCACCACTGTGACCATGCTGCCCATACAAATCCAACAAACAGACAATATTTTGGTGACAGACTCCCTTCACAGTATAATAAATCATTCAGAATCCAAAAGCAGCAAAATATTATTGAGAAGCACACAAGAACACTACCATACAACAGACAATTTTTAATTTGACCATGACAAATAATGTTCAAAGCTTACTCATTGTTGATGAGTTCTAATGCTATGTACCACTTGCACGTAAGAGATGAAATCCACAAGAAGTAAGAATCACACGGCAATTTAATGTTACCTAGGTTTGGGGCTGGCAGAGGAATGACACTTGTTCCTAGCAAAGGAATGACACTTGTTCCTAGCAGGACTTACTACTTCTACTCCTAACACATTCCAGCTATAGCATGCTTGTCCTTCTAGCCTGGAAGCAACAATGTTCCGACATATTAGTGGGTGGATGGAGCTGGCGATGCAAATGAAAAGGGGTCAATAAATCCTTGTACAGGTCCATTCTGGGCTAAAACACATATGAGCAAGTGGTCAAAGCACAGAAAATAGTCCCTCTTAAGCCTCCTACATCTGTCATCTCATACCAGCAAGTACTTCGGAGCCAAATAGTCAAATACTCCCTAAAAGTCAAAACCTCAAAAGAACTTTTTAGCTTTTCCAATTAGCAAGTAGACACACAGATCAGCAGCAGGAGGAAAACTTCAGGCTGGCAGTGCTGCTTAGCACCAGACCTTCACTAAGCAACCCAAACAAAAACATTATATTCAATACGGTGGCAACAGCAATGAGGTTCACAGGGATGTTACAGGATTGCCTTTGCTACCCTTATTAAATGCTGGGATTATGCTATTTGAATCCCAAGTCCTAGGAGAGAAACCTATTTAACTCTCTTATTTTACTGTCAGAAGTCAAAAGGAGACTGCAGGAGCTGGACACATAGGCTGAAGAGAGAAGATTCAAGGTGATGCTGTGTCTAAACAGACATTCAGCAGGATGACAGAAGTGATGGGCAAGAATCACGCAATTAATAGTAGCAACATTTCCCACTCCCAGAAAACAGCACAAGAAGCAAGAGCACACCTAGCCCTTGCACCTGCCAAGAGGACATGGCATGAGGCTAGCAGAGCTCTCAGCCTTTGCTTGAGCCAAGCTCTGCTCACTTTCCTCTCTAGAGTCACCAGAGCTACCTCTGAGTAAAGCAAGCAGGATTTGGCTTCTAACATGAATAATATTAATTTATTTTTTTTCTTCCTACATTTCTTCTTGCTTTCTTTTCAAATAATATTGTTACACAGGATGCTGACCTACTAAAAATAGAGATGTTCAAATAATGTCGACAGTCTGCCTTGTACCCACAAAAGCAAGGCTATTTGCAGTTAAGATTCTGGCTTCGCCATTCTAAGATTTAAAACAGATTTTAAATCAAGATGACGTCGCTACATTGCTTTCACCACATGTTAATGAATTTCACATTTTTTCTAGGAAAAAACAAAACAGGTGGGATTTGAAGTAGGGGGAAGGGAAGGTTGTTTTGCTTTCTTGGAAACTTCAAATAGAAAAGGCGATCTATTTTCCAAAACATGTTTTAATTGTCTCTTTGCACTGAAACACCTTCGGGGTGGACCAGCATCCCCACACTTTTTCTTTGCTGTGTCTGGTCTCCCCATCCATACCTAACAGCTTTCGTCCCTAAGCCCTTTCCCACAAATTCACGAGGATGAAGCCCTGGGGCCTGCTCAAGACAAGGCCTAGGACCAGCCTCAAAGGTCCTGATCCTCCCTGACTGTACCCATGTCACCAGTCCGACCAAGTCCCCACATTTAACACAATGTCTTTCAGTGAAAGAGATTTTAACTTGCCAAAGCAACCTTCTTAAGAGGTTTCTCACTAGAAGAGATGAGCTGCATTCACCTGGAGCTCAAGCACTTGCACCATGAAGGCCCCAGCCTATAGCCAAAGTGCACACGTGGCCTCTGGGCCATCCGTGGAGCTACCTTGTGCTGCAAACAGCTCCAAACACGTTTGTCACAACTTTCCTGCATGGTACAGCACAATGACCAGATAATACAGCACTTCTTAACTCTTTCTCCCCAGAACAGGGCTCCCCCCGACTGAAGGCCTGGCTGGCCATGCAGCTTAACTCCAGCACCCAGCAGCTCATCCAAGTACAGCAGTGGCCTGAAGCAGGGCCAGCTGGCCTGGCAGGGATCAGCTGGGGACACCAGGCCCACCAGCAGGGCCGCCCAGGCCTGCATCACTCTGCCTCTCTAGTAACAGGCCTAGCTCTAAGGCAGGGGAAGAAATCCTGAAAAAGGAAGGTGAAGATGCAAGTTCTCTCCTTGTGGCTGACCTGTCCCCCTGGCCAAGAAGCCCTGACGCAGAGAAGCAGTGAATCACTGGGATTTAGCTGTGTGCTTAAAGATAAGCACATGCTTAATCACTTTGTTGAAACAGGATGCTCTGCTGGAGCATAGCCAAAGTGAATTAGCTGTGCCAGCCTGGGCTGCATCTGGCCCACAGCAAAGAGTATCAATATTCTAAAATAAAATTTCATGCAGTGTTGATTTCATGAGATAAAACCTATTTGATCATTGCTGCAATCCATTTTCACAGTATCCCTGCCCTAAAGAGCATACTCCCTCAAGCAGCTAACTTTACTGAGATAAGAAGGTCCATTTATATATACCATAAGAGTGGCTCTCCTTCATAAATCTCAAAAAAAATTAGTAACATATGCCTCCTTCAGTAACTGATCGCCAGCACTCACTCAAGAAAGTCACCTAAAACCAAGTCCATTCACCCCCAAATATATTTTTTGTAACAATCACAACCACACAAAAACAAATAACGTCTTCAAGTCCTAGCCACACTTTAAAACTTTAGGGCTTTAAGTTGTATTCACCAATGCAAAATGAAATCTTTTTTTAAAAACCATTAACGTGTTATTACTGCATAGAAAACATTATACACAAAATGACCGCTTTTGCCTTTTAATCTGATCATCCACACTAACCACCTTGTAACTGCAGATCCTGCAAAAAGCATATAACCCAACTCCCTGGAAATTACCATTGCTTTTCCGTTCGCTTCAACAAACCATAGATGAGGCCCTGGGCCAAGCACCTGCATGTGAGCTGTCTGGGGACACCCAGCAGTGTTACATGCCAGCAGGAAAGTAAATTTGCAACACCAGATCAGAACTGCTGAAATACCCTTACTGCCTGCAGTAGCAAACCTACAGATCCAAACTTCAGCACAAGAGGTCCCCAAAATCAACAGCTGATTGCATCTTCTAGCTCCAGACCAGGAACATGACTTACATTCTCTTGGAACAGAAAAGGATTTCTTACATTACTGTCTCCTCCAGCATTTTGTTGCTATTTGGCATTGTATTGTGGTCTATTCTGCAAATCTATTCAACTGGTATGGACCTTCACTGCCTATGAAGGACAACTTCAGCATCTCTGAATAGCAGGTGTCATTTAGCTCCATCTAGTTCTCTGCCTGCTGCTTATAGTCTGCAAAATCTAACAGCATCACATTCATTTTCATTTGTATTCTTCCTTTCCAAACAGTTCTACATCCATTTATTTATCATTACATTTTTCAGCAATAATACACAGCTACAACAGCATACCAGAAATACAGTTGACAAAATAGAAGTTTATGCAAGGGAATAAATAACAGTCCTTTCAAAAAAAAAGCATCACCTCAAGCAACTGATGCATCTAAAATGCCTCACCAGAAACACGTGCACTTCTGAAAATAAGCAGCTCTCCCTTCTCTTTGCTTCTTCTGTTTTACTTACCCAAGCATTCAAGGTAGGTCCGTTTAGTCTTAACTCCAACTCAAACAGTCACAGAAACTAGAAGTAACATCTAATCTGTCTTCTGACAGAATACAGTGGGAAATTTTCAGTGCTTTTTTTGTGGAATGGCTTTCAAACAATGACTGGATTTCATTTTAAATAACTTTACAACGATCCATCAGCTTAAAGAATGACTATCATATTTGTTAAATCCCAGATGGAGGGCAGGGAAAGACAATTTTGCTGATGCTGCCTAGGGTTTCAGCATTAAGTAATCCAAGAAACAGTCAAGAATCACAAAAGCCTCTGACAGCAGCACCGTGACGTTAGTCCTATACAAGCTCATGCCACAATTCTGAAAACACCACCACGTTGTTTTGAACTGCAAGCAATCAAAGCCCCGCTAAGGTCAATGAAATCCTTACAGTGCCAAACCATGTTTACAGGATTTGGCTTTCCATTCAACCAACCTCTGCACACTCCTCATTTTCTATTTTTAGCTTTCCGGTAAAAGGGAATGTTAATATGTTATTGTTCATGTCATAAAGCGTTACAGCGTTAGAAGTCCAAGGCCCACAGCATGGCCAAATTAGCTGGGAGCTGGACTTCAGAATTTCCTGATTTTTTGCTTTCTATCGTACAGAGTCTCCAAGCCTCATCAGAGAGCAAACCATATGTCATTCCCCAAACTGAACTAGAAATACAAAATCCCTCTCACGGAGGGCCTTACTGATTTCAAAAGATAAACAAATCAAGCAACTCAAAGTCCTTTCAAAACCCAATCTGATAAGCAGGAAATACTTATTACCTTTCAGCCATCAAATCAACCTAATATTAATGATTTTCTCCGTGACCTTCTAAACACATGCAAGTTAACTTAATAAGGTCAACAAGAGGATATCCAAGACAGATCTCTCTCAAGTCTGCAAAGGCAAGTAATAAACCGCTTTGCTTCCATGACTTTGGCAAAATTCCTCTATGCCAATTACAACGAGATTTGCTAGCTCACCACGACAGTCATTCTTTGACACACAGCGAAACATAATGCACTCCTTATTTGCTGCTTTTTCTTCTTCTTAACTGCAAAGTCAATCCACAGCCAGGATGTTGTTACATTCACATTATACAGCCCGGTTTGAAGCAAGACATAAGTGGATGTGGACTGCTTTGACGTACCCACTTCTTTGTGCTTTGAAGCACATTTGGAAATTAATCTAACAAAGTGCCCCATGCAGGAAACCTAAGCAAAGGGAGAGGGCACTTCAGAGCAAATCTCTGTGCATCCAACAGGAGAGAGGCTATGACACAACACTGCCAGGATTGCACAAATGTTATGTAAACCTTTCACAATAACACAATAATTTAGACTTTTGTTTCATTGTTGTTTTACAAAGTGACTTCTTTCTGCTATTCACAGAACAGTAACTTTTCCTTGAAAAATAAATCTGCAAAAAGCTAAGTCACTCTCAGTCTTGGCAGATGTCACCTTGAACGATGCCCATGTACCCTACAGGATGCCCACTAAGAAAGGGCAACGTGGTGCATCAAGGAATTGGTTGTTCGAACAACACAGACACAAGACTCCCAAACTCCACAAAAGACCCATGATGCTTACAAAGTATCTGACTTTTTTTTTTTTTTTGTGGTGGTGTTTTTTGTGGGGGGGTTGTTGTTCTTTGGTGAAAACATGAATGTCCTATTTAAAACCCAAATGCCAAACGATCTTAATTCACAAGAGCCACACCACTGCATAGCCCATTCACAAATTGAGTTATAAACCATTTGGGGGGGGGGGGGGGGGGGGGGGGGTTGTTTCGTTATAAGGCTATTTCAGAAACAGACTTTCCTAATGCTCTATGTCATAATTCTCTAACTTGTGTACTTACGTCCAGTTTACGTCTATTTATTCTTGTACCAACAGCGTCCTTGAGCTTGAACAACACTTTTCCCCCTTGCGCTTCTCCTTGTGATGCATTCAGGCTGCTCCCTTTCTCCGCTCTCCTCCCAGCCTTCATTTCGCCATGCTGGGAAAGGAAGAAAGCCAAGTACGGCCGTGTTCGCCCGCTCTCCTCGCCGACCGCCCCAGGCCCACACCCCACGCCAGCCCCCGCCCCAGAGCAGTTCCCACCCGCAGCAGGGCCTGGTGCTCAGCACCGCGCTCTCGCCACCATCCAGCGCGGTCACAGGCCCTCTCCACTGCACACGCCTGGCCTACCCTGGCCCTTTTCACAGCTGCATCGTGTCAGTGGTTTGTGGCAGCCACCTGCCATATGCATGGGTCCCCTCCACCTTTCTATTCCTGCCCCCCTCTCCCAGGCCCTGGCTACAATGAGGAGAATGGCTGGGGCCTGGAAGGGAGGACGCACGGCCCGACATGGTGCCACATACATGGGTCCAAAAGCTGCTCTGCAGTTTTAGCCTCGCTGTCTCCAGAGAGCTGCCTGCCACACTGGGAGAGGCTGTATGTTAAATCTCCTCGGGCCTTCATCCCTCCAAGCCACACAGCTCCTAGGGGAGACAGCATGGCTCAGCCAAACCGCCCAGCTGCCCCGCCTCGGTGTCCTCTGCCCATCTGCAAGCAAAGTGCCCATCGACCCGATGACGGATGGCAATATTGCTGAGTGCAGCACAAAACCACGAGGAAGTGCCAAAAAAATGGAACCTGAGAGGGCCTGAGGAAGCAAATGTTTTATGGCCTATCACTGAGTACTTGGCTGCTTTCTAGAGAAAGATGATGATGCCTTCGAGAAAACCAAGCTTCTCCTTTTGATGATGGGCTGAATCTCAGCCAGGACTGTGAAAACGCACCATTTGCTAGATGGTGATATTTTAAACTTGTTCCACCCAGGGAAATGGTTCAGTCTGGGGAAGAACAGGGTTTCAGCTTTGATTAATGATGTAAAGGAACAGCCACACTGTGTAAAACCAGGAAAGGGAAGGGTTGGGAAGGCTTGCAGGACCAGGCCTCTCCAGCCAGCGCTGCCACCAGAGCAAAGCTCAGCATCCAAGTTATGCTGCAGTGCAGTTCCGTCAGACAGGCACCACCAGCAGCATCCTCCACCTGCCTGTTCTCACCAATTCAAAACCAGGTCACTGCCCACAACGCGAGTGACATTATTAATACAATTACCAAGAGCAGCAGCTCAACCATACGCAAGGGCAAGCCCACCCCTCCAGCATCCACCCTTCCCTCCACAGTAGCCTGCATTGTGCCACAGCGTGGCAGTGCTGTAGGGACCAAGACTGAGCTTCCTGCTTGCTGAGCTACCAGGACCATAAGGAACCTCCTTCCCCATGGGACCAGTTCCCATTACCTCCGTTAACCAAAGCAACCCATTCCCATATATCTCAATCACATGGCTATCCGCAGGACACTGCCTTTTACCATAACTAGATTCTCTGGAAACACAATTCAGACCTTAACTTTTTATTTTTCTCCAGTTGTAATTTTTTCTTCTTCTTCAAATTCAGGACTGGTCTTAATTTTACTACAGCTATCAATCAGTCAATGAGCAAGCAGGGCTTTTTCTTTCTTCCTTTCTTTCTTTGTCTTTCTTTCTAATGCTTGTTATATCTCTCCTATATACTTCCTCCCTGCACAGAAATATCCCTTCAAAGCTTGATATTATTGAGCAGCTTTCAACCATGCCCAGCAGAGCCGTGTATTCTCTGCATTTGTCTGGCCTTTGTTTCTAGGAATGAAATACCAGTGTCTTAACAGTGTGACTTCATTTCACTACTTCATTCCAATACTTGTTCTATTTCTATCCCACTGGGTCAAACTCACCTATTGTGAGACCTCACCGATTTCAATTACATCAGGGATTAATTTGTTCCATGGCGTTGAAGCTGTTAATACAATCCTTGCTGGCTCTAGATTAGAAAAGGCACGATCAAGACCTCCCTCGCAGGCAGTGTTTTTAACAGCGGTCTTGATCTTCATTTTGTTCTCTCCCCCCCCCCCTTCCTTTGTGCCCCTTTGCCCCTCTTTTCACAATCTTCTCCTTCCTTTCTAAATTGCCCTTATCAGAACTGGGTGGTCCTCCTGACTTCCACTGTTACTGGCAGAAAGTTGCCTTCCAGCAGCTGCTGCCCAGCATTTGCGAGGGAGCCTTCCCTGCTGGAAGGTCAGCGGCGACAGGTCCGACCTGACTCTGCACAAGCTCGTGGCAGCCGGGCTGCTTCATGAAAACGGAGCACAAGGAAGATCTCAGCGAGGGACGTTAAAACCAAGTCCTCCTGCGTTGCCCTCCCTCTGGCATCGCCTCTCCCCGAGATGTCACAGGCAAGGGCTAGCTCTGAGTCACTGCAGGACTCCGTGCACCCAGGTGGATCTGCAGGGGCTCAGCTCTGCAGCTCAGAGCATCGTTCATAGCAATTAGGTTCTCTACGAAAAAAAATAGATTCACCACATTGCAGGTGGAAGCCTGAAATACGAATTTGTTAAGTGACTCTAGTTCTCCATTCTGGAGAGGGTGTGATCATGGCAACCCAAACTCTGGTGCCAGCTGAAGCCCTTAAATGTCACCAGGACCATGACCTCACTGCACTTACATTGCTCTGGATGCTTCCCACAATGCAGATTAAACCCAGCCTGTGCCATGCAGCCCTTGGAGAGAAGACAGGATCGGCTCTAGAGGCCGCGTTACATTACAACAGGTTTCCCAACAGTACTGATCTGCAAAAATCACTGCTTTCACAAGCCTGAGCTTTCCAAAGTACTCCCCTTTAGCACTGAAATCTCCTGCTTTAATTATTCCCCAGATGGTTTTGCTGGGGAATAGCTAAGCTCCCATTGTTGCAGCTTCACCACAGTTATTTCCGACACCTGCAAGTTCAATGAGGGCAAAACAAAACCCAAAACTATTTCCCACCTTCCCACCGTGCCTTCCACAGGGTGCACTCTCTACTCAGGAGGAAGTTTCGGTATTCATTAATTCACCACACACTCTGCATTCCCAGCTCAGACCAACTGCATTGGCTTTCAGAGCGCCATGGACATCACTGCAAGTGGGTCCCATGGGACTTGTGAGCAAGACAAAGTGTGGCACTGTCACCTTAGCCATGGGAGACAACAGAAGCACTGTCACTTCAGCAAGCTGAAGCTCCTGGCTGATCAGTGGCAACATGCTTCAGGCTCTGCAGGAGCCACGAGTGACCCATGGCTCTGTGCTACTGCCACTGCTCCTTGCTGCTAGCACCAGGATGTATTTTTTGGAAGTAGATTCATGCTTGTGTCCCCCTGCCATCACCAGAGCAGCCCTCCCTCATGGCATGGATACTGCTGCAAAGAAAACAGTAACAAGGCTTTGCAAAACAGCCTCAGTCAACCTCTGAAATCCTGGATCCGCAATGCCAGCAGTTGGATTCGGGGAGCTTGCCATACTACAACTGCCTTTGCTAACTTAACAACAACAAAAAAATTCTTTTCATTAGGGAGAAAATACTCAAGCTGAAATAAACTGCCCTGATATGCAGGAATGAAAACTATCCAGCAATTCAGACTGCTGCAAGTAGTTGTCTCTTAGCACTTCTGAACAGTTGAAACATGCATTCAAAAAACAAAACCTGGAGAATAAAATGCAAAGTCTCTGCAGCTCAAAACACACTCAAAAAGCAAACCTGGTCCCCAGCACGGCAGCAGCACAGAAACCCCTGAGCCCAAGCACACATCGCCTGCACCAGGAGCCACGAAGGAGGCGATTTTGAAGCAGACCCAGAAGCAGCAAACAACTGCCCCCAAACAACAGGGAGTGCCTTTGCAAAACGTGCGGGCATCTCTACAAAAGGCAAAAACAACAACAATAGGGCTGCCCCTGCCCTGCTGCCCATCCCAGGGTGCTGCTGGCCGCATGGCCCCAAATACGTGCCTGGCTCGAGCAGCTGCTGCGCCCTTTTTGGCACACAGCAGCGGAGGAGCCCGGGCTGGCCACACCAGCAGGCTGAGGTGGAAACCAGGGCAGTCCTCCCTGCAGGGTGCTCTGGGACAAAAGCTACGCACACGCCCCACTAAAAATACGTTAAAGCAATTTGTTCGTCTCTTCAAATGATACCCATGTAGCCTGAAAAAAATGCCGAATTCGAAACAGTCCTGACCTTTTCTCTCCTTCCCTCCATCAGCGGGCACGTCTTTCTGGGGCACATGCTCCAGCCGTGAACCTGTGTGGCCTGCTGTTCTGCAGCAGTAAAGAGAAGAAACTCCAAACACACTACCCTGAAACATGTCAGATCACCCTGGAAAAAGGCAGTCATCCCCCCGCAGGAGTTACGGTGACGCTTTAAAGCACAAGCCCGTCGGGTCCGAAGTAACATCTCTGGCTCTTCTGCTCAATGCCAGCCCCGCTGGGACCTCCACGAAAACAGCAGCAAAAGCCCAAGACATGGGAAATCCAAGTGATGCTCACTAAAACACCACTGTCAGGAGGAGACAGACGATCACCAGAGACCGATCTCCCCAGAAAAGAAATAAATATTTGCAGTGGCAGCACAGCAGCAGGGATCTGGTGTTTACCCAGGTAGCTCCTTTCATCCCAGTCCCTTGACATCGTCCAAGGAACACACAGGTCCCTGCTCCCACTGCAGAAAAGCAACTCCCTCTAGGGTAAAGCATGGCAACTGCCGACAGCGCACACGAGTTTAGGGCAGCATTTCCAGAACTCCTTTTTCTACTGAATTTACAAAGGAAACAGAGATGGGAGCTACTGCCCAAGGAGACAGCTGTTAGCCACCAGCACCTATCTCACGTGAAAGGTGGCTTCTCCAAAAGCACACAGCTCCCATTTCTCCGCTGATTCAGCAGTGAGGATACTGGAGACCCTATCGAATTATCCTGTGCCACTTTTCCTCTATCGCATTTCCTCTGGAAACCTTTTACGAAGCTGCAGCCAGTCCCACTCCTGCTTATTCTGGCAAGATAACAGTGACCTGACATGGGACAGGTGCCAAGTGGAAAGGGA
The DNA here is from genome assembly GCF_013377495.2 of Cygnus atratus. Lineage (NCBI taxonomy): Eukaryota > Metazoa > Chordata > Aves > Anseriformes > Anatidae > Cygnus > Cygnus atratus. The sequence goes on from NC_066375.1 coordinate 14,074,679, forward strand.
CCTGCTCAGGTGTCACCCCATGATTCGGCAGCATCTACACAGCGCTGGGATGTAAGAAAACGGCTGTGGGCAAGGACAGGAGGGTTAATTCATCTAACAGTACCTGGAGGCCAATCAGGAGATTTTCTGGAATTGCAGGAGCCATTTCACTGGGAAGCTAATTAATATTTGTGCTGCTGATACCTCCCTTCTGCCTTACCTTCCTCTCTGCCAGCCTGCATGCGGTTTTTATTTTTTCATGCCTACTTTTTGGACTGGCTGACATTAGCTGTTTCAGATGCCAAAGCCTTCGCATAACTTGTCTCCTTCCCTCCCTACATTTCAAGTTTCTGTTTTCTATTATTTGGGACCTACAGGTGCCTGCAGCTGAGGATCACCTCCACTCCTGCTGTCTCCGCTCTGAATGGAGGTGTCTGCAGGTTTGAGGCAAGGATCAAATCCATTTTATGGAAACTACCAAAGCATCACTGGAAACTGGTAATGCACAGCAGCTCCAGTGTGTTTCCTGAATACCAGCCTGCTGATGCTAGTTATTGAGGGAGAGAAGCCCTGTCTCTCTGGGCTGATCTCTTTCAGACACAAGTCAATGCCCAACGGGGATGCCCAGCCTGGGTGCAGCCTCTTCAGGCTGACCCTGCACAGCACTGTGGGAACCAGCCCCTGGAGCTCTATGCAACCACCAGGGACTTGGATAAAGCAAGGTCCTGTGGTGACAACACTGAAGGAAGAACAGTCAGGGTGAAAATTGGAGCAGGCCAGCAATTCGCCTAAAAATAAATTGCAATTTATGAAGTCACAGCCATGGAGCTGAGCACCCATTTCAGCCACACACCTTGCCAACGAGTTTCCTTTTCCTTTCCCCACATTACCGTGACCAAGCACCTGCAATGTTAGGGTCTGTCCCGCATAATCCTCTGCCCGCGTACATGAGAAATATCTTTATCTACAAAAATCTTGCAAGTTATTTCTGGAACAGGGCTTTCCAGAGATGATTTTGATCAGTAATTCACTTATTTGAAACATAAGACGCAAAGTTTCCATCGTCTTTGTATGGGAGATATTTTGCCTTGATCTTGCTGTAAGGTTTCGCAAGGCAAACAAAGCAATTCCATGAACTGTGCTGCACAGCGGAGCTTTCTGAACCTCAAAGACATCCCTGCAGGAACCCTGCTGAAGCAGGAGATGGACAGATCCAGTTTCCATTTGAAGATGTGTTACTACTTTTAAATAAATCTCTTCAAATCTACTTACCTGGGAAGACCCAGTTCTATTTAAGGAGTTTAATTGATTTTCACTAACAAGCGCCTTTTCCATTTAAGAGCATTTCTCCAGGGCCATGCCATCTCAAAGCACACCGAAAACCTGCCGGCACTGTCCCAGAGGTGAGACAAGTGGCTCTGCAGCACTACCTTAGTGCTGCCCATCACACCAGCTCAGTACCTGCTACAGCTCAGTACCTGCTAACAGCAGCACCGAGCATGTATTTGGTGCTCCCGGCTTCGCTTTAAAGCCCTGCTGCCACAGCGTCTCCTTTCTGATGAAGCCCGAGGGTATTTATCGCTGCCTGCTCCTGCTTGCAAGTCTGCTTAAACAAATCACCCCCGACGCAAACCCGAGCCTGCTGCCTTGGGATAACGGGCTATGCAGGCATTTTTTACTCGGAGTTATCAACTCTGCTCTGCCTGCAAAACCCATCAGCCATAAAGAGAGAGCAATAAAAAATACCCTGCCTGGGCTACTCTGCACTCTTCCTCCAGCACAGCCAGCACCACATATCTGCTAACAGCACAGAAAGTTTGCTTTCCCCAAAAGTTATTTTCAAGCTCTATTATCTCCCCTGTTTATACCACGCTCCCTCTGTTATCAAGAGATCTCCAAGTAATTTATAAGCCCACCAGCTCCTGCGCTAACGTGGCAATAAATCAGGCTTACGCAGCATGTCGCCTACTGTTGGGAGCAGGGGGCAGGATGCGGCCGGGTGAAGGCACGCAGCAGCAGCCACGCCACGTCCTCTGTGGCCACCAGCCCCATGCAGATCAGATGGGAACCTGGCTAACTGCCCCACATCCTGCTCCTGGACGGCACCGTGCGGAGGTGGGATGTAAACCGTGTCTTAGGAATCCAAGAGGCTGCAAAGGGAAGCTCCATTGAAAGTGGAGAGGCTTTTTTCTTCCTATTTTTTCATTTTTTCAGGCTGATACCTAGCTAGGCAGCCCTGAGTACTGCATCTCTACAACTCTGCCTGCTGAACCCAGTCCTTGGATGAGACAAATGAGACAAGGCACACACAGCTGACATGTGGTCTTCCAAATGCTCCACCTTCAGCAGCGCTCAGACGACTTGTTCAGAGTGGGCTGGTTTTGTTCTGAATGGGCTGGATGTTTATTTTTAAGTATCTAGGGAGGATTCCAGTCTGCGCCTCACCTCGCTGTGTTTTCCCCATCTGACACAAATACAAGCACACAAAAGAGGGTTTTCTTTTTAAAAAATCCAACCAAAGGAGGAGGATGTTTTTGGCTATTTTCCTCGAGGAAAGAGGTTGCCCATCTAATAATCCCTAAATGGGCAGTGGGTTGTTGGGTTTTCATCTGCGCCTTTGAGCCTTCGTTCCCTCTGCCAGGTTGCTGGTTTTCTTTTCCACAGAGTTGCAAAACCCCTGAATAACAAGGTTTGTGCATGGAAGTGCTGACACAAACCTTAACTACAGCATCCTGAACATGATACCAGAATAAGGACGCTCCCTGTGTGGCCCAGAGTATGGATAAATAAAGCATTTCAGCAGCCAGCACCGACAGATCATAAACCTCCACAAGCATAAATACCAACAACAACCCAAAAAGATTAGAGGGCTTACGGGTGAGCCAGGCTGGGATGATTTAGAGTTGGGGTGGAAGGGTCATTATTTCTGAATAGGTGGGGGCGAGCGGGCCAAAGAAATCAATAAACCATTCGGCTGCCAGGGAAGGAAGGGGCCACACTGATTGTGCGGACACGAGCCCGACACGCTCTGCATCAGGCTGGGGACCTCGGGCTCACCAGTGCCAACGGCTGCGGGCAGCACACAGCACCCCGCTGCCAAATGAGGGCACCCATGGGGGCTGGCCTTAGCTCCTCGCTGGGCACGACTCGCTGAAACGAATGCAGACAAGGCCAACCTCCATCCCCACTGCAAGCACGAGCTGCGGGACTGAGCTCGCCCCAGGACTAGCTGCAGCGGGCTCCTGCTTCCTGCAGCGAGGGTGAGCGCAGAGCTTCGCAGCCACCTTCCCAGACCAACAGCAGCTGACCGCGGATTTCAAAGGCCACAAGCAATTCCTCCCCTGCCTTTTGTCTCTTCTTGTTCAGCCCTCCTCATTCCCAAATCTTGGATGTTTCCTTCCCCCGCTTTCTCTCTAGCGAGCTGAGCAATGACGAATGACTTGGGCTTAAAAGGCGTTGCAGTAGAAAGAACCTGAGCTCGCAAGCCTACAGGTGCCAATGGGAAGGATCTCCATTCCCAGCTAACCACAGCAACGAGCTGGTGCTTGGCATGGGGGGAAAAGTACAGAAACCTGCTCTGATGTCTCCCAACGAGCCAGCCACCCCCTCTGCTGCCTTTCCAAATATATTTAAAGGAAACTCTCTCTATCAGTTAATAAAATAGCTGGAAACCTAACCAGGTCATGTCAAGCTTAGCGGAGTTAATGAGTTTCAACTTTATGTAGGACCTCGAGAGTTTTTAAAATCAGTAATTTCATCTTCCCTCCAGAAATGAATTCCTCAACGGTTACACTGCAAAAATATTCCTAGGATGGACAATTCTGCTGCTAATATACTAAAGATGGCATTAAAAAAATCAGATTAATATTGAGCCTTATCAAACATACAGTACAAACCATGTGTTGAATTTAATCCAAACCAAACTGTCAATCTGCCTTCGAGATCAGATATAACAAACATGTGAGCCTGGGGCCAGAAATGAAAGCATGGTTTGTTTTCTAATACAAGATTTGTACTGATCTCTATTAGCTGTGCTCCTGCATGGAAATCTTGACACTGCAAATGCCGGACAAACACAATTTCTTACCTTTCTGCTTTGGTGAGCCGGGAAAAGTGTTGTTTGTTTCTAATCAACCTTGCATTGCAGGTTTCCTGTTTTCAGGGAACAATTCTCAACAGTTTCCGAATATAAATCCTTTTTGAAACATTTTAAATGGGGGTGGGAGGGGGGGGGAAGAGGTATTATAATCATTAGGCACCAAAAGTTTGGGCTGCTGCAGCCCCGCACAGCCTGCCTATACCAAGGAGACCCAACACGCTTCGCTGCATCCGCCACCAGCCTCCAGAAAGGGACCTTCTGCCATGAAGCCTGAGGTTCCCCCGTGGTTCCTTCCTCTGGAACCCCAGCATTTGTGCCTGTGTCACCAGGATGCCATAAAGCCCTGTGCCTCATCCCAGATGTCTCCATCCCTGTGCTCACTGAGCATCCTTCTGCAAGGGGACCTGCGGGATGGGTGGGAGCCCTGCAGGCACCGGCACGTGGGCAGTGGCAATGAAAAAGCACCAACAGCCCCCCATTTGGGCTGGGAATGCCTATAGATTCCCCCCTTCCTGGGCTGCCACCCAGCTAAGGTCACAGCTCTGTGAGCTCAGCCAGAGCTAGTGCAGGTTTTGTTAGAAAAACCTGCTGCTTGACCCGATGTTACTCAGCCTCTTGGCACGCACCGCTACAGCACACACCGGGGAAATCAGGCTCCCAAATAGAAACAAGAACCACACAAGTAAATTTCATTTTCTTGTTTGCTAAATTCAAAGGGCAATTAAATTCATATTATCTACTCTTTCAATATAAACAGCCAGAAAGAAACTCCCCTGCCTCTCTGGCAGACTATTCCCATCTATTTGCTTCCCCTGCAGATCACAGGGATGCAGCAGCAGAGGCATCACCGCGATGCTCACACTGCGGGATCAGGAGCGAGGACGACCCCACACAAATCCCCCCAACAGCCCCACACCTCCCTGCCCAGCCCCAAGCCCATCAGCTTTGCTGATGCTATTGTCTTTCCCTGCAGTTATGCCAGCTTGTCTTGCAGCAGGAAAATCCGACAGGGCTTCCCATGGAATTCGAGACAAAGTTTGCAAAAGAATCGCCTGGATAACAGCATCACGCATATGCAGCACAGTATTCCTGGAAAAGACCCCCCCCAACCAGCCCCACTGGTTTTCATATTGATTGCTGGGGGGCCGCTTGCCGTTCTGATCTCAGCTGGTCGGAAGTCTCACCAATCGCTGTAAGGTCACGACCACGGGGTCAGAAACCTGCACTACATACATCATAATTTATTTTACAGATAATCAATACAGAACCACGCCGTGCAGCCTTACAGTGCGGTGTCACAGTTAGGGGCTGATGCTGCTCGTGCAGTATTGTAATCTTAAGGCCTGGCAGCTTACAGGGTGAAAATCAGCTTTCATTTTACAGTTGTAAATCGTGGCTGGAAACCGAGTGCACACCCCACCAGCTATGGGTTGGTACTTTCATACAACTGGGTAACATTCTGCTTATGGTTTGAATCCAGACAGTATTAGCGTCTGTTCAGCATCATCTCTGTCACTGAGATAATTCAACAGGACAAGCCCAAAGAGAGGCTTGGTTAACATATTGCCCAAGGCGTGCATGGAAGGAGGGGTTCTCAGCTCAGAAACGCGGTCAGTCCCATTCTGAGGGAACAAAATCACAGCACTTCAGTGCCAGGTGTAGGTGGCAGGGAGGAACCAAACCAAGACGCCATTCCTCACCGTCTGAGCAAATTCTCATCAGCAACCAGAGACTCTTCAAATGGATTAATAGCAACAGAGAATTAGCAAAAAACCCTTCTACCAACATGGACTCCCACCCTATTTTCTAATTTGTAATCCCAGGGTTTGGGGAAACACATCCCACCAGCCATGCCCAGGGCACACGCTGCAAACCTCTTTATTCGATGGGCTCACCATTGCCTCCTGCAGTTGTGTTAATTCTGCTTTGCTGCAAGAGGGTAACTCAGGATATTGCAAAAGATACACCAGCTTTTTAACAAGCTGTCCTTGCAAATGATGCCAAAGATGGTATTTTAGCAGGAAAGACAGGAGGCTGAGAAATACACAGGAGGAAAAAGAGGAGCTGGTAGGAAGAAGCAGTGCTGGAAATACCTTGCAGGGCGAGCAATCCACTATTAATTAATTGCTGCGCTCTGGTATTTGTACAGATGCAACATGCAGCGCCCTGGGAAATTCACCAAGATCTAGTGATCAATCTCAATGTGACCTGTGGTATAAAATGTTACCAGGAGGCTCATGGGGCACACCGCGTCCCACTTCGCTCCCCTTTGGTGCCGTCCCCCTGCTGTTTGCTGAATACAGCCCCTCCAAACTGCACATTCAGCCAAAGCTGCTGGAAAACGAGCCATGCTTCCACCTGCCTCATTTTGTCCCTGCGTCCGGAGCTCTCCTGCAGGCTTTTAGGATGCCCAGGGCCAGCCAAATCTGCCCCAATTAGCCCAGCCCAGGAAAGCACTTCCTCACCTTTAATCTTGGTGGTGCGAGCCCCAGGGCTGGGCTCTGCCTCATTTCCTTTAATTCCCGGGCAGCACAGCAGCAGGACCCACTGCACCCTCCCGCCCGGCACTGCCCTCCCCGCTGAGCACTTTCCATCCCATTTTAAGCACCCCCGGGTGGGCTGCGGTCAGCCAGCACCCTCAGATCTGCCCCTTTCCTCCCCACTAGCTCCAGAGCAAAGCTCACCTCTGCCAGCATCGCCCTGGACGGGGCGAGCACCACTTACAGCTGCGAACCAGGCAAGCAAACAGCACCTATCTACAGAGGATACCGTAAGGAAGCAGGCCAAGGCGTTGGAGCAGAGCAATGCATTTCTTATTTCACCACGTGAACCCTTCTCCAACAGGCCACAGAAGGAGCCAGGCGTGCTCATGGGAACACAACTGTGTGCAGCGAGCAGGGCGTAACGATGCCCACCTGGGAGGACGTGCCTCTGCTAAGGGGGAAGCACTGCCGCGTGTTTTAGCTCGAAATCCAGCTGTCGGCCCCGGGCAGGAGAGGCAGGGAGGAGGCCATGGGGAAGCTGCCCTCCATGGGAGCTGGCAGGAGCGGGGGCCCAGCCCCGCAGTCCCCCCGGGGGGGATCGGCACATCCGCTCCCACCCACCGCAGACACCGGAGCTGCGAGGAGCTCTCACAAAAGAAAGCACGCAGACCATGACAGGCTAAGCCTCCTCCTTCCTCTCTCTGTTCTCCTTTCTTTCTCTCTTCATGCTATGGCGAGGCTGCTGAATGCCAATAAGAAAATACTTTGGCAGACTCAGACGGTCTTTCCTATGTTTTTTTTTTTTTTTTTTTTTTTTTTTTTCTTCTTATTTCCCCTGCAGCTACTTCTCTGGATGCCTAATCCTCAGTGGGTGTCCTGAGAGATGCTGCGAGCAGGCGAGACACCCCAGGTGGGCAGGGAAATGCGCGGCTCTGCGCAATGCCCGCTCCCACCTGCGGGACCAAGCCACAGAAAGCCAGGGGAGGGCCAAAACCCAGCCCCACCACCACCACAAAAAGGGGCAGGGGACTCAGACACCCACGGGAAAACCCTGCTGGTCCCGGTGGCTGGTCGGTGGCTCCCTGAGGGAGCTGAACCGCTGCCATGAGCCTCATCGCTCCCTGCCTCCTGTGACAAGCAGCAGTCAGGATGCCCACGGAAGCCACGTCCTCCACTACAAGCAATGCATAAAGGGCCTCGATGGAGCCAGGCTGGCGTCTGCCCTCACACGCCTGCACACAGGCACCACAAGAAGGCACACAGCTCTTTCCAAAATATTGCAGTTCCCTGAAAACATTTTTTCACCCACTCTTATCAAAACTGATATCAAAAGCGTCCAAATCTGGGAGAAGTCGAAGCACAGGAAGATATCGCTGGTAGGGAGGAGAGGAGAGCACGCAGTAGGGGTTTTCCCAGCTTCTGAGGAAAGGAAGAGACCCATAAAAATGATCTGAGGGTCCGGGAAGTAGGTCATGGATCCAGAAGAAGGACTTTTAACCCCAGGGGAGCCTTTCTCTCAAGTTCAGACTCCTTCATGGAGCGAGATAGCCGCTTGCTCAGCTGTGTTCACATCGCAGCCTACAGAAAGCCAGGGGCCAACCTGGCATTATCGGCCTACGTCAAAATAAAACATCCCGGGTCGCTGCTGATGCTGTTGAGTCCTGGCGATGCTGGTGATCGCACCTGAGCTCTGACAGACCCTCGGCTGCCACCCCTGCCTTCAGCAGCATCCCCGCATCCAAAAATGCACCCACAGGGCTTGGGAAGCATCAGCCCTTCCCCTTCCACTCTTTTCTTTCCTTATTTGCTACCTTATAGCCAAGCTGCTGCACAAGCAGATAACAAGTAGTCTTTAAGCAAGCATCCCTCCAAACCCCAGCATCGTTCACCTCCATCCAGTCTTGCTCATGCCAGCTGCGATATAGAAGGTAAAATACAGATCAAATACAAACCCCACAGTGTGTCCAGCTGTCGTGGACAGGGAAATTGGACACCCCCTCCCCCCCCCCCAATACTATTCTTTCCTGCACGCTCACCTCAACAATCGCCAAGCCCTTCCTCGTTTCCTTGAACCACCCTGCACATCTCCAGAGCTTTGAAAGCTCAATGCGAGCTGCAATATATGTTTGGAGATGGAAGCATCTGAGCAGCAGCTCTGCTTTGCCACATTGCCACAACACACAAAGAAAACAGCAAGCCCCAAAATACTGAAGTGTGCACGCTTGTCTCTGCCTGCTCCATGCTGCCTCCCATTTCTCCAGAGCCCAAGCATCTCCAAAGACCGAGACAGAAGCAGGGCACGAGGGGCAGGTTCAGGATGCCGCGTTTCCTAGAGCAGAGCGGTGAGTCAGCAGGAAAAATAATGAAATAAAAAAAATCACTCGTGGCAAGCAAGCATGGTCGTTTCCTTGAGAGCAAGGGATTTAAAACAGGAACCTGCGATTCAGTATGCAGTCAGCCCCTGCCTGCTCGGGCTGCAGGCTAGCTGCGGGACAGCCACGGAGCCATGTGAGTGGGTGTTTTGTCCACCCCAAGCACCCAGCCCCGAGCATGGAGCCACGCACACGGCACCATCAGCTCCATCCCCTGCTGGGGCCATTCACTCCCCACCACCGAGCTCCTCCGCTTCCAGCTCCAGCAGGTTTTGCTCGTGCAGTTCCTCCTGAGCTCTCGCTGCCTAATAATTGAGAGTTGCTGTGATCAGAAAACTCAAAAGAAGATTTTCCTGCTCGAGCTCAGCCCCTTCTCAGCCTTTCCAAGACCACTGTTAGCACATTTTGTCCTTCACACCAGCACCACTAAACCTACCTGTCAGCACCCCCGTGGAGGAGCTCATGGGGTAACGCAGCACAGCAGGACAGCTCGGTGCTGAAGTCGCTGGTGATGCTCACGGTCCCAGCTGAGCGGAGATGACAACCATGGCACCTCACCTCTCCCCAGCCCCTGGAGCCTGTCCCCATGCCTGCTTTGTTCTGGTGGCACTGGCGGCCCCCAGGGACCGGCACGGAGCCGGGGGAGAATCGGCCCCGTCGCTGCCGCTCAGCAGACTCATGCCTCTGACATGTGCTGCGCACAGCCCGGCCAGACCGCAGGATCTGGCTCGCTGAACGTGTGGAAGCAACGCTTCTCCATGTCTCACTTTACAAAGCCCCAAACAATAACTGTCTGTAGCTGCACAGGAGCTTAGGAGAAACATAAGTTACTATTGGCATAGCACGCAGCAGCCTTCCTCTTACACAACAACAGCAGATGTGAAAATAGCACGGTGCTGCCTTGTGCACTCCTCTGACCTCCTGTTTGCTTCTGGATCAGATTCCAAAGCTGGATCTTAACCTACAAGAGCCGTAAAAGCAAAGGATTTGGCCCTATCGGGGACCTCTCCATAATCTAAGACAGATGCACGTCGTGTAGAAGAGCACGCCAAGGTTTACCGGGGCAGGGGAGCGGCATGGCTGGGCAGCCCGTGCTGGCACTGCTGCTGCTGCTGCTGCGCTGGAGGCAGCGCGGGGCCAGGAGAGCTGGCAGCTCCCAGCCCTGGCCCCCTGTGGCTCAGCCAGCCTCGTTCAAGGTGAGGAGCTCCCAAAGGTGACACGGTCCCAATGCCATCGTCCTCGGGGCTGCCAGAGCCAGCACAACGTGGTGACCCGTCAGCCACGTGGACAGTAACATGTCCCCAAGGTGCTCAGAGGCACAGGGTGCATCTGGGGCTCCTTGCCCGTGCTGACCCCAAAACCAAACCCAAAACTGCACCAGGATGCGCAGAGAGATGGGTGCGGGGAGAACAAATCACACCTGAAAGCGTGAGACAGCAGCAGAAGAACTCAACTGGAGAACGCCAAGGGTACGTGCCAGCAGTCAGTGACCTGCATGGGGTCATCCCTGAGAGAAAGCTGCATGAATCAGCTGATCTCTCCAGTGTCCCCAAGGACACCCACTGTCCCTCCTGCCTAGAGCAGCTTTCAGGACTGCAGCATCCCCAGGCAGCAGGGGAACTGCCCAAGATGCGAAAGAAGGAAATGAGAGAGATGGGGACACTGCTTACACGGGTCAGGGATGGAGAAGGAGCCATGCTCCTCACAGCCCTGCCTGGAGGGGACGCAGCACAGGGATGCTCGCTGCTGTGCCCGGAGCTGGGATCCCCTCTGATACCCAGCGGCGATGCCCCAGAGGAGCCCAGCTCCTCCAACAAGTCCAAACCCTGCTCCCAAAGCCCCCCCATGCCCTCTCACCCCACGACCCACCCACAGGTGCTTCCCCACAAAGAAACACCAGCACGGGTCAGGCAGGGGCCTTGGTGCCTTCGGGAATGCTTCCAGCCCACAGGCGAGCAGCGATGCCACCTTGCACAAATCCTCCTGCACGAGGAACTGCAGGCACAAAACCCCCGGCGCTGCCCTGGGTCCTGTCACCTTCCGGTGCAGAGCCACCGGGCGATGCTCAGCAGCCCAGGAGCGCAGTGCCAGAGCCAGCAGGCAGGACGACCTGCTGCTCGTGGCAATGAGGGGAGGCGAGAGCCGGCCTTCGAATATATCCATCCACCCTGAGAATATAATCCGCTCCTAAACCTCCCCAACACAACGCAGAGCCCTTTAAGCAAAACCAAACAACTTCCTCCAGCCTAAATAAATATTAAACCTAAGCGATGCATTAATTTGCTCCAGTTCACCAAAGGCTAACTCCTACCCAAACTGATCATTATAAAAGAAATCCTATAATCCCTCGCTCCCATTCAGGCTCAAAACATGTAATCCCGTGAATAAATCCAGAAAGAAAGTGTAACAGAATGGGCAATAAAAACTTACAGCGTTCACATCTTTTCATCTACCATTAATACTGTAAACACTCACTCGAAGGCCCTTGAGTATGACTAATCTCGTGTTTTGGCTCCCCACGCTCAGCGCCGTAAGAGCTCACCTCGCGCCGCGGTACCCGCCGGGACCCACCGCCCCCCAGCCCCGCAGCGCCCGGCCGGGGCGAAGCCGAGCGGCAAATCCCGCAAAATGCTGCAAAATCAGCACTAAAAAGAAAAAAAAATATCGAGAAAGTATGGTTCTAATAGCACGAGAGCGCGGACTGACTTTTTTTTTTTTATATTATTTTATTGCTTTGGAAGCCTGCAAGCTCCAACTGTATAAATGCCAATAACTTCCCAAGTTTTAAGGCTGCTGAAGTAAGAGATCAGATTTTAGCAAGTGCTTTCCAGGCAGCGAGCCAAACTTTTCCTGATTCACTAAAAGCACCAAAGGGAAGGGGAGAGGGAGGGGGCTGGAGGGCTGATTAACTTCAGTTACCACACAATCGCAAAAAATGTCTCCCTGCTGCAAAGGGTGCCATCGCTGCGAGCCCTGCGCAGCCTGTTATTCCTCGGGTTTGGAAAAAAAAAAAAAAGAAGAAAAAAAAAGAAACAACAACAAAAAAATGCACTGGAGCAACGCAACGAACGCCTCCCAACCACAGGGTAATTTACAGCTGTGGAACCCCTCCCGATGAGGAGGCTGCTCCGCTGGTTTTATGTTCAAGCCACAATTTTCAGGGGGAATGAGGGGGAAAAAAATAATCTGATTTTTTTTTTTTTTAGAGGAAGGGAGCAGGGAAGGGGCTGGTTGGGTTTAGGCTTGGCCAGGGGGATGGAGCCCCTTCCCAAACCCATGATCACGCTTTGTCCAGACCCTGCCTCACTACGGGAGGACGAGCAGGTGCAACCCTAGCCAAAACTCAGTGCAGGGCCAGGGGTGGCACGAGCAGCCCCCAGCCCAAGGGACACCGGCTGGGAGGTGACGGGGACACGGCACCTGCCCTGCCCACCCCACAGGTGGGTGTCCCCCGGGATGCCCGGCTCGAAGCAGCACCCTGGGGAGCCCCAGTGCTGTCTGGGGGCAGCAACCACCCGTCCCCATCCCACGGGTGCTCCTCCAGCGGCTGCGTTCCTGCCGAGGCAGGATCAAAAGCGGGATCGGACTTGGATTGCGTTCTCCTGAATAATGGGGAGGGAGCGCGCAGCCTCCTTCTCCTGGCTAGGGAAAGTCGTGTTTTTCAAAGTATCAGTTTTTGGGAGTAAGTTCCCTATGAAGGAAAAAAAAAAAAAAAAAAAAAAAGAAAATAGGGCGAGCAGGAGAGCGCCTGCTATTCCAAGGCAAGTGCATCAATCAACGTTGTGCGAGGAGGAGAGTCCAACACTGCCTCTCACATCATTAGCCAGGCTAATGCACTCCAGAGGATCCCGCTAACGCAGGCTACCGGCGCCCGGCTGCGCCCCAGCCCGCCGAGGCACCGAGTGGCCACTGGAAAGCGGCTCAGCTCCCAGGGCAAGTGCCACTCCAGCATCTGGCGTGGGGATCGTTTTAATGCGGCTATAAAAACTAAAGGGGGAAGAAAAGTGAAAGCCCTAGCCAAAACTGCCTGGCACTCCGAGGTCAGCACGCCGCCTTTGTTTCTTTTTTACAACCAAAAGCGAAAGAGGACAGAAAGGGCACGTACCTGTACCTGAAAGCACAGCAGCAGGAAATGTAAACATCTGGAGAGGAGAAAAAAAAGCAACAAAAGATCAAATGATGCGGTAAAATGGTTAAAGTCGGATTATTTTTTTTTGCTTTGTTTTTCTTTGCGATTTTTTTTTTTTTAAACGGCGCAGCTCGATGCTCTGCGCATGAAAAGGCTCGGCTCCCCATTCCCACCTGATCGCGAGGAAAACGCAACCGGAGCCTCCAAAATGAAAGTTTGAAAAAGAAAAGCAATAAAAAAAAAATAAAAATTTTATATATTAAAAAAAAAAAAAACGAGGAGAGAAAAAAAAAAAAAAAAAGATGCCGTAATCCTTACAGGCAAGTGCAGGCGGAGAGCAGTGAATACATCGCTGGGCGAGGAGAGGGGGAGGTCGGTGGCTTGCCGCTAGCGGAGTGCAGACCCCCACCGCCGCCCTGACATGGGAGCGATCCGGCCGGCAGGCTCCGCTCCGCTCCGCACCGCTCCGCGCCGCCGGGAAGTTGTGGTACCGCCCGCCTTGCCTCCGCCGAGTGACTCGCTTAGGCATCAGCTCTCCTCTCCCCCTGTCTCTCCTCCTCCTCTCCCTCTCTCTCTCCGCCTTTGGGGGGGATGAAGGTGCTTATTGTCAGGAACTTCCGATCATCAGCCCGTGCCCCCCCGCCGCTCCCCCCCCCCACCCCCCCGCCCCGAGCCGGATGAAGCCTCCCCGCGGCTCCGCGCCCCCTCCCCGGGCATGGTGCGGAGCGGGGTGCGGAGGCGGTGCCCGGCCTGGGAGCCCCGCGAGGAGCGCTCGGCACAGCCGCTGCGGTGAAAAATAAAGGGGGGGGCTTGGGGGGGGGGTTTGGGGGGGGGGGCACAGCCCGGCTGGGAGGGCTGGGAAAGCGTGAAAAGTATTAAAAAAAATTAGGAAAAAAAAATAAAAGAAAGGAAAAAGGGAGCGGGGCCCGACGGAGCGGGCAGAGCCCAAGCCGCGAGGAAAACCCCGAAAAAAATTAAATAAAGGGGTGGGGGGTGGCAGCCCGCTGCGCACCGGTTTGGGGGGTCCGGGGGGGGTCTTACCTCGGCGCGGCCGGGAGCGCGGCGCGCCCTCGGCGAGCCCCGGGGGGGGCGGCAGCCCCCGGACCCCCCATCACCACCCACACCGGGCAGGGGCATCCCCCCCCCCCGGCTCCCCCCGGCCCCCCGAGCATCCGCCGGGGGTGTCCCCGCGGAGCGCCCTGCCCGCGGCCGCGCTGCCCGGCTCGCTCCGGCACGGCTCGCCTGCCCTCCAGCGGCCGCACGGCAGCACCGCAGCCGCGCAAAGGAGCCCCGCCGCCCCCCCCCCTCAGCCCCCCGGGTCCCCTTTCTCTTTCTTTTCCTTTTGTTTTTTTCCCCATCGAGGGAAAAAAAAAAAAAAAATGTTCCCACGTTGAGAGCGCGCGGTGAGTGCCCAGGCGGCTCCGAGAGCTCCTTTCGGGCAGACAAAATGCCAGGAGCCGTTACCTCCACGCGTGTTGAAACTCTCAGAAGAGAGCCTAGCATCAGTTAACACCTTATTAAGTGAGAACATAACCATAGCTCATAACTGCGGGCTTTTCAAACCCTCGGATAGCGGCGCGCAGGAGCACCCCCCTTCTGCTCCCCCCCCGATCAGGGCACCCCACGCTGCCCCCCGGTTTTCTGCCACGAACCAAGCGGCCTCCTCATCCCTGGAGCTCGTCAGCAGGGACCCTTTGGACAACAACTCGGTGGTTTTCAGCTCATAGTTTCAGGCCCAGGAGTAACAGAAAGCATTAAGTTTGTCAAAACCCTCGCAAATTCAAAGCTCTTAGCTTAGTCAGGAAAGTATTCAATATATTCCTAATTATCCCTACTTCTCTTTTGCTCAGACCCTCTCACAGCCCCCATACCCTTCAAACCTGAGCTTTGACTGCTCCACCCCAGCTTTCCCACACACCAAACCTCAGAGCAATCGGAAAATTAATCTGAACTCTCCCCAGACCAGCCTCAGGACATGAGTCAGGCCCTGATGTGTTGCTTTGGGCATCCTCAGGACGTAATCTCCCCTTTGACTCTACCGTAGGCACAAGTGCCGAGCTGTAACACCCATCAGAAACGCAGAGCCACCACACACCCCATGTAGGGAACACAACCGGCGGCAGGGGCTGGCCGTGGGAAGCCGGCACAGCCCTGCCCAGCAGAGCCTGGAGCCCCCAGGAGAAGCTGCAGACATGGCCACCAGCTCCCTGCAGGTGGCCAACGTGCCACAGGCTGCCTCCAATTCCATCCTTGGATGGAACCAGACTTCCCCTGCTCCACCAACAGCCCTCGCCACCTTTCCCACTTCCAACACTCCAAGTTATCCCTGAAGCCATAGGACCCATTGAAAGCACCATGTTTTCCTCCACCCATGAGGACAGAAGCCCCCAAGCAGCAACAGCGCAGACACCAGGATTCCCCCGTCACCTTTTCCCAGCTGCAGTCCCCCACACAACCTGCCCCTCGCCACCGCCAGCACTTTAGCTGCTCCCTGTGCCCACCAGCAGCTCGCCATGGGGGTGCAATCAGGAGGACAACGCCTGGCACCTGCGAACCCCCACTGCGGAGGGCAACCCTCCCTGCTGCCCTGCACCTCTCTGAAGCAGGACCCCAAAAGCTCCCCCGGCTGCTGAGACCTGGCCAGCACCACCCACAGCTCCACAGGACTCTTGCTGAGCAAAGTGCTGGCAACTGCTAAATTCACTCCTTCTCCTAGACCAAAAAACCCCAAATGGCTAACGTGAGGCACACCAAAGCTGCTCTCCCTTCCCAGCCTCTCTAGGGAGCAGCTGAGGGGACTTGCCAGGTTTGGAGCACCACCACTAGCGACCCACTGTGAAGGCGCAAAGTCCCTAACTCAGCCGTGAGCGCTTATCCCACCCCATCAGAGCACATCTGGCTCAGGGACACGGCCCCAGACTTTGGGTCCTACGACCTATTGACCTAAGATGGACCCACTGGCCCATCGTCATTCCTGCAGCATCAGCTCAGCGTCAACAGCGTGACACCAGCTCTTGGTTGGCCCTTCAGCTGCTGGCAGAGGGTTTGGGGAGTGCTCAGGACATGTAACCAAGCTCAACACCCCAAATCCACGCCAATCTCCAGACCACGCGGTGGGGATGCACCACCTTTGATGCCAGTAGCACCTCACCGAGAAGAGCATCTCCTGAGCCAGCCCAGGCTGGGACCTGTCACCCACGAGGGCTGTGGTGACACCAGGAAGCCACCTGAGCACCACTCACAAGCTGTGGAGCCGGCACCTCGCGCTGCTGGATCCCCACTGGACATAGTGCTGGTGGCTTTTAAAGAGGACATGCTGGGTTTGGGGGGGGGGGGTCATCCTGAAAATACTCCCTATGTGATCACAATTTTTTCTTGTTGTGCAGCACAACTCAGGTGCGAAGGCTGGCACAGCGGTTACAGAGAGCTGGACGTTCACCACTCCTCACTCAGTGGCACGCCGGCCAGGCTGTCAGGGCGTCCCCTTCCCTGCTCATGTCAGTGAGCCAGTGGGAGCTTCATGGGGCACAACACCTTCAACAAGGCTGCACACTTAAGGGAGTTGGAAACCTTCCCACCTGCAGGATGCCCTTGTGTCTGGAACTGAGAACTGGGACAAGAAGGGCAGTGCAGGATCCTGGCACCCTGTGCTGCCAGGGCTCTTCCTCCCTTGCAGCCAGGGTTTAAAGGCACAAAGAAAACCCCAGGCTCACGTTTTGCAAAAAGTTCAGCAATGCAGCTCAGCCCCGCCAGTGTACCTACGGTGGTTTTGCCCCATCAGATTCTGAATCGGTGCCCTTGGGTTACATCCATGAGCGACTCTTACTGAAAATCAATTTACGGAGGACTTTTACATTTTAACCTCTCTGAAAAAGGCCAGCCAACTTTTGGAAGGGATCCGGTGCATATTCCGTCCATACCCAGCATGCACACAAAGAAACAACTTCAGCCCAAGATAACAGATTTTGGGAACTCTTCTGCCCCACAGATGGGCCATGCTAGGGGTGGATACTTTACAACCACTCTCATTTGACAGAAGAGCACACAAAAGAAAACACGAATTGATGCCCAGGAGGACAGAGCTAAGCCTCAGCACCACGACATTCAGTCACAGCGATGAGCAAAGGCAGGATGCAGCTTTGGCCGCACGCTCCGGGGTGGAGCCTGGAAGCACAGAGCCACACTGCAATTTTTGGACATGTAGATTTGAATATCTAGGCCACAGAAAAGGTTAACAAGCAAGGCTGTAATTTCTAACATAAACTCATTAATGGGGACACTGAGCCCTGCAGGAAACCAGAGCTGGGAGAGGGTTTAGCCTGGGACACAGCCCACAGCACGAGTCCCATTGCTTCCCCAGCAGGGCTGCAAAGCCCCTGCAGTCCCAGCCTTCTGTCTCCATCAAGGGACCCAACGACTGGCACCACCGATCTCAGGTGTGCCGTGACCCCCCGAAGCAAGGGAAAGTGTTGACCATATCATAGCTGCTGGGAAGCCCAGCTGGAGAGAGAGGAAGGTCTCTGCCTGGAGCCTGGGTGAAGAAAACAAATCCATTGAGCAGCACTGAGCAGAGAGCTGTGAAGAATGCCCTGAAGTCCCTGGGCAGCCAGGGAACAGTGGAATAATGTACAACGGAATCATAGAAGAACAAATCATTGCAAATAATGGAATATCAACCTCGGCAGCTTTCATTTAGCAATACGAATGGGAGGGACAACCAGCTGGGACAGCACCGAGTCCCACGAGGAGGGAGCTGGCCAGGACCCCCCAGCCCACCCAGCGCTGCCGGCCCTGGGAGAGCAAGGCTGCTCCCAGGAGCTTCCTGGGCTTCTTGGGAACGGAGGCAATGGCATCACTGCTTTACCTTGGGCTTTCTCTGGTCCCACCACCCACAAGCATCACAGGTCCCCTGGGAGAGCACGCGGCAGCTGCTCAAGTGCTTCTGGAGGGAGGAAGAACAGACAAACCTCTGCAGAGGACCCTACACAAACCAGTGGGAAATTCCAGCCTTCGCACTGCATTAAATCCTAGAGCTTGGCTCCTTGGATTTATATTCCTCCACGGTTTCATTTTTCCCTAAAAAAAAAAGTTGCAAGCTGTTAAGCTTCAAAACTTAATATTTCCTTAACTCGGAGCTTTTCAGCTCAACAGCTCTTAAACATAAACCTCTTTAACTGAAGTCTCCTGAATTAAGCTGTCTCCAGCAAGTCCCCACCTCAAGCCCAGCCTGTGGAGCCTTTCTCCCTGGGAGGACAGGTCCCTGCCCACGCCACCACCACAGGCTCCCACGCGCTGCCCCAGGGACTGTCCCACAGGCAGGACCTCACATGGAGGCTGCACGACCACGTGTGGCCCCGCGGCTGACGTGTGCCACCCCGGGGCAGTTTGGGGCTGATGTGATTCGGAGCAACGTGCAGCCCTGGGCGAGGGCTTTTGGTTCAGCATCCCTCTTGTATCTCCAAGGTGTTTGTGTTAGTAGCAGCCTCAGCTGCTTGTCCTGACCTTCTACCAGAAAGCATCAGACCTGTAAGAAGTCAGAAGCAGACGTACCTGTGCAGGATTCAGCGTGGCAGCAAGCACCAGCAGTGAAGGTGCGTTGTGCTCCTGCGCACGGCTGCAGGGACAGCCCTGGGTATGCTCCTGCTGGAATCCGATACGTAAGGCAGGCTGCTCGCTAGGAGATGCTCTTCGGGCTTTATGCGTCCCCCCTAACACAGCAGGAGGAAGACTTACACAGGTAACTGCGCCCTCAGACTGCCACCGAAGACCAAGCAGAGGCCACTCGGCACATCCTGCTAGCGCCTTTTCTTAGCTTTGCAAAACAAAGTTGGGCAGGACGATTTTTTTCCTTTTCATGTACCTGCATCAGGTACCTTTCAAAAAAGTCAAAAGACCTCAGTTCTTTCAAAAAATGAGGCTGAAAAAAGTACATTTCTACTGAAGAGCACCTGGCTTCAGAGCCAGAACTTGAAATATAACAGATGGATGGGTCGTCTTGCTGTTTCCACAAAATACACACAAATGTGACCCTTCCCTGGAAAATCCACCACAGCTCTGCAAAAAGACCCCCTGGAAGTCCCACTGTCTAGCAGCAGGGCAGGGCTGGACCCATTTACCTCTGCAGCTCTTCACCCTCTCAGGGACACTCCAAGCTACAGCCATGCAGCCCAGAATGGATTCATGCAGGGGCACGGGGTTCACATCAGTGTTCAAATGTTGTCTAAATACTGTGAGAGCAAGAGGGACCAGGAAAACAGTGCTGTAAGTGGGAATGAGTTGGCAGGGACTGTTCCGAGCCACAAAGCTAGAGGAAACAAGCAGAGGCATCTCACCTTAGTCTGAGACCCTAAAAAAGCCAAAATCCTCCAGCCTCGGTGTCGTTCTGCAGTCTTGGGATCACAAGGCTCAGTTTCCTTTGTCCTGGTGACCCCATGCCGTGTTACTGCCCTCAGTAATGGCTTGTGTCAGTGGAAGCCTCTCAGCGAGGACACTCATGGGAAAACAACAAGTTCACCATCCCCATTCCCTCGGCTTAACAAGCCCACAGGCAGCACGACGCTGCCTGCCAGGACACCTCTGCAAGCCGCAGGCACCATCAGATGGTGACCATCCCCTGCAGGGTCTCTGCTCTTCCTGCTCTCATTTTGACCCTCAACCCCATTTGCTCTTTTTTGACTCATGACCCTTTCTGATTCTTTGTTTTCTCCTGGGATCCTTTTCCCACAAAGGCCCTTCTGGCTGGGTTCGGGAGAGCTGATAGATGTGGTGCAAGGGG
This sequence comes from Cygnus atratus, assembly GCF_013377495.2. Lineage (NCBI taxonomy): Eukaryota > Metazoa > Chordata > Aves > Anseriformes > Anatidae > Cygnus > Cygnus atratus. The sequence continues at coordinate 14,094,516 of NC_066375.1, forward strand.
AGAAGTTTCTGAAGTAAACAGCAGCACAAAAGTCATCCCAAAACAGCTGACCACAGCGCATGCATGCAATTAGAAGAGTCAAGTGGTCTCCACGTTGCACTTTTATAACATCTTAATTAACACACAATATATTTTTGATTGACTTATTTGGTCCAAATAAAGCACAGCTTCAAATCCCCTCTTAAAAGAGCCACTTGCATAACAGACAACCAACAGCCAGCCACTGAAGAGCTGATCCAACACAACACACCAAATTGCTTCCAAAAGCCTAAGTGTAGGTAAAAAGCAAGCAGCAAGTCGAGAGGGGCTGGGGGATTCCCTCTGCTGTCTGAGGAAGGAAGGACAAGATCAGCGCTCGCAGGCACCTCAGCACCCCCTGGTCTCCTGTGCCTGGCCACGCAGGCTCTGCTCTGCCCTTTCAATCAGATGGAGAAGTCAGTGCTCAGACAAAGCAACCCTTAATAAATACCAGATCACAAAGCCTCCAAACCTCACTCAACACAACCAGTTGCACGTGGTGTCGCTTGCCAGGACCCACTGCCCATTAGACCAGGACAGGGAATAAAGGCACTCCATCAGATGCTCAGCTCCAAACCACCAAAATCGTTTAGCGCTTTGTCTACGACGTTTCACAAGCAGGATACAGCCTTTAATTCCCCTTTGGGGAAGCAGCAAGAGGAATAGGGATCAGCTTGTTCCACAGGGAACGAGGGAAGAAGTTGGGAGAGGTTGGCTGCAAGTCAGTAATGGCACGTTGGAAGGAGACAGGACATGGCCTGGGGCACTTGGTAACATTACTAGAGGAGGGGAGGACAGAGCATGTTCCAGCATGAACTTAGCCTCGAGGGACTGTCTGGGTGGCAAGGAGCCCAGAACCACCACCCATCCTGGCCCTGCTTTCCATTACCTCAGCCCACACACGCTCCCTTCCACCCTCCTGCCAGCCATGCTGGGGCTGTGCTTCTCCAAAGGCTCCAAGCACTGCTGAGCACAGGTGAAGCAGCCGAGGCCCACGCTTGTCTTAGGCTCCGAGATGTCCTAATCATACGGGAGCAGCAAACAGAGCCCCAAGGCAGAGTTAAGGAAGCCACAAGCACTTTTCCTGAGCACAAGAACAAAGCCAGACCAAGACCTCCTGAAGCTGAGAAAGGCTGTTTCACTGCAGGACCCTCCATCACCTCCTCAGAAATGAGATGTCCAGACTCAAGGCAGGAGACCTGGAGATGAACCATGTATCAGGAGCAGCTGAGGCCGCAGCCAACACCATGCAGCAGAGGCTGAGGAACAGCCACCTGAAGAAGCATTGACCCCACAGTAAAGGCAAGGCACCTTGCTTTGCCATGGCACATGAGAACGCCTGTGCTTGCATCACCGCTCTTTACTCTTTCTCTACCTCTGTGCTCTCAAATAAGCCATCCTCAAGGACCAGAGCCATACGGGCTTTTGTAGTCTCCAGCATTGGATGCAACTATTTCTGTCGAAACATTCCAGTTTTATTGCAATCATGCCATTAACATGTTCAAGGGAAACACTCTGCAGAAAGTCAAGAACAATACTTAAAATACTTCTGCAACCCATCTTCTATTTGGTATCTTCTCTTCAAATCTAAGCTTAAACGGATTTTTTAATTCAACCTTTTAGGCTCCAGTCAAAAGAACTTTAATTGAAAGAACTGGCAGCTGCCTGTGAAATCCTACCTGGAGGACACAGCTGCACAGCCCAGGAAGCCCACAACAGTCATCACCCAGCCAGTCCCAACAGGACCAAAGCATTTGGAGACGTGACTGGCAGGAGCAGGCAGAGCCTGGCCCTGGGAGGGCTGGGGCAGTGCCACACAGCACAGAGCCAGGCGGGGAGCAGGCAGCAGAGAGCCACCAACCGCTCCTCGCAGCTGGAGCTGCAAGACCGTAAATTGACAGAAAACAGAGTAAGCCAACTAGCTGGAGCTAATTAAAGTTATCATTTTCATGCCACGATGTAGATGCCTCATGATGCATAATGGCAGCCTGACAAAGATGTGGCTTTACATACTTTAAGAACACATTTTCCCACTAGAACTTCCCGTATAGGCTCCATCCTCCCCCTACAATCCTCATGCCAAACATGGCTGCACCCCACTGTCCTGCTTTGGTCAGTGACCTGCAGGCAGAAAACACCCTGGCTTTTCTTAAACATTTAATATTCAGAATATTTTATTGGCTGGATAACCTCTTGCTAAAATTACTGTACAATTTTCATATGTTTCAGCCAAAATTGAGGGCAATTTTGCTTAAATGAGCCTGTCTGTGCCATTAGCTCTATTTCACTAGGGAAATTTGCGCTCACTTGTGCACATGACATCATCTATTGACATAACCCCACCGAAAGAGGCATTTCAAATGCTCATGCTCTGCCATTTCACATGCTGCAATTATAGTCAAGCTTAAATGCATCTTTGACACTAGGCTTGCACTGTGGTTTAGCTTCCCTACCATGCACAGTGCTTGGCTTCATTTTTCCCAAAGGAAGCTTTTGCTTCCAGACAGTTGCATCTGCTTCCATTGCACCCAGAATCTCCACTATAGAAATGAGTTTTTGTAATAGTAAACTAAATGTTTTCATGGACAATTTTACAAATTAAACAATATATTCTGCTTCTAGAACAACTTGAACACCCTGTAACAGATCCCATGCCCAGCTAGCACAACCCAACATTTTGTTTCAACCATGTGGTACAAAGGCAACCTCTGTAGGACCCCAACTGTTCAAGTCCTTCAGGCAGAAAAAATCCTCAACCTGCTAAGACCTGCTTTAATGCCTTTCAGTTCTCAAATTTAAGATTCCTGCTGCGAAAAATAAGAAGTTGCATTAATTCTCACACATAGCAAGGATTAAATCAAGCTTAATAGTTACAACTGTTTAAGTGTTTATTAAGTATCGTTTAGATCTTCATACCATTACTGCAGTTACTACACAAATAAAGCATTCAAGCACCTGAAGCAATACAGCACTTAGACACAAGCTTTGAGGACAAGTTCACAATGCCAGGCATATCATCCACGCTTTCCTTCCTCCCTTCACGCAGAAGTACCTTTATACCTTGGCATTTCTACTTTGTATTGACAGTAAGAACGCCCAACAAATAATTTTAAATCAACCTCATAGTATCCTCAGGATCAAAACCAAAAATACCTAGTAAGGCTCTATTTTGCAATCTCAACTACTTTAAAGGACGTTTCCTGCTTAGAAAGTTTCATCATGATGTTTACTCTGAGAATTATTTTCCCCCAAAGGCCAATGTTAGAAGTTGTACAGAAATTGCCCCACTTAAACTGAAGGATTAAGCTGGACAGCCATTATCTGGAGTACCTCTGAAAATGATCTGAGTGGGTAACTGACGCAGCCTACCTGCCCATCTGAGCTTTTGGGATTTGCAGTCTTCAAAGACTGGAGATTAGCCCTCCCCATTCCCAGGAATTTATCCACTGGTCACTGATCTACCTCAGTGTGAGTTCTCTAGGCACACCCTTCAGCACTGAAGCTTTCTCCTCCACAAAACCCTTACCCCAGTCATTAAGTGAGACAACCTCAGAGACTGTAGCCCCTCAGAGGAACAGCACTGCCAGCAATTCCCAAATCAAAAGCATTACATTTTACAAGAGGAATCACAAGCCCTACAAATTTAGTTGTTAGAGAAAAACCATAAACCAAAGAGCAATGAAGCAGGTCAGAAACTGAGATGCAGGAAGGGCTGTTTTATGCAATTATATAATTAGTGGTCACTTCCAGACAAGAATGAAGTCCTGCTTACCACCTAGTCTTCTCACCAAGCCGAATGCTCAGTAGCTGTAAAACTCATGCAATTGGAATAGTTGTTTTTGAAGTTGACAACACTGATGACAAAGTTGACTGATGCGTACTTGCTAAAGAGAAGTAGCTAAAATACTTCGTAGTTCCTACAAGAACTTTAAAACCCTGTTATCTTCCGCACTGAGTATGCAGACTACCCCAACCCATAAAAAAGAAACGATAGTACTTTATTAAAATACTAAATTTTATTTTTTTTCCACGTACATTTAGTCTTTCCACCATTTCCATTTGTCTGACCACCACCACCACCATGCCTTATCAAAACATTCCATACATACTTAAAACGAAGCTGAGGGTGGAGTCCCATCTTTAAAAACTAAACAGGCATTTTGGACAACACATTCTTGGCAAGGTAATCTGGATGACATTTATCAGACACTGTAGGGAAAGCTCTTTCAGCATTTGTAAAAAGGACAGCCAAATAATGGTTACAGAAGTAAGACTGCAGATTTTAATGAACTGTTTAAACTGTTTTCTTTTCTTACAGAGTCTGTCTCCACTGCCAGAGAGCTTGAATGACCTGGAAGCGTACACAAAAAAGTTAGTAATTGAAATCTATTTTTATTATTTTCAAGTTTACTATCTCCACTTACTCTATAAAATACTAACATTAAATTACAAAAAAAATGCATTTCTTTCAGAGAAAATTAAGTTGAAAGCAACACACTAGCTCCTTCTGCTAAAAGACTGTTATTCACTCAGTTGCAATAGTAAGAATTCAGTGAAGGTAAGAGGATGGGTGTGGACCAGCTAGGCAAATATTGGCTGAACTCTGCCTACCCTGGCTAATGTCAGACCAACTCCAGTAGCTGAGGCTAACTGCTTTCAAACATTCTTTCGAGAACCTATCAATTTGTCTATCAGACAAGTTTACTCTGAACCACTGAAGGAAGCAGGAAAGCATAAGGAATTCTGTCACTGGAAGAAAGTCTTAACTTACAGGAATTTTGATAGGGAAATCTAAGACACATTTTAACCTAGTACATGTTGAGTAATAACTAATTCAGAAACTTGCTTCCTGATACCACCTTTTGGCTTGCCCTCTTACAAGAGTTCAGTTGACTTTGGGAGAAAACGCAGCAAGAAAGCCATAAGATCAATTGCAAAACAGTTCCCCCTCCCAGACACCCTCCCCAACAAAAGGCTGAACAGCAGACTGGCCTAGGTGGCCAACTTCAGCAGCAAGGAAAACCACAGCTCATTTCCTTAGCCAATATGGTGCCAAAAGGAAAATTCTGTGGGTTTAGTAAGCAAGAGATAATTTACCAACCATATAAAAGCTGGAAAAATGTAATAAAATATTAGCTTTCTCATCTTAGCCAACTAAACCCTTAAAACCGTTCCCATTTATTTAATTTGAAGTATTGTTCGTGGTTTGTAACCCTTTGAAACAGTCCAAAGCTTGTAAAGATTAAGAAGTGGAAAAGTCAGGTTATAAAAGTTTTTGGATTTTATCAAGTTTCAATAAATTTAGTTACCTTCTGGTCCTCCGTCCTGAAACAATTCTTAACATAGTTGGCGAATTTGGGTTCCAGCTTAGGAAGGGAAGAACCCTATTTTGAAAAAAATAAACTTTAGCGTATGCAGGCCATTTCATCATTCCAACAAACAACTCCGACAAAGCTTAAATCCTTTGCAATACAAGTGGAATTTTACCAAACTCAACTTGCAACATCCAAAACCAATCAAACCATTTTTTAGAAGTTTGCTTTTCTACGGTACCCAGGTATTTCTCAAAGCAGCGTGTGCCTACACACTGAAATGCCCGTACAAGCATCGTTGCTCACGCTCCAAAACACAACAGCAAGTAGGTTGTAGTCAACATTCCTGTGCTTTTCAGATCAACTAGAACTAATTCCACATTTAAGGATTCCTACTGCAGGGTGCAACTTGCAACACGTATCTGCTTTAGCTCTTCTCCCAAGCAAAAATTTAAGTCGTCTCCCACCTACATTCCCTCCACCAAACCCCTTAAGTCTCATTCTGATACAACAGTTCTAAGAATTTAATGAACTGAGACATTTTCTTTTCACCTCTGAAACTGTCTTTGTATGTACTCAAACATACAAAACAGATTGAGTAACTCACGATCTAGGTTCATCCTCACACCTCCCATCTCCAGGGAAGATACAGCACAGTATAATTATCTTCTCACATGCCCCATGAGCAATTCTTCAGGTACATCAGTTCAAGTATCTAACTAACTATGACAGTACACTTAGCAGGTTGCAGAAGATGGCAATTTTATGTTCGAGGGATACAAAGCTACTCTAAGATTATGTGAAAATGAGATACTACAAACAAAAAGCTTGTATTTGGACAAAGTCTTACCTACCAAGTACTGACACTTTTCTATTAGCTTGCTGACATCTACTTACTGGAGCGAACCCCCCTGAATTAAATTAATAAAAGCTATTTTTGAAGCTGTTAACTTGCTGGCTGTTACAGCAAAAAGCCACACAAACCTTTTGCCTTACTAAGGCAAACTAACAGCATCTTGGAAAGCCTTAAAGCTGCCTGCTATTGCTTCTACGGTATTTGTGCCTACACAGCACTTCCCAGTAAAAACTTCTCAGCAATGAGAAGTGTAACCTACAGCTACCTGCCAGTTAACCGGTGCGTATCCTTCCTTCCAAAGGGACATCTCTGCCTACCGTGAATAGCTAAGCCCCTTCTGCCTACACTGCAGAAACACTGATCATTGCTCCTCCGTGAGTCATGCACGAAAACCACCCTAACGCCCATCTGATCCAAGAGGTTAGCTTGACCTGGCAGAATGATACCATCCATCACCATCAGGTTCACAATTTAGGGATAGGCACTTCTATCCCAATTAAGTGCCATATATCAGTCGTTGCTTAAGTGTCATACATCAGTGTCACCATATATCACTCTGCACCTACTATATACACCTAAACCCTTTTTGCTGTATTTCACATTTGCAGGACAAAACTGCCTTAAAGCTTTAAGAATCTAAACCCAAGATAAACCTAATGCTTCCATGATCATCAGAGGGCTGAAGCACCTCTCCTCTGAAGACGGGCTGAGAGAGCTGGAGCTGTTTGGCTGGGAGAAGAGAAGGCTCCAGGGAGACCTTACAGCAGCATTCCAGTGCCTAAAGGGGCTACAGGAAAGCTGGGGAGCAACTCTTTGTCAAGGAGTGTAGTGACAGGACAAGATGTAATGGCTTTAACCAAGAATGTAGATTTAGATGAGCTATTAGGAAGAAACTCTTTACGCTCAGAGGGTGATGAGGCACTGGAACAAGGTTGCCCAGAAAAGCTGTGGATGCCCCAGGCCAGGTTGGATGAAGATGTCCCTGCCCGTGGCAGGGAGGTTGGAACTGGCTGATCTTTAGGGTACCTTACAACCAAAACCATTCTGTGATTCTAATTCTTTAGATGACTTGAATGCCTGCATAAGGAAAAAACAGTTCTTCTCAGACCAAACTAAAACCAGAACTCTTTGTAGCACTCTTTGTAGCACTGACATCAGCGCAGGCTTTAGCTTTGTCCAAAAATAAATTTCCAACAAAGAGTTTGGATCAGTCACGTGCTCTTTCTGCAATTCTGAGTCAATGAAGAAAAAACACAACAGTAGCACAGTGTACATGCCAGATCCCCACTACCACATATTCTGCAGTAAAACTTTGTTTGTACTGTACTGCACACCTAGACAGCACACATGTCCAAATTTGACTAATGAGGAAAGAATTGCTATTACCCTCTACACTTTTACCCAGCCAACCTACAGACAGAGCACTTCTACTAAAATGCAGTTCTTTTAATCACAAGCACCTATCTCCCCCTTCTGGAAGTTACAAAGCCTTACAGGCTGCACAGTTCAGTCATGTCACCCCCCCCATCACCACAAACTAGGACACTTCACTAACTTCACCTATTGGTAGAACAACAATTTGTTATTTGTTCCTTTCCTTGTGAGTACCAATGCTCGTCTCTGTCCAAAGTGAGTTTTCATTTCTGAGCTTCAACATCAATATACTCTGCTAACAAGATTGCAAGCAGTGACATGCAAACATTTCTTAACAACATTCTTCTGCTGCACAAGTATTATAAATAAAGCTGATGAAACCTGAAGTTTTAGAAAACTCACCTTGTCTATGGAGGCTTGCATTTTTGCTTTAATCTCCTCTAATGACAGAGGGACTTTTGGTGTTTTTGGAGTTAGAGATTTATCCTTCTTGGAATCTGGAGTCTGAAAGGTATTGTTAGAAAACTGCTGATTAAGCTGCTTAGTACACAAAATCAATTTTTCTGAAAACAAAAATCTTTGTTTTTAATACAAGAACTAGCTATCACAGACATTTCAGATCGTTTTCAACAAGTCACAGAAAAAGTTGTGTTTCCAAAACATTCTTCAAAGAAAATGTAAAGAATGCTAAGTTAGGAATTTAACCGCAGTTATCATTTTATGCTTCTGGGCACACATCAACACAGCTGTTTCTCCCAACACAAATGAAACTGAAAACAGGCCAAACATTCAGTGATTTCAAGTTTGCTCCGCAACTGCTGCCAGATTCAATTCATACTTTAAAAAAGGTACATAGCCACAGTGCTTTCCAGGTGCTATGCTGCTGTCCATCCCATACTAATTTCTGTACTGACCTTCCCTGTAAACTTATTCGAGTACACACAGCAAGGAAAAGCTGCATAAGGAAGCTTGACAACTACAGAACCGAAGAAAACTTTCAGCTCTTACACAGATCAGTTTCTGAACCTAAGGTATTATTAAGCCACAAAAGCAGCACTGCTGGGACAAGGTAGGCAGCAAACTAGAACCAAAAGTGAGACTCCTTAATAGCAAGGGTCTCCTGTTGTACTGCAGTTGAGCATTGGACCAACACTCTTGTAGAAGCAGGTACCCAAAAAAATATACACTAGCCATTTAAACAATTGGATTGCTAACATTCATGAGGGACAGCACAGCTGATTACAAGTATCAGCTGTTGTAGTTGTATAGGCAGTTTTACTGAACAGTTTCACAAGGCAACACAATGCAACGAAGCAACAGCATGGTTCCTACTCGTTCAAAAACTTAGGATTAGTACATTTTGTTTCTGGTAAGCAAGGAAACTAGCTTCCACAGTAGAACAAGCATTTGACTCATTTGCCTTCACTCACTTTTGTTTTGGATGCTGGTGTGGACGGCTTAGAGTCTTTTCCATTTTGCTTTGCTTTCTGCATATTTTTTCCCGAAGGCTCACGGACAGGCTGAAAAGAAAGCATTCGAGCTTATTTGTCATGAGAAACTGCTGTTATGCTCGTTAACATAATACTAAAGACTCTATGACAAACACATACTATTTAACCTCAAGCAAAAAGGCACCCTTGTTTCCCGCGCAGTATGATCAGTGCCTCCTATTTGAGCATAAATAGCTTATGCAACAGAAACTCAAGTGACAAACCGCTGGCCCAACACAATACAGAACATAGTCAAGGCAATTTTGTTATGATGCCATACAACTATGTGGGAGTTTATTTTCCACACATTTATATAATTATCTAAGGGGGTGTGTAAGACCATAGAGTTTTTTGGGCAGAGATGGTGCAAGGCTTGAGTCCTTTTTTTTTTTCTTTTATAAAATAAATTCTAGATGTCACTGCAAGCCTAAGATCTGACCAGCACTACTTGTTATTTGTAACACAATCATTAGCTCTTCTCTGGTATGTTATACAGAAATCTTGTCCAGGATGTGCAAAGGCAATGCCATACACGGATTTAAGAATGGGATTCTTGTATTCCTATACAATCAAGGGACCATTTCCTTCAGTCACGCTAGACTTGATTCTATAGCCGGAAACTTGCAGTCAAACACAATCTTCACCAGAACTTAAGCTACCCTGCACTATTACCTAAAGAAATTCATCAGGAGAAAGAAGCATTTAGTGAAATAAAACATTAAATGTTTGTTTCCAAGAATGTCAATATGCAATTGTAAGTCTTAAAAAAAAATTACCATCTTTCATCTCTACAACTGCGAAATTGTCTTACTTTGTTTTACCACCAGATGGCACTCAAGGGCTGATGTAATTTCACATTCAAGCACTGGGCTGCCTGAAGCAAGTCTTTTCCTATAGGCTCACACAGTTCAGAACTTTTTTTAACTGAGAAAAAGTCACCAAGACCTTTCTCACAGCATGCAGGACTAACTAAAATGGCAGAGCACAATCCACATGTATCAACAGGATTTTATACACAAAACCACAACAGCCTGACTATTGCATGTGGGTATACGTGGACAGTTAAGAAGCACCCAGCCACCCCTCTGTAACAAAGTAAGAAAACAGATGCCTATTCACATCAAATTCATGAGAGTTAATTAACACCTATTAAAAAGGTGTGAGTACTTGTCCCTCCTGTCCAGATGAACTGTCCATCTGGCATTAGCACATAAAGAGGGGTCACTATGTCTACATTCAATAGATACACACAAACATGCCACTTACTTTCTTCATTGGTGTTTTGATCTCTTCCTCATCATCATCCAAGTCGTCCTCATCACTAGAATTAGAAAGCAGTCACTCATCATAACTTGTTTTAACACATGACAAGGTGTTAGGCCAAATAATCTTTGTACTGTTCAAGTATTTAAAGGTAGTCCCTTTGTTTTAGTACTCAATGTGTGAATCTTAGGGCTTTGCAGTAGTACTAAAGAAATTCTGAATTTACTCGAAGTTACTGAGCTACAGGAAACAAAGTTTCCAAACCCATTATTACATATTTGAATAATACTGATTCAGGTTACATTGTGGAGATAAATTTGAGCTCATTTTTGGTAGCTAAGACCAAGAAGTAGCTTCCTCACTTAACATCTAGTTATGTCACTCAACTCATTCTTGAAGTTATCCCTGTATTTCAAAATACGTGATCAAAACAAAAATACGTACTCATCCTCCTCATCATCATCTTCATCATCATCTTCATCATCTTCTGATAGTTTTGCTTTTTTCTTAAAAAAAAAAAAAAAAAAAGGATTTTAAGGATTTACATTACAGTGTTTCAACAGAAGCTCAAACTCTTGCAGCACACTGGCGTTTATTCCAAAATCTGCACATATCGAGTTACTTCAGTGGTCAAAGTTTCTACAGAAGTAGCCTTCATATTAGCCTATTCAGCAAAGCTTTGAAAACAATCTGCAGCTAATACATCCTGTAACTTAATACTTTTCAAGATCTAAGTGCAAAATAACCGCACCCCCCAGAAATGTCAGACCATCTATTAAGTAAATCACTGCAAATAATCTAACCACTCACTCCTAGGCAGAATAAATACCAAACCAAAAGAAAATTTTGCAGACCAACAAATTAGAAGTATACCTGTGGTGTTTTAGCTCCTCCTCCACTTGCTGGTCTCTTTGTTGAGGCATTCACAATTTTTGTATCTTCCTCCTCATCCTCTGATTCTGGTTCTTCCTCTAATGCTGATAAAACGATGGCAACATGTAAAATACCCACCTCATTTAACAATAGGGAAAACAAGATCACTAGTAAAACAGATTATCACCCACAACTAAGTAAGGCCTTCTTGGGATGCTGGATACAATTGAGCAAGCTTCCTATCAGCACTAAGAACTAAGGCCAGAAGCTTTTCCAGCTGACTGGGTGCAGATACTACTACACCAAAATCCAAGAATGGATAAAAGATACCCATATGCTGCAACACTCATCTCAAAAAAAGCCATAGGAAGGTAAGAGCAAGTACTTCTCCATATCCAGGACATATTTAAGAATTTCTAGAAAGATCAGTTTCAAGACAGTTCTATAAAGGAAAAGGCTTGGTTTATTCTTTACTGAAAAAAAAAAAAAACACAGAAATAATTCACAAAGAGCCTTCTCGAACTCTAAGGAAAGGAGAAAGCTCCCATATGGGGAACAGCAGCGCCCATTTTTAAGGGGAGCAATTAGAACCCAAATTGAGAGGCTGACAAACTCCCCTTATCCATACAAAAAGGAGGCAAGAAAGTATACAGAAGTATTTCTCTCAACTCTTTTGCCCTCAGTTACTTCAGGCTTCTGAAGACAAGTCAATGCATTGCTCGAGATACCAGATACACCTCTGAAGTTCTGGTGGTGCTGACAGTAAGGTCCCAGGGCTCTGCCCCAATGCAATTCAGGCTCAAGCATGGAAACCTTCCAACAGCAATGCTTTATGCACATGACACTGCTACAACATAGCACGCTGACCAGCTGTAACATGCATGTTGACTTCAGGAACATGTAAAAAGCCTTTGTTTTGCAAATTAATGAACGTTAGTTTTGAAGATTAGCAACCAGAACAATACATACCTACAAGATGTTGACCGCTGACATAAACAGGCCCGGAACCACATTTCAACCTCAAGGTGACTGGTGGCGTGATCTCAAAGCCGCCTAGTGAAACCTAGGTAAACAAAAAAAGCATTAACTATGGAAGGTGAGGTGTGTGTAACAGGCAATCCATTCAAACAAAACCAACAGCACCAACATCTGGAGATTCCAATGGTAATACAGCAATTACAAGTTTCAAACTGGCAGAATATTCCAGAAGTGTTTCGAGTCTAAGTGCCACAACAGGGTTGGATTTACAATAGTCATGGCATATCATAATTAAATCACGCTTTTCAAAACCAGACCAATCCATGTTTCTGTACATCATTGCAGTAATGATAATTTTAAGATCAACCATCACACCTGCCCCCAGCATTGTGCAGTTCCACTTGCACAACATCAACAACCCCGATTCAAATTACATTCCAGATGGCAAGAATCAAAGGAAGGTGCTTTTAATTCCACAGAAGGTAGCGATCATCTTTACAATCTTATAAGAATTTCTGATCTGAAGGAAAAAGTAGATTTTCTCATCCCAGGCTCCAAGAAAGCAACATGGACTAGAGATGCACCCACTTGCAAATACATACATTTGTATACACGGAGATGACACGCGCAATTAACATAGCTTCTTTAAAAATGCGTAATTTGAACCGAAGTCTATCATCTCCAGGTGACTAGAACAAGTCTGCTAGGTGCAAAAAGATACATATCCAATTTAGCTTGTATTCATGGCACGTGCCAAAGGTGACACTTCTCTGAACCCACTGACTATGCCTCACTACATCACTTGCAGATCATTACAATCCAGACAACCTAAACCTTTACTAACTTGTCCTTCTCACCTGAGACCCAATTTGTAACAAATGTTTCCTTGCTCATTTACTTACTGTAGGCTGCACAGACATTTTCAGAGACGCCAGTACTACTTTAATAGGGTTGCCTTCATAGTCCAATGCTTCTGCTTCTACAACATGTAATTCGTCTTTGGCTCCAGCCCCTAAAGTAACCTGCGAAGCAAAGAACAGTACACATACTGAGAATCTCAAATACTCAAAGACTCTTAGAGTACATTCACTATTCTGTGACTCAAGACTGATGTCTGTGATTCTGAATGCTAATGACTGAGTTGCACTCCTCCCCCAGCCAGTAACCTCTTTCCCCGTAACACTGGTGCTTACAGCATGTGATTGCAGACAATTGCTTTGATGAAAACACAGTAAAGCTTTCTGGGGGGTCAGCGCTAAGTCCAGCTAGCACTGGAGCTGGTACAGAGGAAGAAGCACAAATACATGACTAGAGAAACAGAATCAATTACTTTCACTCCCAGAGTATCACAGCCTCAAACCTTACCTTTTTCCTGCCATGTTTCATCTGCCAAATCTTTCACCGCATCACTTACACTATGCACTTCAACTCTGAGGAGGAGGTAAGTTTTATATAGCTGCTGAGCTCAATGGTATTTTTTAGGCAGGAGCCTTCTGTATTCATTCATCAAGGACAGAGCTGCTGTCCCAGCATATTTCAAAACTCAAGTTCCTCTATTCCTTACACCAACTACAACAATGGCACGTTCTGAAGACCCAAAATCATAGCTGAAGGGAGGCAAACAAATGACAGACATGGGACAGACCTAAACTTCCCGTTTTCTCAACCTCTGAGCACTACATGCAAGAGCTCTGAAAACCAAGAATTCTCTCAAGTATTACCATTATTCCTGAGACAAGTTAACAAGGCTCTCTCTGTGCCCTTTTCCAATGGGAATGAAAAGAAAGCTTCCCACCCCCCCATGGAAGATGTGGGTGTAAACACTTCAGGCTGACAGGGGCACACTCAAGTTCCCATTCTCTAAGAGCTGTGTTTTAGTCAAGTTATCACGATCCAGAGAAGGCTTATCAGACTGAAGACTGAGAAATAAGACACAGAAGTCACTAATCCTAGCAAGTTTTGTTACTGTAAATTTGAATAGGGGAAATTGGTGCTCTGATGTCATCTCTCAAATGCGTTAGTACCAAAACGAATCACTCCGCTGGTGGCTTTACCCACCGTGACACGAGTTTCATTTAAGAACTTGCCCCCAACCCCAGTTACCCTTGTCATTTGCACAGCTCAAGTAATACTGTGGCACCTGTTTGCTTACTGAGTGGCCGGCAAGTAGCTTTTCTTGGGCTTTGCCTTCTGCACTGGAGAGACACACAACTGCAGTAAGTAGGCAATGAAGTGGTGACCACCCTGCTTTATCTCAGCTTTCATTAATAAGAGCAGACATGTAAATCTGTCCCCATACCACTTTCTACCTCTACTTGCATCATCAGTCCCGCTTCCCCTTTCACTTTTACTCTTTTTTTCTCCTCACTTTTCTGCATCTCCTACCTACACCCCTTGCATGACATGTGTCAGCCCTTGTTCACCTAGTCTGTTATCATGTGCACAGATCACAGGCACAGGGCTCACTAGCTTCATGTTTCATCTCCCAGTAACTCCTTACTCTGCTTGCCATGGTATTTTTTGTTGTCAGATGCTTCTTAGAGCTTCCAAACTTCCTAAGATATTTCCACTTCGTTGCTTCTTATTTCAACCCCCGTAACTCCTGCGGACAATCTCATCTTTAAAAGACAGGTTTTTGAAGGAGACTTCTTTCCAGACAACCCTAAAAACTAAGTACTGATAAACATTCAATCTGGTTCATCCTCAGTGAAGGATGTACACTCAATCAGGAGATGCTATCGATAACTTCCCAAATCAGAATCTGTGGATAAAGCCATACAATTAACTGTCACTCTACAATTAACTGTCACTCACACTGACACACTTAATCTGCATTAGGAACCTTCAGGTGTGAGAATTGCCACATGAACTTGCCCTGCCTATACTTTACTAATCATCCTTCCCTCAAAATAAAAGGTTACCAATTAAGTACAAATTAGTCATTGTCAAGGCTGCAATTTTCATAAAATGCAAGGACTGAAGACATGTAATTTACAAGACTAATGTGTAAATGAAAGCATTGTAAGCATTGTTTTAAGTTGTGCCTTGGACAAGGCTAGCACCCAAGTCTCCCACAGGAAGCAATTCCCAATTCTAAAGCTCTTCTGCCATCAGGCTATATCTTTGTGCGAGAATAAATGAGAAAGCACAGAAACACTACAACTCAAACTCCTTGCCTGTGAAGTTGTGGCACCTTGTGCTTACGCTAACCGTAACAAAACATGCTCAGCCTAGGGCAAAGGCCTTGACATGCTGTGTCTTGCTTGCTGGGGCAGTAAAAGATTTAAGGACACATTATTTGCTGTTTGCAGAAAGGAAAAAAAGCACTGGAGTTTTATCTGGGAAATGTACAGAAAAGCTTTACAAAATAGTTTCCATAGTCTACTGAAGGATGTCCATCTATGATTAAAATAATTCTCCCCTTATGCTCCTGCAGCATCTGAACTATTACCTTAGATTTGTCAGTGTGTATACTCCAGCCTTTAACAGTTTTCAGCAAAGGCTTACTAACCTGCTGTGAATTAATTTTTAAGCTTTTTCAGCCTTATATCACTTACTATACAGCATACAATATCAGTGGACGTTTTTGCTACGCTTATCACAAAAGGGAACGAATTTACACATTAAACGCATTTCTCACAAGAACACCCACCAGTACTTCAGCTTAAAAAACATATAGTACTTGCCGTTCTCAAAGACAGCTGATGCTCGTTTTCTTCATCATCTACTTTGAACTTGTACTCCTTATCTGCTTTAAGCTCGCAACCTGTGAAGAAACCACCGAGCAATGAGCACGGTGTGACATGAGCACGGTATGCTATTCACGGGCAGGTACCCGCCGCCCATTACCCCGCATCCCGCCGCTCCAAGGCTCCCCCTCTCCACGAACCGCCCCCCCCAGCCCCACCACGTGCGGCGGGGAAGGCCGCGGCCTGGTGCCGAGCACCGACCCGACCCCGGGAGCGCCCCGTGGCAGCAGCGATCCCCCCCGGGGCAGAGCAGCGCAGAGCCGTGCTCCCCCCCCCACGTGCTCCCCACGCGCGGCCGGGCCGGGCGCGGAACAAAGCCGCCACGTGCCCGCCACGTGGGGCGCGCGCGGCGGCGGCGAGCGCGCGCGAGTGGCGGGAACAGCGCCACGCGCCCCCTCCCTCCCCTCAGTCCCCCCCCCTCCCCTCCCAGCTCCCCCCTCCCTCACTCTCCCTCCCCCCACTGAGGCGCCCCCAGGCCGCGGCCTGCGCCAGGCCCCGCGCGGCCCGGACGAGCGGAGGAGCCCGGCGGCGGGGGGCCGGATCCCGGCGGGCAGCCGTTACCGAAGAGGAAGGTTTGGGGGCGCAGCGGGCCCATGCTCTCCATGTCCATGGCGCTGTCCTCCATCTTGTCGGCCTGCAGGCGGGGGGAGCGCAGCGGAGCAATGCGTGTGGCGCGACGGGCGGACGCGCACTAAAGGAAGCCGCGCGCCCGCCCCCCTCCCAGATATAGCTCGCGAGATCTCGCGAGAGCCGCGCCGCGGCCACGCCCCCGCCGGGCGATACCGCGCGTGCGCACTCCCGACCCCCGGCCTAACGGTGCCGGGGGGGGTCGGGAGCGTGGCCGTGGGGCGGCCTCAAAATGGAGGAGGCGCTGGGGGGGCTCTGGCGGTCATCGCACAGGGGCTGATCCGGACAGTGGAGAGGCCTCGGTGCTGCAAACTAGATGGTTTAAAGCTAATAAAGATAAATACACCTTACCTGAGCACCCTCCCCTCAAACTCTGAACATACAGCCTCAGAGCACAAGCCCCTCCGTTAATTTGAAATGTGTAATTCACATCCATAACATCTGTATTCACATTCATAAAGTAGGAAATTTAATTCTATTACCAAAATGAGACAAGTGATACAGTGGCAAAGTGAATCTAACCCACCAAAATGCACCATTCACCTTGCTCCCCCACAGAGCTCACCCCCTCTTTCAAAAAGAGTAAATGGAGTTCTACAATATGTTTAGCTTATTTTCTAGAGTGAAGTCTCATATTTTAGTGCAAAACTCAATTAGTTTTCCAAAGATGAGGTTCCTTGAGCCCTGGGTTTACCAGGATACATCCCCCTACAATCCTGTTAACATTAAAGCAGATTGCTGAGGTTTTGTCAGGTGGATTGCCACAGGCTGACTCAAATACAATAATAGTAAAATTGACTTGTGTATGAAAACAAGGTAGAGGAATAAATAGTGTGGCTTGCTATGTGAGTGAGGGTGGGAGACTTGCACCCTTGTACAGACATAACACCTTGATGGATGTCAAGTCAAAAAAGAGGAGTTTTGCACTTCTTCATTTTGAACCTGGTCTCAGCTCCTGTGGAAGCTCTGTAAGCACTGTGTGCTGCGCACCAGCTCTGTTACTCCAGTGGACACATACGAGGACACTGCAGGTTAGGGACCACAATCAGCTCTTTGGAAAATATGTTCATGTCAGGAAAAAAAGTAACTGCATCGGGGCAAAGACATTAAGCCAGATGCTGGGCTTGTGCTAAGAACAGTGAGGGGCATGGAGACTTGTGCTGTTACAGTGGGTACGGGGCACTGCATTTTGCTTCAGCCCATATTCTGTACTTCCCTTCACACATTCTTTGTTAGAAGCAGTATTTTCCCACCTGCTGTGCCTTTGTTTCCTAACACTGCTCATTCATACCCTACAGTCACATTTTCTATGCAGAACAGTTTTTGCCTCTGGATGTGACAAACCATGAATGCCCATAAGGAAACTGGAGGTCACAATTAAGAGAACATAAGGGATCCTGAGTATGTAATAGCTCATTCTGTGAACCTGGAAATGCAGAACTACCTAAAATACCACAAATCTGGTACAAATAAGAATTAACTAGTAGGTCTGCATGCAAGAAGATCTGCATCTGTTTTCCATTATAATGCTAAATCTAAGAGCTTGATAAAAGACGTTAACTTCAAGAGAAAATAAAGATGGGTGTTTCAAAGCATATGCTTTGCTCCAAGTAAATGTAAGACAAGAGTAGTGTCTAACCTTATCATTTCATTAATTGTCCATGGGCAGATAGATGCCAAACAAAAACTGAGACGAGTGTGCAGTTTCTTTAAACTGGTAACAAAGCCTGATTGCTCTGGAAGGACCAGAAGTTGTCAGGAGATGGAGGAAGTTTTCTAGGACAGTACAGGCTTTTCTACATCTTTCCTAAGCTCCTGCCCCGGTGCTAGACCACGGTAGTCTTCGTGATTTTTGCAGACAGAACTGCCACACCAAAGATGCAGTGGTGCCACTCCTTTTCCTCTGAGTAACAATTTTTCGGGTAAAGCTTTGATTATCAGAAACCTGAGATTAAAGCCAGGAAGTGAACTCAGAACAGAGAGAACTTCTAGCCCTCATAACTGTGCAGAAAAACTTGAATCTTAGGACACTCAAGTATCAGAGAGGAAACGAGCAGCCTGCGACCAGCTGAGCTGAGGAAGGCTGGCTTCCTTCAAGTGGGTGTCCATAGCTTGTGTCTGTCAAGGTGGCAGCTCCCCCACAAACTTCCTTCATCATCAGAGTACTGAAAATCATTCTGTGTGGTTCCTCTGGTGTCTAAGGATGAGTTCACATTTTTTGGGTGGGCAGGAACCAGAGGAGGCAGGGAAAGAAAGTCTCCTGTCCTCCCCAGCCAGTCTTACACACGTGTAACAGTACTTTGAGCCCTCTGCTAAGCATGCCTGAAATTCATCTGCAGTCACTTCTTGGTGTAAGGGCAGAGTGATCACACAAGCAACATGAACATCCTTTCCAATTTACTGCACTCAAAATCTCCCTAGGACACCAGAGAAGGAACAGTGTTTCATTTTCTAACTTCTGGCTTTGTTCATTTCTCATGATCTTTAAGAAGCAATTCCTTTGAAGGGTGACCTTTAAAATGTAGGTAAAGAGTGGCAGCTTGGCAGTGCAGGACAGGGAAGATGGGCACAGGGATCTGTGAAGCAGCAGAGGAAGGAAAACCCATTGAGTATGGTGGCCAGCGTCACTGGCAGAACAAAGGCATCGTTAATTGATCAGGCATTTCAGCCAAGGGGAGCTGTACAGATACAGATAAGACATTTGTTTGATTTGGCTCGAAAATAGGAACTAGTATCAAAATCTAAAATGAAGTTTTGGCACGACCCTAATGACAAGCAGTCTGGAGTGGGAAGGGGAATTCTACGTGGTCATAGTGAAAGAGGCTGCAGCTGTTTGCACGAACACTTACCTGATGTAAAGCCAATGGGAGTACCTGGCTGCTTGTCAAAACCACAACTTGCTCCATGCAGCACTCAGCAGCTCACAACGCAGGCTGTGCTTGCAGAAGTCCACCCAGTCCTGCCGAAGGGAAGCGGTGCAGCCACAGCATGTTCCTCTTCGTACAGAGTTGCTTTTAATTCAATTACAGTCTTCCATTACCGAGGAAATAAATGTGGGAGGAAACAAAGGACAGACACAGAGAAGCAAAACACGGGTAGCAAGTCGGAGATATATGCTTACTGCATCTCGTTTGGCTCCACAGGGCTTTAGAAGGGCTGTCATATATCATGACATTTATTATTTCTGCCATGTACTAGGATGAGAAGTCCATTACAATATCGATCATTTTACTCTGCTCAACTCTATGCCATCTAATACTCACATAGCTGAAAAAGCTTACAAGTGATTTAGAAATAGCTGCACAGGGAGAAGTGAGGAAGAAATCGGAGTCAACATGGTTTCCCTTAATGGAATTCTCTTTTTAGTAAGCTTTTACAAAACTTAGGAAATTGCATTTTAAACATTGTTAAAGCCATAGCACGGCTGCATTCAAGCAATCAGAAGCTACGGACATGATAAAGGTTTTCTATGCAATCTTAATTTACACGCTGCCATGATGATACAACCTTCAGCTCCCTTGCTGACACATAACCCTTCACAGAGCTCCTCCTCCTTTCAGCGGTCAATAATTCCTAGCCCAGAGAACTCCAGAAGAAATTCTTAAAAGGCATCAAAACACTTACCCTTCCTTGACATCAAAAGGTTTGGCTTTCAAACCTGAAAATCCCTGTGGTTCCAGTGAACCCGGAGTAACTGCAGTAATCAGACCGGGTGGCACAGGGGGAGCACAAGCAATACCTGGCAGCAGGACATGTTCCAGCGCTGCAGCAGCAGTGAGGACAGAGCTGTCCTGTAGCTGCAGATCATCTCGGTGCCTCTCAGCCTTACCTGACTGTATTCCTTCTTACCTGCAGTCTTCATTTTACCTCTGAGCCTGCCATGGGTGGCACCAGAAGTTTTCTTCATCCTCCTTCTTTAACGTACTGTCTGCCCCAGCCCCAGCTTCTCTGGTATCTCATTATTTATGCAGAGCAACCTGAAGGTTTGCGTCAGAAGATCCTTCAGCTCTGGAGAATGCTGCACTCTGGGACTGAAGCCAAGAGCGGCTGGTGACCAGGTCAGCGTGCTAATGACAGGGTGTGCTGGTGTTGCTCCATCTCTTCTGTGTTCTTACACATAGCTTTCAAGGGATCCTTCTTATGTAGGGCCGTATTCCAGAGATTCACCCCTATAAGGGAGGAATGACAGACAAGCCAGGATGTCCACGAGGAAGGCTCTCAGGTGGCACAAACTCGCACAGATAGATTACACTGGGTGCTAGCATCACAACAGTAGAACATGAGCTAGGCTGAGCTTTCTCCTTATTTATTTCTTTATTAAGTACTCTAAAAGCTGTAACAACAGATGCACGGTCTAAATATTTGGTATGAATGACCAAGCCTTGAGTATGGGATGATTAGCTCTAATCTAAAAATAACATATCCAGCACCTAAATTAAGGTCCCTTTAAATAAAAAGACATAAAACTGTACAGTTCTTTTTTCTGTGTGTACAGCTTAGGCTCAGATATGGCTCTACTCATGCCCAAATGGATGGCATGGCCCTAGGTTTCAGCTGGTTGTTTGTAATACTGACGAGTAAAAGTTAGATTCTTGGGGTGACTTGGGCCATACCAGCAATATAGACACCTTCATACGTTCTGGGATCAGGGCTCTGAGTGACACAGGAGCTAGACAGTGGAGTACCTGGGTTAGCAGGGCCACGCTTTGGGGAAGGGTGTTAAAAATCTGCTTTTTCCATTGAGTTATATGGCCTGATGCAGGGATGAGCGGCAAGAGCTGTCTTTGCTCGCCTGCCTTCATGCTGGGTATGAGTAAAAGCCACACCTCGAAAGGGAACAACAGGGAAAAGCTGTGTACGGGATACAGTTCAGAAGGACATGGTATCCTGAACTTTTTCACCAGCTCTTACCAATATTCAGGCCCATCCTTACCAAATAAGACTCTCTGGTCCTGAAACAGAGATACACTGATATTCTATCAACTATTCAGATAAACTGAATTCTAACAACTTTGTACATCGTGCACATCTGCCTGCTTTGCAGCAGCATTTCAGACCCAGGTTGCCACCAGCACTCCCAGCTGCTGTTTCCTCCCCAGGAACCATGACTCCAGGGCATGCCTTATGCATGGCTTCTCCACCTGCACTGTCTTTGGGAATTTTTGCCTGGAAAACATTGCCCTTAAAACTTTACGCACTTTGACACTTTCTGTGCCCTGCTAGTCCCAAGGGTGAGACCACCTCCCAGCAGGATATCATTCGCTGCCCTGCACCACTGCTATACCTGCCGCCAGCTCACAACAACCTTCTGCTTGTTAAACCCAACGAACCTGATCCCGAAATGATGTTCTGCATCAGTGCATGAGCTCTCCTGGCTGTCTACAGGCAACCGTGGCTCAGTCACAACCAAAGGCATGGAGACGGGAGATAATATGTGGTACTCCACATAAAGTAGCCTGTTCTGGTGGTCACTTTTCACATGTATTTCTTCTGCGGTCCAGGCTTTAAAATATCCTCCCCCGTGCGTTGTTCCTGCAGGCTCTGGGAGGGCAGAGCTACAGCTGTGAGGTGGGACCACAGCAGACACTCATCCAATTTCTGAACTTCCCACGTTTGATGTAGTTCATTTCTACGGCTTCAGTGTCAGAGCATGAAGAGCAAGTTCATGTGGTGTTTGGGAAGCAGGTGAGATGCTGTCAGTCAGACATAATTTTGGGCAGGTGCTCTGGGTGCAATCTTCAGGAGATGCCATCCTCTGAGCTGTCTGTTCTCATTTCAAGATCAACAGCACCATCTAGTGACCCCAGACCAGCTCCTGATACCTGTCTGCCTCCTCTCCCACATTTCATCTATTCCTCCAGGTCTCCCAGAAGGGGGTTGTCTGTCTCTTCCTACCCGCAGCATTACAGCTAGAGTTACTTAGCTGAAGGTCTTGCATGGTGCAGGCTGAGAGCACTCAGCCACAGCCCCCTGAGCAGGAATGAGATGATCCAAATTAACTTGCAGACCAACAAACATCTCTGTGTCATGTACCAGACCCCATCTGGCTCAGTGCAAGCCTTTTCTGCCTTCCTGGGCACAAGTCACAGCTTCTACATTCAAAATAAAACTCTTCAGGGAAATAAATAATCCATCCTTATTCATCTGTTGGTTCGCTGCTGTGCTTGACCTTGCCACATGTTGTTTAAGCCGTGTAAAGCAAGGACCTCAAACACATCAATCAAAGGTCATGTTTTGTCCCCAAGTTCACAGTGCATGTGTAGCTGATAATACAGATGTCAAAAGAATCAAAAGCATGGCCAGCTTTATTTCTACTCTCGGCTTACAGCAACAGGCATCTCCTCATGTCCAGCATGCAATGAGCCCTTCTGCTCCTCTCCCCATCAGCCCCACCGCTACCCACCCCCCCAAAAAAAGAAACACAAGGAAAACTTCCAGGATCTGCACACAAACCTGGAGAGGCCCCCACTTCCTTACCGTCCCAGCCCCTGCACCACTGCAAGAAACAGGGGATATCCTTAAGTCACTGTGTGAGTGCAGGGTACAGCCACATCTTGACTTCTACAGGGAGCAGGTGTCCTGTCAAGAGAAAAAAAGACAAAAGAAAGGACTATTCAACGACAAGAAGCATGGAGACTGAGAAACAACTGTCTGCTGTCTCACCTAACAGAAGAGACAGAAGGGCATAAAATGAAACATGTAGGTGGCAAATTTTAAATAAATAAATAAATAAGGAGGCAGATCTTCACCTAACATGTAGCAGGGCAGAGGAAGTCACTGCCACAGGATGTTGAAGACATGGGAATTTTACATACATTTGGAGAATGTATGGGAACTGTATGTATTCTCATGGGAAAAGAAAACTCATTTGAGGGAGAGTAGACAACAGACTGGATCAAAAAGCCCTTGAACTGCTTGGGAAGATATTCTGGGGAAAATACGACCCCTTTGACTCACATTTGCCTTCAGCCCAATATGCACCACCGTGCTGGTTAAAAGACTCAGGTCCAGACTCGAGTTCAGTTCTGAGGCTGACCATGCTCTGCTCAGTGGGGTTCCAGGGCAAGCAGCAGAGGCTTAGGATATTTGGGCTGGCCGTGTCCCTCCAGGCACAGCCATCTGACGCTCCCACACGTGGAAGTCCATTCGCTTTTCTCCTTCCTTTATGGCAGAGACTCCTATATGCTTGTATGATCACCGAAATGGGAAACCTGCCTCAAAAGAATCTGTCGTTCTTACTGCTGGTGGGAATTTGCAGCAGGAAGGTCAAGACGGAAAGGTGGCAAAATATTCACGTGATCATCTTGATGCTCACCTCACGGCTCCCTCACAGAGGGGAAAACTACTTCCCAGAGCAGACACAAACAGTGGCAGAGTTACCCAAGTCCCTTGCCACAAAGGGAAATGGCGTGGCCCTCCCATTTAGTTCTCTGCATTTCCCATACCAGTTGGATACTCCAGTCAAGAACGGTGCAAGCTCGTGTGATCCAGGCTTTTAAAAAGCTGATGAGGGGTTTGCCGGTGGTGGGAGTCCCACGGGATGTTAGTTTTCAAAAGAATGGAGAACTTCCTTTCCAAGAAAGAGGATTTCCACCTTGCTCAGGAAATAAATAAATAAAAGAGATGATTATTTTTCAGTATTTCTACCAATCTCTTCCAGAATTTGAGGGCCTGAGCACAGATAACAACCCCAAAGCAAGAGCTCCCCTCTGTCTTGTACAGCACTTTTCAGGCCTGGCTCTCTGCTTGCACATTCCTAGCGAGTTGCTGCTGACCTCTTTGCCATCTCTGCTTTGTTTTGTTAACTACAAATGTGACCTGTTCTGACACAACCAGCCGTACTGCACACATCTGAGCAGCTTCCTGAGGCTGCCAAGTAGGTCCCATCCATTTCATTCACTTTTGCTGTGGCACCTTTTAGCATTTAATTACCAAGCAGCACTCCTCAGTCACTTTACTGATCATCTGCCATTTCTGTCACCTCAGCAAGAGCCCAGAATCTCTCCAGTTTCTTTACCGGCGGGGTTTTGAGGTGGGAAGGTCTGTCCCAGGTACATCGTTAATAGCTAGCTGTTGACAGATCAATTAGCCCTTGGCACTCCCGACGTTAGCATCACCCGCGTGCTGCCCGCTTGCGGGATGGTTTGTCACTCGTACATTCCTGCCTAGCAAACACGCCTGGCATGGGGCAGGGACACCTCCCGTGTGCTCAGGCACTGCTCAGAGCAAGCAGCACGTGGCAGTGCAGGAGCTGAGCAGAAGACCAGGTGGATGAGCTCTGCAGGGGCCACGAGGTCCACTGTGGCATCCCTCTGTCACGGTCATCGTGGCGTCCACCAGCAGGCTGCATCAGCTCCAATCTAAAGGGAAGCAACCACAATCTACACTCCACATTAGCTGTAGGGGAGCACGCAGTCAGCTGAGGGGTGATGCGCCTCAATTGTCACCCGCCGCCAGCATCTGAGGTCCCTGCAGAGCCACAGGATCTCTGCTGCTCCTCCCCACAGCACTGAGGGTGCCTAGCCTCTGCTTCACAGAGGCTCCACAGGTCTTGTTTCATAAGACGCAGCATCACGGTAGGCTTATGTTTCCAAAACTAATGGATCTTAAAATAAAAAATAAAAAAAATGTCACTGCATGCAATGACAAAGGGGATCATGTTCTCAGCTGATATAAGTGTCCTCAGTGTCACACCCTCATCCTCCAGGTATGTCAAATCCACTAAGTCAATGCAGACAGAGCAAGGGCTATTTTGTCTCACTTTTTTCTTGTTACTACACGTGAAAGCACAGATGAATTCTGCCACCACATTTGCACGGTGAGGCTCATGGCACCACGCCGAGGTACCACCACCAAGACCATTGCCCCACTAAGGACCTGTGCTCCAGTTATTGATCTCATCAGTGACAACACACGTGCATTTTTGTTGCAGTTTGGGGCCATCGGATGGGCAGGACCTCAGCTAACTGATGGGAAGTCTTGGGGTACTCAAGATAAGGCCATGTCAGTGCAGTCGCCAGGTCAGGACTTGCACTTGGATTTGGTGCCCCCTCGGTGGACCAGGGGTGGATACACGCAAACTGACACAGGAGTGGATTTGTCTGCGGAGTGAGCGAGCCCGATGCACTGGAGGTGCCTGTACACCAGAGGGCACTGTGAAATTACATATGCCGAAAGGAAAATTTATCGTACCGGGGCTGGGAAAAGACCTCGGCTGGCAGGAGGAGGGAGTGGGGTCTGAAGCTGTAAACAAGGAGTTTGAACCTTCACGCCACCACGTAAGGATCACTATGAAATACTAAAACTTGTAAATAAGAGACTATACTGAGAAACAGATTATTTTGCCTTTTTTTTTTTTTTTTTAAAGTCTTAAAACCAGCATTAGTCCTTGCAGTTTTTAAGTTTGGGCTTGATTTACCTTTCCTTTATGAAGGTGTAACTTAAGAGCAGCTTTGCTGGGGTGGGGTCAAAACCATTTAATCAGCATGAAATCTGACTTCAGTGTATCCTGAACTGCTGCGGAGTCTTCCTACCCGTCCCTGCAAAGCCCGAACTTCACAGTGCCATCGATTTCCTGGAAAGATGTGGAAATGCAGGCACACGAACCTCACAGGGGATTCCTTCGGGTGAAAGCCCCGTGGCCTCCAAGCAGCCCTGAACAACCAAATCCCAAAAGCGCAGGGGCTGCGACACCCGGACCCTGGCTGGCAACGTCGCCGCTAGACGGCACGAGCAGCTATGCACAGGAGCAGATCAGCCCTGGAAAGCCTGAAACGCTCCCCGGGGACACATCACATCGCCACTCTTGGCTCTGTGGACAGATTTCTCCTCTATCACTGCGAGTGCAGCATCCTTCACCAGCGCTGGCCTGCTTGCTGGTGATCTCCTGCTGGCACCCCAACAACCCAGCCGAGCCAGCACCCCGACCCCAAGGGAGGAGGGCTGCAGGAGCACGCAGAACAGCCCGCTGCAGCTGGTCGAGTCCACGGGGAGCCCGAGGAGGGGACTCGGGAAGTGCAGGCACCTCTGCAAGTCAGTCCGAGGATCCCAGCTCAATAACTGAGAGCCAGATAATAGCATTTGAACACTATCTTCTCCAATTCAATTGTATTGATTTATTGCCTGTCCAATGAAGCTGTGGAGTGTACAAAATGGTTAATCTTATACTTTTTTTTCCTGCTGTCTTCTCAGAGGAGTGAAGCTGTAAACACTAATCCATGCAAGTGGCGGGGGGGGGGATATCTGACTTTCAAGGCAGATGCTACAGCCTGCCCATGCAAAGCTCATCCCATCTCAGCGCGGGGCAGGGGAAGGACACAAGCCCTTCCCTCCCACTGACAAGCTGCTCCATGAGCGCCTGGGGCTTGCTTACAAACCCCATGGGCATCGCCATACTGCCTCCAGCTCTTGGAGCAGGCAGGGCAGGAGATGGGACGAGGCCAGACCCTGCCACGCTCGAGGTTTGCGGGGCATTTTGCAGGACACTATGGGGTGCAGCAGCAGCAGAAACATCCCGTGCTGCCTTGCCAACCCCAAAGCCAGCTGCAGGGACGCTGGGCTCCATCACACCGTCCGTACACGGAGCCAGCACAACTTGCACAACTCACCAAGTTGTTTCAAAGCCCTACAAGCAATATTTCATGCTCACCATCAGACCACCAGGCAGGAAACGTTGGCTGTTTGAAGCACACCGCTTCAAGGTGGGCGGCCACGACGTCCGGATGGGGCAAGAGGGTGCCTGGTCCTGAGCTGGCCAGCTGGGAGAGAAGGAAACCGATTTATTTAAAAGAAACAAAAACAACAACAACAAAAAAGTATTTTCTTTCAAAATGTACATTTGCAATTAAAGGCTAAGTATGCAGTATATTTTATTAATGATGTGGGATAGCAAGGCATTTTAAAGGTCTCTTTTGTTTTGATGATTTTTTGGAGGAGGGGAAGGAATTGAAATGGAAAGCTTAACACTTATAATTTCAAAAATTTGGCTTATATTTTAGGTTCTGGTAACATGCAATTACAGGCACTTAGAAAGAATTCCCTTTTTTATACTATGCCCTAGAGCATAAAATTAAGAGGCCAATTCAGGCTTTGTACTGCTTTCAGAGGCAGTTTGCTTCAGCATAGATCAACATGGAGACTGACTGTCGCCTTTCTATTGAATTAGGTCTATATTTTTGACAAGTATGGCAGCAGTATCATCACTTTAATCACCAACAATCCATTGTGTCTCTTTATGCTAATAAATAAAACATTCTGCGTTAAATATTTCCCAGTAAGCACTTGAAGACCTGCAATCACCACTCCTTCTATATGTTCCCAAGTAAAATAATACAATGGTAATAAAATCAAATGATGTCTAGGAGTTTTATAGACAACTAATAGCAGTTATTGCAAAGTGCACATCAGATACCAATTGAAGGTTACATTTCTCTTTAATATAATATAGCATGCATATTTCACTAACTGTCTCTGTATATCAAGTGAATTAAACAATGCAATGATATAGGTCAAAAACCAAGTTCTTTCGGAGAGGCCTCCAGGCTGAAGAGCTTTGCTGGAGATGTGTGTTAAGAGCAGGAGCCCGTGGAGCACCAGATGCAAAGAAATGGATAATCATCTGAAGTTACTTAGAAATTCCAAGGAAGCCCCTGGCCCTTCCCAGACAGGCTCCCCCCTCTTTGTGGGGAGCTGCTGGTGGAGAGGGTCTCGCACACCCTCCCAGAAGAGGCTGGGAGAGACCCCAGCCCATCACCCTGGCCTCGGTTCGGGAGGAGCATGCTGGTCTAGGACCAGAACATAGTCGGAAAGCAGGGATTTTGGTCCTGGGAGAAATGCAAGCATCAGAGCCCAGGAGTCACCCTAAAGAAATCCTCGCTAGGCTTCAGCCCAGCTTGCCAGGGGATTTTTCCCATCCCCGTTACTAATATACCTAATATATTCTGGGGCCCCGCCTCAGTCAACACGAATTGTAAACCATCTCTCTAATCCCCTCAACAATACCCTTCCCCAAACCTTTTTTCTAGCTTAATTAGATATTCTATCCCTTTGGTTTAAAATAGTATTTAATTTCACTTAATGATTTCAACAAAAAATATTAGGATTCCCCAAACAGACATGTTCCTTCTGAATTCTCTCATTCTTTTTTCAAGGGCTTCAGTTTCATCTTTTTGTTGCTTTGTCAAAACACAGCTAATTGACTGTCCTAAAAGTACAATTTTAGTAATTTCTCTCAATGAAGCATCGCCGCCTCCTCTATTAGCACTACCTAATTGGACTTTGAATCCCCAGCCAGTGACTTCACCCATGCTATGGGCCCGAATCGCTGCAACAGTAAATATCAGCACTCCAGTTAAATGTAGGTTGGCTCACATTCCCCCAAAATTGGCTTTCTGCTCCTCGGAGTACAATCCGATGTAATATTACATTAACCGTGGTTTTTGTTTTTTCGTGTTTTTTTTTTTTTTTGTGTGTGTTTTTTTTTTTTTTTCGATGGGAATTGGAGGAACCGAGGGGGAGCCGAAACTCGGCTCTGCATTTCAGCTCCCCGGCGCCGGCGGGGCGGGCACGCTGTGGAGGCTGGCGGGAGCCTCTGCGGCCTCCCCAGCCTCGCAGCCTCCTCTCAAGGCCAGTTTGCAGCAGCACTGGCCGCAGGGAACACACCAGGTTGGGGGACATCAGCATCAACCCCTGCCTGGCCCACAGGACCGGCCCGATGGGCACCCAACCCAGCCCATCCATCACCCAGGGACAGGTCCCAGCCCGCTCACCTTTCCCCATCCCCTCTCCTCCGCCTCCCAAAAGCACAGCACGTGGCTTTCAGCCACCGAAGACCTCGGCACACACGGTGTCAGCCTTCCCGGCCGCGCCATGCCGCAGCAAATGGCCCACGGCGTTATCTGCAGCGGCTCTAATTATCCTCCAGCATCTGCTATCAAAATGCGAGCATCAGGCCAGGCTACGAGTAGAAAGCAGAACCAGAACTCCTTGTTGATGCCCGTAATAGGCACCGAAGGCGTGTAACTCTGCCTAATTGCTAATTGTTAGGAGTAGTGCATTGCTGCCAGAGATGCCCGGAGCTGCCCCTTCGCTGCTCCCCTCCCCATGGGATTTGGGAAGGCGCAGTTCCCGCTGCCACCCGTGCCACCTCCCTCCCAGAGGACCCCCCAGAGCTGCCCCACGTCCCAACCCCTTCCTCATGTGCCAAAATGGCAAAGGGAAATTGAGCAGCAAGTGTAAACGCAAGCTCAGAGCGGGACAGAGCGCTCGCCACGCTCCATCTTTCAACTCTGGCAGCGAAATCCTCTGGGGCCCGATGAAGGTACTTGACCCTTGCCCCCCCTCCTCCTGTCTGCAGCAGGGGACGTCAGTGCTGCCGACAGCGCGGGGGGCACGGGTGGGCTCGGCGAGGGCTGGCAGGGCTGGGGCTGCACCTGCAGCAGCACTGAAATGCCGTGAGATGCCCCAAGCATTACGCAGCGTTCAGAGAGAGCTCCCAAATGCTTTTTTCCCTTTCCTTCGCCGTCAGAAGGGGTCAGCCGCAATCCAAGTTTGTGTTTCAGGATGACACCTCCACCACCCACACTGCTGCGGGCGCGATGCCCTCGCAAGGCTCACGAAGCAAACTCCTTTTTGCTCCATCCTTGCACAAACCGCTTGCAAACTCGCAGCCAGCGAGCCCAGCTCCTCCAAGGCAACTCACCACTATGCTTCTCAGCCTCGCTCTGAGCTCGCTGTGGCCAGGCAGTAATTTTTGGGGCTACCCCGGGTTTCCTCTCATGGTCGAGTGTGGAGGCCACCGCTTAAAAGCTGTTGCTCTCATCTCCTCCCTTATTGCCGGCAAGCGCTGCGGCGATAAATGTTTTCTTGTAAACATGCCATAGATGGAGGTAGGAGCCAACGAGATGGAGATGCCAGAAGCTTTCTGTCTTCGTGATTTAGTTTCTTATTAGAACATGCTACTGGGAAAGAAAAGATATCATTGATAAGACTGACATTAGAGTCAGCCAGTAAAATTAAAACCTTAAGGACCGGCCTGGCCCTTTTCTTGTCAGCAAGGAATACAGACTCCCTGCCAAACTAACACTTTAAGGTACTCATAAATGTTAGGGACAAAACTTAAAAAAAATAAAATAAAACCAAGAGCAGGATTTTAGCTGCCTCCAGCTTGGGTGGAGCAGTGTGAGATGCTCTCAGGGGTCTGGCACTTGCCCCAGCCCCGGGAGGTGCCAGCAGCTTTGGACTGGGGTCAGAAGAGCCTGGTGTCGGTGCTTCCTTCCAAAAATGTTAGTCCAGATGATGCTGGGGAAAGCAAGCCTCGGAGCACCACCGAGAGCTCGTGGCAGCATCCAAACCTTGCGAGCGCACATGCACCAGGCGCTGATAGATTCACGCAGCCCAGCTGCCAGCTCCTCCCAAAGGCTGCAGGCTCATGGAGCTACAGGAGGAGGAACAACGGGCTGCTGTTCACATAGGACTTAAATAAGCTCCGCTCTTTGTGCTTTCAGATTTTAGGGATGCGTTTATCATGAAAATAAGCCCTTAGAATAATCTTGCAATAAGCACTGTCGTAGGTGCTGCACCACGAGGGTGAGGGCGGTGCTGGATTTCTGCAGGATCAGCCTCGTGGCCACTCACCGGGCTTTGAAGCAGCAGCAGCAGCCAGCCGGGCTTACAAAGGGCTTCCTTAATAAATTCTGATTAATAGTGAACGAGTTCCTCCTGTCCCAGCCCCTTTCAAGGCTTTCCCAACAGCAGCAGCCCAAGCTTGCCTGCACACGTGCACCACACGAGCTTTGCACAAATGTTGCGTGTCATTAACAAAACACAAACCAGCGGGCATATCTTAACGGGAAAAGTTAAATCTCTTTATGCAGTTAAATAAAGATACCTTGTCCAGTCATTAAGAAGTGATTAGCTTATCTAAGAAATAACAGCGCTAGTCCTGTCAGACTGGCACACAAACACTAAAAAGAGCAGGGATCAGATATCACATTAGGCTAATTATAAAGAGAAGAAAAGACAAGCAGAAGCATAAAATAGCCATGTGCACAGCATTTTGCTGGATTTTTTCTTTGCGTGGAAAAGCCTAAGTGCATTCTGCAAAAGAGAAATTTAAGTATTAAAAAATTCCTCCTCTGGCGTTATTGATTTAGCACCGCCTGCACCAAGGCAGTGTGGACACACGCAGGCTCCCACACCGTGCAAAGCCAAAACCCGGCGAGGACCAAGGAGTGCCTAGAACCTGCTGGAAATCCTCGCACCCATGCAGCAGTGCCGGGGCTGCCGGAGCGAGGCAGCGATGCCCCAAGCGCTTGCTGCTTTGTAGAGCCAGTCCCAGGGACTGCTGGAAGCCCTTGCTGCTGTGCTGTGCTGTGCCAGCCTCCGCTGCAGACCTCTGAGACCATGGTAGCCTTGCAGGGACACCATTGGGTCCGAAACTACCACCCAGGAATGCTGTTGGGGCAAGGAAATTCGCCACCAGCAGCAACCAAGCCTGAAACCTGCACAAATTTTGGCACTCAAGAGACCTTGGAGGCAGGCACAGGGCTGCCCAGAGCCCTCTCGTCCATCAGGACATCACCCATGAGAAAGCCACCCAACACACCCCAAGTTTTGCTGAAGCCAGCAGAGGACAGGACCCCTGCCTGAATGACTGCTCCAGCCAGAAATACCTGCTCCCTGCTGGGGGAGGAGGGAGGTGGTTTTCCATTTTTAACACTTGTATCCTTTTTAAAACTTTTATTTGCCAAAACCTAATATGAATAATGATGGCAGGTCCTATTTTCCTTGAGGTAATACCAATTTTAATGCATTGGTTTTTTTTGTTTGTTTGTAGTATTATTGAGGAGCAAGTAGTAAATGATAGATACTTTAATGTAATATGAGTCAATATGTATTTATATGTGCTTTATGACTTAATCAATATAGCTACATTAGCAAGAATAAATATGGTGTTTCCTTTTCTGGCCTTGGAAGGAACAAATAAGGAAAGTCACATCGCGAAGTTTAGGGATGAATAAAATCTCAGATAATTTCACAGACAATTCAGGAAATCTCTGACATTCATTTGTTCTCCAGCACGGAGCGAGTACATCCCTGGGCAGCGGTGCCAGGAGGCTCAGCTTGTGCCCCTGCTTCAAGCTGCTCCCAACACATCCTAAGAGGAACTTAGAAAAGGAGACAGGCCCCAGCACAGAGCCTACGTCCACTTTTGGCTCTACCACTGAAGAAGATGAGGAGCCCACAGCTCACATCGCCCCCAGGCTCCTGCTGCACCCTGCCAGCTCCCTAACAGGAGGGGATGGGGCAGTGCTCCTGATGTGATGCATCGGACTCCATCCACCACTGCCAAAACTAGTCACGGAACATCCATTGTTGTCACGGACAGAAGCTTTTCCATCAATTACTTGTTCCATGCAGAAGACACCCTCTGCATAAACGTTAAAGTGGAAAGCAGCGAGTGCTTGCCTGTTGCCCTCTCAATAACAGGAACAGACCTTACAGGAGGGGCACTGACTCAGCCAGCACATGAGAGAAGCCCGCCCCACCAGTGAGAGGTTCATCCTGCACGTCCTACATGTTCTCCCCACAACAGCCAGCCTTTGGCTGGAGCGAACCCACTGGGGAAGCCTGTCCCCAGCTCCTCTCTGCCCCTGAGTCGGAGTTATGCTCCTGGCCCCTCCTCGGGTACCCACCCGGGGATGCCAGTTCCTACCCCAGGGGCTCCGTTACCAGCACGGAGCAATGCCACGTCCCCTTGCTCCCCTTGGACAGGCAGAAGGAGCAAGAGCCAGCACGTGCAAGCTGCCCTTGAGCACCTTGAGTGGGAAGCAGGGCAAGGCTGGCTTCTCACGAGGTCTTCAGATATCCCCAAACCATTGCAGCAGAGAGAAGCTCACTCCTGGCAGTACTGCTGGAGAATAAATCCAGGTAGCATTTGAGGAGAAAACAAACAAAACCAAAACCACAGTGCTTGCTCGTGTCCCCAGACCCCGGATCCAAGTCCGTGATATGCACTGCTGGTGGCACTCCCAAGAAGGACGGCACTTCTGGGTGAAAGCAGAGTATTTACTGCTATTTACCACTTATTCTCCTGGATGTAATGAGTTCGATGCAGAGCAATGTTGGTCTAAAGAAATAAAGCTGGAAAGCGGCTTGCAGTTCTGCCTCCTCTAATGGCACTGATGATGGCTCAAGAGCCAACTGTTAGAGCTAATGCTTCCAACACCACGTTGCCTTGAAGACCCCGGTGAGACCCCCAGCCAAGGTGCACTCTAGGGAGTTTAAGACGGGATCTTAAATCACCTCCTCTGGCTGAAGCCACTCATAGCAGTGACCGGTGTCCCTCCATGTCACCCAGCCACTTCTTCTCCCCTGCCCCAGAGCCCACCCAGCCACAGCAGGCAGCTGAGGGCTGCTCCTCCCAACGCCTTATTCCTCGACTGGAGTCACCCAGCCCCACAAGGACCTCGGGCCTGGCCATCCTCACTGCGGGCCTTCAGCAGAGGCCATTCCCTCTGCTAACGGGGGCCGAGCTGGGCTGTCTGTGACCTCAGATGCTGTGTGGGGAGCTCCTCTGGAGAGCGAGGGCTTCACGCCAGCTGAGTGCCACCCGTCGAGGGGGATAAACCTCTGGAAATTCAGCTGCTGCTCATTACTTCTACCTTCGGCACAGCCAGATGGGTTCTGCCTCCATCCTTCACCTCCCGAGCTCCTCAGGATGTGCACTTCTAGGGCTGGGCTGAAGGGTTTGGCCCAGAAACGCTGAGTTCCTGCTAGACCCACCTCAGGCCAGCTGTGGCTGCCCAGACTGAATTAGATGCAGCCTTTTCCTCGTCCAGCCCCCTCGTCCCTCCGCTGGGCCCCCCTGGGTGTTCTTCTGCCACACCGGATTTACTCAGGTTTCTGTGGGGTCAGGGCTTGGCCTCGCAGGTGACTGAGCCTGGACTCACTTAAGGACAGGGACAGGAAAAACAAAACAAAACAAAACCCAAACAATATCTCCTCCAGCCCAGACCTGGGGAGTTTGGCAGCATTTGTTTATTTTTAACAGATTGCTGCTGCTGCGTTTCAGACCTTTTCCTGTTGTGATCGTTAGAACTTTTAACCGGATCATAAATCTTTTATTAACGTTTGGTATTATACTAATTAAAACTGTTCCATATATGTATTATTAATTTCTCCAGCACTTCTTGCGAGGGTGACATTTTTAGCTGGCTTAGCAGAATGCACCATAGTAAATAAGGAGAAACTCATTTCCAGGCAATTAGGCTTGCAGAAAAATAAGTTTCTTAATGGAGGGCACGATCATTACAAATTTTACCTAAATAAACAGGGTTTCTTAATGGTAACTCTTCAAGCTAAGTAAACAGATTGGTGTGGTAATGTCCTAAGCAATACTTAAATGTAACTGTTTAATAAATTGGTAAATTACTCATTTCATCTTAGAACAAAATGGTAATACTGTAGTAATAACCTAGTATATATTCTGTAAATATGAAGCATTATCACTTTAGCTCTGAAGAAATCACCACTGTGATATGTCAGCATTGATCTAAAACTGCAGCATTTTATCTCAAGTTTATTACCCATTTTTGAGAATCGCTGAGATTTTCAGAGCATAATGGCAATAAAAGAAGAATTTAAAAAGCGCTTAAATGTGCATAAGTTAATCAGAGGTATCCTCGGGGGGAAAAGGAAATTTGGTAAAACATGAATTATAAGCATCATTTAAACTTACTTTGGACACTAGAGATAATAAATGGCACCATAATTTAGAAATAGCTTTTAACATCAATGACTGTAAGTAGCACTTTACTGTTCATAAGAATTGCAAAGCAACAGTGCTGAGGCCAATTTTATTAGCCATTTTTTTCTTTATAAAAGCAATGCAACCATTTCCAAACTGAGCAGACAGGAACAAGAGTTACGTGTTAATATGCAAAATGCATTTCAGTTTTTTTGTTTTTGTTTTTTTAAATAGACAGCAATAAATTTACCCAAAGATACAGTCCGAGGACAATTGAATGATCATTTAAGAAGAATAAAGCTCCTTCAGAGTTTACATATTTTGGAAAAGCGGATCAGAGGAGGAAGAGGAGAGAGAGAGGGCCTGGCTTGTAGATCCCTATTTACTGGGGAATATCGCGGCGCTTCCGAGCGGGGGCCGTAAATCCAGGCGGCCACCAGAGGAACACGGCTTTTCCTTGCTGATTTCTCACGACTGACGAGCCAGCCAAGGATCACAGCGGTTCCTCCACCAGCGCTGCCTCCTTCCTACGGGCAGGGACCCTATATTGTGTCTCTCAGAGCTGCGCCCCTCACACCGACGCATTTCCATGCTCTTTGGGCATGCAGCCACATGGGTACTTGCTCTGTAGCTCAGGAGAAATGACTGTATTTTTTTCTATATTTTAATTATTTTGCTCCTGGCCACTTTAGCACAAGCAAAACCTAACAACAGCCTTTACCCTACGCTGCCCACCCAGCTCCTCCATGCTCTGTCAGCCTCACCCCCCGCTTGGCCCCCCAATAATTTCTGCGGCGTGGCACAGTCACGCACCAGCTCTCAGACAAAAATGAGCAAGGTCGCTCACGTTATTTCCCGGGGAAACAAATTCGAGCTGTGCTGGTACCAGATGGCTGCTGATTTCGTGTCGATGTCGGGAAGATTAATTCAACCACTAAAAATCAGAGCCTCGACGCGGTCACCGATGCTGTGCAACAAAGTGTGTAAGGAGGGAGGTGGCAACACGCTGATTCGTGAGCGCGGCCTCCTCTCCGGGACCTCGGCTCAGCCTCCAGCGGAGCCCAGCACCAGAGGGATGGCCACCTCGTGGAGCAGAGGCAGAGGATGCCAGCACTTCTGCTGGCTAAGCTGAACAAAGGGAAAACCCAGAGGTGAAGCAAATCGCAGCTTCCGACGCGGGAATCCGCAACGCAAACAAAACCACACCGAGCAAACAAGTGTGCCACTGATTCCAATGGCTGGAAGCGAAAATTATGCAAAATTGGGCAACAAAAATGGGAGCAAGAGATCTATTTTTACCCTGACTGTGATTTGGCACTTCAGCTGAGAATTGCTTCTCCAGCACGAGGAATGTTTCATTCAAGACTCGATAGCTTGTTAAATGACAGATCTTAGCTCAAATCAGGGTTCATTCAGGAGGAAGGCACTGCCTGTGTTATTAGACACTGAATTAGGACGAACTTGTCATGGAACAACTATTTTTTAATTTACTCTTCTTAACAGAAAGCAAATCTCTAAAAACCTTAGGGTGATTTTTTCAAGCACTCATGTAAGTCTTACTGTGATTCCAAGTGGACATCCTCAAACACCGCGGGGTGGTCCCAGAACAACTTCTAGCACAGATTCATGGAAACCTGGCTGTGCAGCTTTACCCAGAGAACTCCAGTGCTGCGCTCCACGAGCTGGGAAAAGCCTCCCACAACCGAAGCAAACCTGCAGTGTCTGTGCACCCCCAGCAGTGGTATGTCCAGCTCCAGCTGTGCCTGCAGACGTGCAGCCCCACAGGAGCAGCCTCTGCAGCACCCAGCTGAGGTGTGCAAGAGGGTGCAGGGCATGAGCCCTCTCAGCCAGAAAGCGGAGCTGGATCTCAGCTCCATCCGAGCTCCTGCTGCCCGTCATGGGCTGCACACGCTCGCCTGTCAGTCTAGACAAGCCTTCTTCGTACATGCCATCAGGAAAACTAAACGCATGCAGTTATGAAGATTAAAACTCCAAACAAAAAACGTGTGCAGAAGCATTTGGCAACGAGCGGGATTGTTAAATTGTCCCCACGAGCCAGATTTTCAGTAAATCAGAAGAGCTCTGCGAAGGCTCCGTCCCAGCCTACAAGTAGTATCAGAGAGCCCAGGAAACACTCGTGCAGCAAGCACAGGCCGCGGCGCGCTCCTCGTGCCACCCCAGCGCAGGCCCCGCACTCACCGCTGGCACTGGGCAGGAGGAAATCGTTCCACGTGGGCTCCCCTGGAGCCACTGCAGGACTGGGAGCGGCTGCCGGGGCTTGTCTGAGCTGGCTTTGGCCTCTAACCCAGCCCTGGCCATTGCTCGAGTGCCGAGTGGGGCCGTGTCCTGCACCGCCTCAATGGCCCCGCGTGCGCTCGCCTCCTGGCAGAAGCTGCGCCCGCTCGGCTCGGCCCCCGCTGTGCACTAACGACATGCGGGTGGCACGAGCCAAGAGCTGGGAGCAGCTGAGCTCTCCCCCTGCCTGGTGGGCTCAGGAAGAGTTACAGGTGTGGGACTTGGCTTGGCTGCTTCATTTTGTCCTCATCTATTTCCATGTGCGGTTCAGCCTATGCTCCAGCCGGGGCACAGAAATCGCCTCAAAACACATCTATTCACTGAAAAATGAACGGGGAAAAAAAAATAAAAATGCATTTCTCTGTAGCCAAGCACACCACGAAAGGCCTACCTGAGGGCTGCCCACGGCCAGCCCTCCCCTAGGGCCATGGGGAGCATGAGGGGCCCGGGCACGCAGGCGGCCGAGCAGGTGGCAGCGTGGGCAGCCTCCCCACCCGCCGCCCCGCCAGGCCTGTCAGGCCGCACCATCGTCACCGAGCGCAGATGTCGGCCAGGCAGCCAGCACCGTGCCACGCGCCGCCCGGGTGCGCTCCAGCAGCTGGCTGCGAGCCGCTGGTGGGGCCTTTTTTGGTTATTTTTTGGAGCACCCTGTCATGGGGGGGTTGTCTCAGCTGCCTCGCATGCGACTTCTTTCCCCTGCCACTCGTGTAACGCATCTTTCTCTGCTCTGTAGGATTTGTCAGTGGCTCGTACCATGTCTGGGTGCGTTTGCTGCCTTCTCGCTTGCTTGCTGGCTCGGGGGCTTCACCACATTGCTGTCACAGCACTTGCCATCCGGATGGGACCCCCAGGGCACTGCGCACAGAAGTTCCCCCTTCCTGCCCCTCTGCATGGCCTCACCCCAAATTATTTGGGTTCCTGAGGTGATACCCGGCTGCTTGCTCATGCCCAGCCCCGCTGCGCTGGGGTTGCAATCACAAAGATGCATTTTCCATCAGGGCTCTGGGAGGTCTCCTCCTGCTGATCCTGCCTTGTGTTTCTTGCTCGTGCCATGCACCCAGCGCTCCCTCACCAGCTCACCCCCACACATGGGGCAGAGGCTCCCAGAGGCATTCAGTTTGAGCAGAAAAACCACAGAGCAGCATCAAGAGCGGGCAAGGAGATAGCAGCAAACTGAGGTGGACAAAAAAAGGCAGGTTTGATATTTTTCCCCATTCAAAATGGCAAAAAGCAATTTGCGCTGCGTGTGTCCACCCAGAGTCCCCACATTTATTCTCCACTTGTGAACGTGCCGCTTGAGATGCAGGACCACATCTCACACCCAGATGAAGGACTCCAAAACCCTGCTCCGGGTAGTGGGAAGAAGAGAAGACATCTGTCTTCTCAGATGTGCGAGAGCACCTGGCAGAGCGGACAGGGAAATGGTGGCTGTCCTCATGAATTTTGAACAGAAGGCTTAGGTCAGACAGGAGCTGCTTTTCACTGGGAGCAATTTAGGAGTGGATCACACAGGGAAGGCTGGAAGCTTCACCTAAAAGCTGTTTAGATAACCACATCTGCAGTGTTTGAAACAGAGCCCTGACATGAGGAAGGGCACAGGCTGCTGTATTTTCCCATCTGGTAGCAGGGGAAGAAAACAAGAACAGCGTAGTGGTTTTGCTCCAACCCCTGTACAGCAGAACCGTATCCTTTCCCCTCTAAGCACTCAGCCAAGGTATAAATGGAGAACGGCAACTCCGTAGATTGATGTCGGAAAGCCACAGCATGACAAGGCAGGGGAAAAAAAACAAAACAAACAAACAAACCAAAAACATCTAAAACCCTACAATTTCTACACTTGGTAAGTTCAGAGGAGGACCATGCTGCAGCTCTCCAAACAGGTCCTGTGTATGTTTTTTTCCTGAACCCTTCACTCATTCCAGGTACTCCAAATATTTCAGCCTGGGAAGGGAGGCAAAGGTGTTTTTCCTGTTTGGGCTCTCAGGAGTGATCTCATGCCACACAGGGTATGTAGGCACCAGGTTTGATAGCTCTAACTCGGCGTTTCAAGGTGAAAGTCCTAACCCTGACGTGCCAAGCCAGGTACAGAAAAGCCTCCTCGCCCACCACCCCCACGCTCGCCATTGGCCTCCTGCTGACCGAGGAGGTCAAATTCAAGTTCAAAGCATTCCTGGTGAACACCCTGAGGACACAGGAACCTCCGCAGCTCCTGGCAAGCTGGCATCAGTGCCATGCACAACAGCTGCTCTGCTGGAGCACCGAAACCGCAGAGCTCCCCAGTGCAAGGCGGCAGCCTCAGCAACCGGGTCCCCAACTGTGCAAACTGCTTTCAGAATCAATTACCCGTCCCGGCCTCTTTGGGCGAGAGGCAAAATCCTGCTTCCTTCTGCAACCCCATAAAAAGGGGGTATAGCAGCACTAGGATACCACTGTAGCACTAGCACTAGAAGGACTGGCTACGGGAGGGCTTGGCTCCATTTGGAGAGAAAACGGCAGCACCGGGAGCAAAGCGCCCAGCGACCACTAAAGGGCTGCCCAAAAATGAGGGCTGAGGAACTGCTGGGGACCAGAAAGGCTCTGGCTGTGACCTGTGGGTAGCTGGGGCTGCAGGCAGCAGCAGAGGCCATGTGGAAATGGGACACTTGCAGTAGACACAAGTGCCATGTGGAGAAGGAGGAAAACCAAGAACTCCCAGCAGAAGCACCGCCATGTAATACTTCATTCAGGAGCACAGGGTGAAAAGAACTATGAACCAGGCTGCAGGACTGTACCTCCCCTGCCCTGTTTTTGGGTGCCAGAACCACAGCACGCTGGGCTACCAGCGGATCCCCACTGATGGGGGACCCAGCTCCCGCAGCAGCAGCAGCCCTGCGGACACCTCGAGGTGCCAGGGGTGCAAGTGGAGACCACAAGGGGCTGCAGAGTGGAGGCCCCTGAGCTGCTGCTCCTGCATGGCCTTTTTCTGGGTGCAGTGGAATCGTTAGAAACACTTCCCGTTGTGGCAAAACTCCCCATTTTCCAAATTTTGAGGAAAACAAGAACTCAGGTATGGATTGTACCACCACTACCAGCAGCGATGCTGGGTGGAAGGGAAGGGATGCTGCCCCCATCAGCGGGGATGTCCCCATCCCCATCCCCTCCTGGCACCACCAAGCCCCAGTGCAGGCACCCTTGCTCTGCCTCCCGGCCAAGGGAAGGCCCTGCAGGCTGCTTTGATTATTAACCGTGGGCTTTGTCCCCTCCCCACTGGGGCGCCCGCCCTGGTGGGACCGGGACGTCCCACAGCGGGGTCCCTCGCAGGCGGCTCCATTACCATTAATGGGAGCAGTGTGTGCCGGCGAGCGAGGGAGGGGAGCCTAATGTCTTTATATTATACCACCAATTAAGTACTCAGGGTCATGTCCTCAGCTGATGTAAAGTAGATGAGATCCACTGAGCTTAATGGATCTCTGCTGGTTTACACCAAACGAGAAGCTGGCCCTCTCTGGCTCCTATTAAAACATCTCAGCCCTTCCAGCAGCCTTTGTGTTTAACAGCCCTGCACTCCAGCCAGCCTTTCCTACCACTCCAGTCCATAAACCACAAGCTTTATTAACTAATAATTAGTTTTTCAAGTTAAGTTTCACTGTCATATTTTAAGAAGCTGTTGCCCTTACATCAGGTGGGGAATTTGGAAGTGACTTGAAGCAGTGGGAAGAAAGCAGAGGAGAGTCTTAGGCTCCAGGTGCTTAAACCCCTGCAGGTGCACCCCAGAGGGGGTCTCTCCACCCACCCACCAGCACCCAGCTCCCCGTGGCAGGAGCTGAGCACCTCAGTACCACCTGCAACACACTGCCTGAGCACGCAGGGACATTTGGAAGGACTTGCCACAGGCTCCCCTAGTCATTTTTTTCCCAGTCAAATACTAAGGCAGCTTAAAACACTAGCTCAGGAGCTAAGCGTGTGATAAGTGCTGGGTTAAATTGCAATTAGAAGACTATTTTTGCAAACATAGATAATTTCCTCACACGTTAAAACACAACTTCCAGCATACGTGAGCTTCAGCAGGCACACGGATCGCTCTTTTTTTCCCTTCTGTCACTGAATTGAATAAGGAACGTTTAGTGTATTTCTGCCACAACAAGGAATAAAAGCAGCATGCTGTACAGAGCTGGGGAGGAAAAAAATAAAAAAATCACAACAGCCTACTAACACAAACGTTCTGAACAAGGAACGTAATATGGACAGCTCTTACAGACACAGTTCTCGTGCAATAACTTAAACAGTACAGATTACTACTTGGGGAAATAAAAGACAACATAACTTTGAAACTTGAAAAGCTCTTTCTTCGTTGTAATCAATTGCAATAATCCATGTCGGTGATTTAGATGAAGATCAACTTTACCTTTCTTTGCTGATGACACAAAACTAAGAGCAATAAAAAACGTAAGTGCATTTGTGCACAACTAATGGATTGGATGTGGCATGTGCCAATGGAAGTCAGTACGTATAATGCAGCACATGCTGGATGCCAAATTAATGGGATCATTTGGGCATTCTGGAACACTTGTGGCATCGAGCTTAAGTCATCTAAGGAGCCTGGCAAGGGTTGATGACCTTCCATTTTCCAAAGCCTGCAGAAGCCTTGTAACATTGTAGGCAAAACATGACCATGAATTTTACCCACTCCGTCCAGTTGCTATTTAGTCCAAAGCAGAAAGATGATGAAACTAAGACAATGCACCCGTGCCTTGTGCCCCTAATACAATAAACAGACAAAAGTGCAGGTTGACCTGGACGGGGAGCTGCGGTCAGGCACACAGATGGCAGACCGGGTGCTGCCGTGCTTGCAGAGCCTGACGATCTGCATCGGGCCATGGGCTCACACCCATTTACACTGTGTTTGCTTCCAACCTGGATTAAATCCTGAAGAAAACTGATCCCAATACAGAGAGGAATGCCCCTGCCTGCTAACAGCATCACCAAGAGATGCAGAGGTTTGTCCTAGCAGCTCAGGCTAGCGACGGAGCTGGAGATGCCATTCCCCTCCCCATTCCCTGCTCCCAAACCCTGACAAACAGGGCCAGGGGAGGAAGGACCAGCTCCTGGGGCCATGGCACAGCTCCCCAGCCAGCCAGGCACGGCTGTGCAGAGCGGGATGCAAGGGGAACAGAACCACCTGGCCCCGATCCCTGCAGTGCAGCCACCTAGTTGCAACGAAGGTCCCGATCCTGCAGCCTCGTCCACGGGAGCTTGCTGGGTACTCCACAGCCCAGCAGCAGCACTTGGCCAGGCTCAGAGGCTCTGGCTGAAAACTTCAGCGAGGTCACCAAGGTCCACACGGCAGGCACGCCGATCCTTGCACGGATGCTCTGTAAATGTTACTGGGAGATGTGCTGCATGAGTCCCCTACCCAGGGCCAGATTTCACTTTAAAAAATGTAATTAATCAAGGTATTTTGAAGAATGGCATGGGGCACAGCAGCACATTGTGCCCAGCTCCAGAAGAGATGCGGGAACCTTCACCTGTGCCACCCAGAGAGCACAGGAAAGCTGTCAGGTGCCTCAGCTCCATGGACACGTGGACATCTCTGAATGCACAGCGCAGAGGTGCCTTTAGGCAGCCAGCTCCTACTTTCCACAGTGACTTCAAGAGAGTATTTTATCTCGTAGCCTCCAATAAAATTCATGGGAGTAAGATATCTAAATGCCATTATCGCTCTAACCTTAATGCTGCTGCGAGTCAGAAAAGTTCAGAGCTTTGTGGCCCCCAGAGAGTGGGCAAGGGAAACACAGCATGAAGGGAAACACCCCCAGCAGACAACAGCACAGGGTGCACGTACCCCTCCTCCCCAAAATGCACACCTGCAGAACGCTGTCACCCCAGTCCAACTGGCTCAAGCAACGCATCGGGATGGCTTCTACCAGTTCAGGAGCAGCAGCTACAGGAGAAGTGCTCACCCAGGTGAGCCACGGCCCCCAAATTATTCCTCACCGGTGGTAGTGATGGTTGCAGTGCAGAAATACATGCTTCAAGGAAAATTCCTCTGCATGAGGGAGGTGTAAATCTCGGTATTATTTATGTTAGCTATAAATGAGTTAAATTATGACCTAGCTGAGTGAAACACTTTCGTAAACCGAGGCTCTGGATATTGTGCAGTTTGCATGTTTACCAGGACCGTGCTTTCATCACAGAGTGGAGAAGGAGAGCTAATAACCCATTGATTTTAAGGCCCATTTAGGAAAAGGATTGCCTATGCAGATCTGATCACCGTGCATTACTTCGTAACATCTAATACCCTGGGCACAAAATAATGCTGAGAGATGCAAATTCTGCAGCCATTTTTATACTGAGAGGGGTTGCGCCTGTGCATGCGAGTG
Organism: Cygnus atratus; assembly: GCF_013377495.2. Taxonomy (NCBI): domain Eukaryota; kingdom Metazoa; phylum Chordata; class Aves; order Anseriformes; family Anatidae; genus Cygnus; species Cygnus atratus. The sequence goes on from NC_066375.1 coordinate 14,138,458, forward strand.
TGCTAAGGGGCTGCTTTGGGTTTTGACTGGAAGCAAAGTCAGGAGGGACCCTGAGGAAGGGGTGAGTGTTTCGCATGGCCCTGGTTGCCCTGAGCCCTGCACTGTGCACTCATGCACTCAGCTGCTTGGCCCCGCTCAGAAAATCACTTGCACACCTGATTAAGCAAAGTTAAGAAAGCGATCTGCCCAGCGTTAAGTCCCACTGATAATTCAAAACACTCACCCTCATTTTCCATCCCCATGTGTTTGAACAGGAGTTTTCCTGGGCTTGAAGCTCTGAGAGGAGGGAAGGTAAGCACGCAGCCTGTGCTTCCCAAGGTGCCCGCGCACAGAGACGCGGCCGTTCAGGCTGCTTAGGAAAGATCATCCGCATGCTAAGAATTATCAATTTCCTAACAGCATCAAATATCAACGTATTAAAACAGCTGAGGGGGATGTGTAGCCCCTCCAACGCTCTCAGGCCACATCTTTATGACAAGTCTCACGCTGCCTCTGCTCAAAACGCACCCCCAGAGTGAGCCGGGCCCGTAGGAGAGCAGCCGTGCCGCAGTACGGCTGTCGGAGCTGCTGCCCTCGCTCCCTCTCCCCCCTTCTCTGGGTGTCTGCCGGAGGCTCCCACGGAGGGAAGGGGGCATTTGGCAGGGGCGGGGGCAAACCAGGCTGCGTCAGGAACCTGCAAGTCAAACCACTGCCTGCAGACAGCAGTCCGGATCGAGGTGTCCGAGGCACCGCGCACAGCCCGGGGGCAGCACATGGGCAGCACTGCCACCAGGATCAGCACAGCCAAGGAGCCCACCCCAAAAAGGAGCCTTCTGCTCCCCAAGCATCTGCACCCCCAGGGCCGCAGCCCCTGGGACAGACAGGCTCACTCTGGGAGCATCAAAGGTCCCCGCAAGCCCTGTGGCTGGCTTCACCGATTGATGGACGTCCAGAAACGCGCAGCAGGGAGCGTCGGGCAGCCCTGCCACCCCCGAATCAGGCTGCCAGGGATCGCTGCTGTCACCCACGGGGAGGGAAATGCAGTGTATGCGTTCCCACTGGCATTTCCCTGGCACTCCCATGAACGCAGGTGGGCATCGCCCAGGCAGGGGCTGGAGCTCTCCCCACTTACATCGCCTTCCACACAGGGCCACATCAGTGCCCCCACGCCGTCTCATCCAAAAAACTGCGGATGCAAGAAGCAGCCTGGCCCCTGTGCTCTGCACATCTCCAAACCCCGAGACCCTCTCCCCTGGAACAAAGACACCACGGCGAGCCCCAGCACACCAGCTCCCTGTGCCAGCACCCTGCTACCACGGCTATTCACACAGCCGAAATGGAAGCCACCGGTTTCTGAAGTCCTTCGGAAAGTTGGGGGCCCCCCAAGGCCTGATCCTGCCGTCGTGCCCCCAGCACGTCCCGGGAAGGAGAGCGGAGCCCTGCCGGGGCTGGCAGCACCGGGCCGGCCCCAGCGGTGCTGCGCTGGTACCGGGGCTGGCGGCGCTCGGTGGCTTTGCCGAGCTCCGCGCCTGCCGCAGAGCCGATCGCGGCGGTGCTGAGCTCTCTGACAACGCGCAGGGGAAAAAAATAATAATAATAAAAAAAAACTGCAGGGAAATCGGGAAAATACAGCGGCGTGGGGCCGTGGGGTGCTCCGACAGCTAAAGAATAAGGAGGTGCCGGAAAAAAATAAATAAAAAGAAACGCGGGCAGTTTGTAGATGGCAGGGGGCACCGACAAAACACAACAAGGAACACACGTGAAAGCGGGGACCCGCTTATTGCGGCCCCCTCGCGTGGTGCTGAGCTCGGCTCGGCCCCGGGGCAGCTCGGCTCGGCCCCGGCCCGGCCCGCCCCGGCCTGCAGCCGTTCCTGGCGCTGCCCGGCCCCGGCCCCGACGGCGGCGGCGGGGACGGGGATAGGAACGGGGGCAGGGATGAGAACGGGGATGAGAACGGGGATGGGAACGGGGACGGCCAAAAGCTGCGGGCAAGCGGCATTCCCGAGAATCCGTGGCCGGGGACAGACCGCCTCGTTGCTTTTTTTTTATTACTATTTATTATTATTTTTGATTTTAAATCCTCCGTTCCCCGCCAGACACCTCCCCTCGGCCGCCGCTGCCCAGCTCAGCCCGCACATCCCCGGCTGCTGAACGGCGCCGGCCGAGCGGCCGCAGCCCAGCCCCGGGGGCAGGATCGGGCCCTGCCTTCGCACCCCCCCGGGCGAACCCAACCCAACCCAAATCCAACCCAAACCCCTGCGACAGGGCGAGCCCGAGCCCCGCCGCCCCCAGGAGCGGCGCTCGCAGGAGATGCGGTGCCGCATCCCCCCCCCGGGGACGGGCTCCGGCCCCGACCCTGCCCCTTGCCGGGGGTCGGGGCCAGCCCAGGAGCGGGCGACCCCCGGCGGCCCCGTTCGCGGCGCCCGGCCCCGCTCCGCCGCCCGCCGCCCCCGCAGCCCCCCAGCGACCCGGCCTTCGATAACAAATAACGGAAATACAAAATAAAGAGGCAAACGAAAGGCAACGGCCGCAGCCCCCCGGGCCGGCGGCGGGGTCGTGGCAGCGGCTCCCGAAGCCGCCGGCACCGCCCGGAGCCGCCGGTGCCGGTCCCGGTGCCCTCCCCGCTCCGCCGCCCGCTCACCTCCGGCTCGGCCCCGCCGTTTCCAGCCGCCTCCAGCCCGGCTCGGCCCCGGTCCCCGTCCCGGTCCCAGTCCCGGTCCCGGTGCGGCGGCGGCGCCCCGAGGCACGCAGGGAGCGGAGAGGCGTTTTTAAAGAAAACGTTTATTTACACGTCTCGGCAAGTACAAAGTATTATACATGGTCTGTGTCAACCCCAAATCTTCTTTATTATGAAACATAAGGCGCTTTCTCTAGAGTCGGTGGCGAAAGGAGAGGGTGCAGGTGCTGTTTCGGTGCGCTAAGCTCATCGGCAGGAGAAGGTGAGGACGAAATAAAGTGTGTGTGTCGCCTGAAAGGAGCCCTTATTACTACGGTGAATAAATTACAGCTGACATTAACTTCACCTGGGACAGATGGAAGCTACCGCTTTTCAGCTTAATAGGGTTTCCTAAGCTAATGAGTCATCACCGGCTCCACTTAGTCCCCTCCGCTAAGTGATAGGTAGGTGCGTTTTTTTTTTTTTCTTTAGACTATCCTCAGAACGGGAAAAAAAAATAGCCTTTTGTTCCAAAGCCAACACAAAATCCCTATGTCCGGATTTCGATATAAATAATCGAGGTTTTATATAATTCCATATTAATAGTGCCCAAAATCTCGATGCATAAATAAATTAAATTATTAACACTTCTTACAAAAAGTGACATATCTCCCCTCCTAGTGGAACATCGACACGAAGATACAAGCGGAGCGCGGGGCCCCGCTGCCGCCGCCTTGGCCCCGGGGAAGCGGCGCGGGGGGCCCGGTCCTGGTGCTGGTCCCGGGGCCGGTCCCGGTCCCGGGGGCTCCGGTCGCCGCCGCCTCTCCCCCCCTGCTCGTGCCGGGACCGGGAGCGGGGGCGAGTCCGCTGCGTGCCCGGCGGTGGCCGGGGCTCAGACGAGGGAGGTGACCGGGGGGATCTTGGCGCTCTCCTCCTCCCAGGGCTGCAGGTTCTGCAGGGCGAACAGCGACGAGTTGTGCAGGCACAGCGGGTCGGGCTGGATCGACTCGTTCAGGGACTTCTGGAAGGCGTCGTGCTGCAGCTGCAGCATCAGCCGGCTCGCCTGCTGCCGCTCGGCCTCCCGCTCCTCCGCCGTCTGCCGCCTGCCAGGGGACACGTTCAGCCCGGCCGCCCCGGGGACGGGCACCGCGGGGACAGGGACCGGGACCACCGGGACCACCGGGACGGGCACCGGGATGGGCACCGGCAGCGGGGCGGCCCCGGCGGAGGCGCTGCGGGCGGCGGAACCCCCCGAGCTGCGGCGAACCCCCCCCATTATTTTGCGGAATATCTCCCCTTTTCGGAATCAGCTGTTCGCCGGACAACCCCCCGTCTATCCGAGCAACCCCTCGTTTTGCCAATAATTCCCCCAATTTTGCCAATAATTCCCCCGAATTTTCCCAATAATTCCCTTCCCCCATTTTTTTCATTCTTTCCGAATAGAACGCTATGTAAAAAAAAAAAAAAAAAAACGAAAATAATAACAATAATAATAATAATAATAAAACAAACACAAACCAAAAAGAAAAACCAAACCAAACGAACAAAAAAAAAAACACAACCCAAACCAAACCAAAAAAATAAAGAAAAAAAAATCCCAAACCAAACCCCAAAAAATCCCAAACCAAACCGAACAAAAAAACCCAACCCAACCCAAAATAACTAAGGAGAACCAAGGGAAGGAGGGACGGCAGCCCACCGCCGAGCCCCTGGCTCCCGGCCCGGCCCCTCGGCCGCCGGCACGGGGCAGGGCGGCAGCGGCGCTCCCGGGGCTCCGGGCGGTGCCGGGCCCGGACGGGGCGGCCCCGGGGGCGCGGGACTCACCGCCACTTGGTGCGCCGGTTCTGGAACCAGGTCTTCACCTGGGCGTCCGTCATCTTGAGGGACTTGGCGAGGGCGGCGCGCTCGGCCGACGCCAGGTACTTCTGGCGGTGGAAGCGCTTCTCCAGCTCGCAGATCTGCACCCGGGAGAAGGACGTGCGCGGCTTCTTGCGCTTCGGCGGGGTCCGGTTCTGGTAGGGGTGCCCGATCCGCCGCGTCACCGTGAACGGCGTCAGCGCCGCCGCCGCTGCCCGGGGGGGAAGCAACAGGGGTCGGCCCCGGCCCGACGGCGGCCCCGCGCCCGCCGCCCCCCGACGGCGGCTCCGTGCCGGGGGGGCCGGGGCCGCGCCGCCGCCCGCTCCTCTCCCCCGCCGCCACCGGTATTTTTTACGGTTTTTAATTTTTTTTTGATTTTTCGTTTTTTTTTTTTTTCCTTTTTTTTTTCCCGTTAGCCGCGGCCCGGCGCCGCCTTACCCGTGAAGCGGTCCTTGACGAAGCGGCGGCTGCTCTCCATCCACGGGAAGTTGAGGCCGCCCAGGCCGGGCACGGCGGGGATGGCGCTGGGGATGGGCGGCGGCACGGCCCCGGGGATGGGCCTGTGCGCCGGCACCCGGATCACGCCTCCCGGGGCCAGGCTCAGGTTGACGCCGTACGAACCCGAGTCCTCGAAGGGCGCCGCGATGGCGGGGAAGGGCGCGGGCAGCGCCGGGTAGGGCGCTCCGCCGCGCCCGCCCAGGAAGGCCGCGCCGTCGGGGCCCCGGGGGGGCGGCGGCGGCGGCGGGGGAGCGGCGTCCGGCTCGGCGCCGCTCAGGATCTGGTCGATGCCGAAGCTGATGGGCTCGTGCTGCGGCTGCGGCTGGGGCTGCGCGCCCGCCGCCGGCTCCATCCTCCCGCGCCGCCCCGCCGCCGCCCGCGCCCGCTATAAAGGAGCCGCTGGCACCGCCCGGCGCGGCACGGCGCGGCACGGCCCGGGACAGCCCGGCACGGCCCGGGACGGCCCGGCACGGCCCGGCACCGCTCGGCACCGCTCGGCACCGCGGGCCCGGCCGGCCCCGGCGAGCGCCGCGCGGGAACTTTGCGGAGCGCGCGCCGCCCCGCCAGCCCGCCCGGCATCTCCGCGGGGCCGCCGCGCGCCCCGCGCCGCGTGCGCCCCCGCCGCCGCCATTGGCCGCCGCCGCCCGGCCTCTGCGCTCCCATTGGCTCCCGCCGCCCCGCCACCGGGGGAGAGCCCCCCCCCCCTCCCGCCCCGAACCGCCGGACCCGCGGTGACGTCACTCGGGGCGGGAGGACAATGGGCGCGCGCGGGGCGGGGCGGGGGGGCGGGGCCGCCGTCGGGGCGCGCCCGCGGGGGGAGCGCGGGGCACGGAGCCCCCCCGGAGCCCCCCGGACCCCGTCGGTCCCCCCCGGCCGCCCCGTCGGGCCCGGCCCCGCCCGGCCCCGCCCGGCCCCGCCCGGCCCTGCCCGGCCTCGCGGCACCCAACGGCGGCGATCGAGCCCCGGCGCCCGCCCCGACGGCAGCGGGGAACCGGGGAGCGGGTCTGGGGTTTTTTTGGGGGGCTCCCGGAGCGGCCCCGGCCCCGGTTAATTGGCGGCGGCGGAGCGGGAGGCGGCCGCTAAGCGAGTTTGCAGACGCTCCCTGACGTCCAAATTGGACTAAAGGCGTTAAAAATTAAATAACGCTCAGCCGCATTTACTTAGTTCCCCTCTTATAAAGGGAAATGAAAACAGGGAATAGAATTTTCCTTTTAATAGAATGTAATGGTATTTGATCAGCACCTGGTAGGGCGATCCCGTGCTCGCAGGAGCGGTGACAAGGCGGCAGTTTATTAGTTTGTACAGCCCGGGATTCAATTACCCCAACGCGCCCAACAATTCCTACGGCAGCGCCGAGCGCGGGCGGCCCCCGGCCCCCAGCCCCCGCCCCGACGGCCCGGGGGGGTTACGGGGGGCTATGGAGGGCTATGGGGGACTATGGGTTATAGGGCTATGGGGGGCTGTAGGGGGCTATGGGGGGTTATAGGGGCCTATGGGGGCCCCCTCATGTCCCCCCCGGCCCCGGCTGAAGCCGAGCCCCGGAGCCGCCGTCTCTTGCCCACGGAGCGCGGCGCTGCCCGCGGCCGTCGGGGCCGTCGGGGGGGGCGCCCCGTGCCCCGCGGTCCTTCAGCTCCGCCGTTACCGGCCCCCCCCCCCCCCGTCCCCTCCCGTCCCCCGGGGCCGCCCGGTGCCACCCCCGGCCGCGGGCAGCCCGACGGGGCCGTCCCCGCTCGGTGCCGCCCGCAGCAGCCGCCGCGGCTCCCCCCCGGCCCCGGAGCGGCGCTAATCGGATTTCCCCGAGCCCGGCAAGATGGTGCGGGGCCGGGGGGCGGCGGGGGGCAGACCGCGGGGACCCCCCCTCCGGCCGGGCAGCGCCGACGGGGAGAGCCGGGCTGCGGGCGGGGGGCGGCGGGGAGGGGGGAGACACGGGGAGGCGGGGGGGGGGCGGGGGCGACAAAAATAAAAGCAACCCGGGGGAGGGTAAATAAATAAATAAAGTGACACCCGGTCCTGAATCAGGGCAGGCTTTGTTAGAGAAAATTGCAGCTTGATCTGCATAATGGGAACTCTGGCTGCCCAAGGCTATCTTTTTATTGCATGTGTGTCTGCTGTTATCAATTTTGTGAACGATTTCACAGGGAGCCTGGCAGACTTGAGCTGGAATAATATGCAAAGATGAGCTTTGAATAATGAATGATGTGCTTTTAAACCAATTCCAAAGTGTCTGTGATAGTACAATATGAAAAGGGGTGGTAAGTAATAGTATATTTAAAAGGCGCTAGTATGTTTTTATTACTATATTTAAAAAGATATCTATATTATTTTTGTGAAATGGATAATATATCACAGAGTCTTTGATAATCAGCTAAACAATACATTTTTCTTTGGGAAAACTCTCCCGGTTTTACACAGTTAAATATAGAGTAGAGCTTTGTAACGCTCGGCTACCTTATTAAATATTAACTCTATTTTAATATTAGCTTTTAAATTTAATATGTTGACGTTCTGCAGTTTTACTTTAATTACGTTTTATAATTAATAACCCGGGACGTATGGTATCCTTAAATGCGGCTCCCCCGCTGCCGCCTCCTCTCCCTCGCCCCTCCGCGGGCCGGGGGCGCGCAGCCCCCGCGCAGAACCCGCGCAGCCCCCGCGCAGCGCTGGGGCTCCGCGGCCAGGCTCGCCCCGACCCCGGCCCCGGGACCCCGGCGGGGGCTGCTGGGGGCCGTCGGGAGCCGGAGCCGGGCCGGGGGCAGGCAGCGGGCACCCGCGGTAGACTGGCAAGGTTTCCCGACCCGGGAAAAGTCGCGCTGCGCCCTGCCAAAGCACCGCCGGAGCCGGCGGAGGGGACCTGGGGAGCTGCGCCCTGGGGTGCTGCACCCTGGGGAGCTGCACCCTGGGAAGCTGTGCTGCACCACCTGCAGAGGCACCGGGGGGAGGAGGAAATCGAAGGGGACAGAGGAAAATAGTGGCACGCAAGAGGAATAACCAACTGGCTCCCCAGCTCCCGGAGTCTGCCAGCAGGAGGATCTGGGGGTGGCCAAGCAGAAACCCCCTTGCCTGCCCCGAAACCCAGAGCTGTGCCCGGCCCCGTGGCTGTGGGGTGCAGAGGGGGATGTGTGACAGCCCGGGGGGACTGGGTTCAGTTGTGGGGTGCATGTGAACCCCTCAGCCCCTGCCACATCTGTGGGCTCAGATCAGAGAGGGCGTCCTCGCAGGCCCTGCACATGCCAGGCAGCAGCTGATGCCACCGTCCATCTGCAAGGAGCTTCCCGTAGGCTGGGAGAATAAAACCGTGATGAAATAGGCACTGCCCCAGTCCCAAACGCCTTTTAAACGAGTCAGCTCCTGCTCCCCTCTTCCATTGCGGCCCCAGACATTTCGGTTCCTGCGTTTGGGGCAGGTTTGCTGACAGCAGCCCCAGCCATGCTGCCCACACGTGCTCCTGCACCCCATGGGCCACGGCAGAAAGCAGCAGCAATTCCTGGAAAGCAGAGGCAAGATGGGGATGGTCCCCTCTCCTGGACATATCCAGTGCCAGGGAAAACGAAATCCCTGTCAGGAGGAGGCTGGCGCTGCCAGCTCGAGCATCCCCACCTGCCCCCTGTTCCCGCCGCCACCCTGAGACCACCCATGGGTGGCTCTGGGGGGACCCAGGGCAGCCCCTGGCTTTAAATCTGTCTGCACCCCGAGGCAGCATCCCTCCACACAGCTCTGTTCCTAAGTAGCCTTGGTTAAATGTTTATTGACAAAATTTAGCGTGGGCCAAATGATCCATTACACTTTTTTTTTTTTTTAAATCATATTTACCATTAATTATTTTTAAAACGAGGCATTTTGTTTCTAAGGTGAGAGGGACAGATCTCTGGGAATGAGACCAAGAGAAACCACTGCGGGACTCCTCCAACCTTTTAAAACCAGGAGGCAGCGTTTTATAATAATGGGCCGTTAATTGATGGCACATTGCTGCGCAGTTCCTACGGAGCGGGAGCGCGGGGCCGCAGCGAGATCGATGCTTGCGCAGGAGACCTGAGGCCGGGAGGCCCGGCCGGGCTTGAGAAGTGCTGCTGCAGCCGGCTGGAGAAGAGAAGCGACCCCAGAGCTGGGGAAAACATCCACCCCGAGCCCTGAAGAGGCTGTACAGCCCACCTGTGTCACACAGGTGGATGTACGAGCGATGCAGCCCCCCCCTCCTGCCCCATCCAGCTGTGATCCTGCACGTCCAGTGCCTCCTGCCCCATCCCTGCCTCCTGCCCCAGCTCCAAAGGCTCCTGCTGCCAGGGCCTGGGCTGGCAGTGGCTGCACCACGCTCACCAAGGCCCTGCTCGAGTCTGAAACAATGTAGAAAGAAAGAAGTGTTGTGAAGGTTGCGTGCTCACGCCTCTGACCTAGCACTGGTCTTCAGCAGCGTCTTCGTGCCGCCTCTCTGGCAGTCTCACTGCCACAAATAAATCCTCCTCCTTTAAAGGATGCTCAGGGCAGCGTCTCCTCTCAGGTATCACCTTCTGTTACCCCGAGGCCATGCTTTAATGCAGGAATTCAGCCGCTGCAGGGCAGCTCCCATTCCAGCCGGCGTCCTGCAGCCACCAGGCCCGCTCACAGGACCTCACATCACAGCCAGCTGCAGGCCTGCAGGCGGGGACACGACACCCCAAAAGCAGCCCCTGGTGCTGCTTCGGGTTTGGTCTCTCCCCACGCAGGGCCTGGAAGCAGCGGTGGGTGCGGAGAGGTTTCTGCTGCAGCGCCTGGCACTGGTAGCAGGCAAGGCCAGGCCAGCTCTCTACAGCCTGTTCTATATGGAGATAATGGGGTGAGACTTACTAATAAATAAAATCACTTGTGTAGCCCCCAAACGTGTTCTCGAACACACAACACCTGTCACTACTTAAGTACACTCTGCAGAGGCTTTTGCCAGGCCTCCCCTGAGGCAGTGGCCTCGCAGGCCGGCGGGGTGAGGCTGGAGCGGGCGCGGGCAGGGGAAGGAGGACGGGCGGCTGGGAAGCAGCCTCCACCTGAGCAGCTCACAGCTCTCAGCTGTCCCCTGCCGCTGTCCTGTCCCTCAGGCCTGCTCCTGCGGGCCCTGCCGGGCTGTGCCCGTGCGTCCCTTTCAGGCAGAGCCCGTGGAGAGGTCGCCACCCAGCTCTGCCTCCCTTTAACCTTCCCGCACCTCTCCTGGCACAGCGGGGGCCGAGCCCCCCACCAACACAGGCTGTGTGAGCTGGGGTCTGTGCTCACCGTGAGGAACCAGCCCCAAAAAGCAGAGGAGGGAGGTAAATAAACCCTGTGGGTCCCTGCGGAGGGGTCGGAAGGGTTAAATGCTACTCAGAGCAAACAGGTAGAGGTGGCTTGCAGCCTCAGACACTGAACGTACCTTAGTGGCTTCAAGTCACGTTTCACAGAGTGCATTTTTATCCAGTTGGTAGCCTTACGGGTCTTATTAGAAAAGCCTGAACTTTGTTTTGGTTCAAAATCCATGCATCGCTCCACACAAATGCGTGAGACTCGGTTACGTGGGGAGGGCGCAAGGGAAGGAGCCGGGGCTGGAAGGAGAGCAGCAGGAGGACGCCGGGCAGACGGGGCCGTTTCTTTCGGCCACCTCTGACAACTTCAGACTGTGGCGGAGCTGAGGGGAACATCCCGGTAACAGGGCAAACCCTGCAAGAGGCAGCCATCGGGTCCCCCGCACGCATCGCGAAGGGGCTGCGTGGAGGTGCGGGTGCTTGCTGCATAAACCCAGAGAGCAGCCAGTGCCTTCCTTCTCCTCTCTTATTTTATATACCAACATGCGGTTGCTGCCAGATTTTTCTACTAAATATGACTTTTGTTGGGCGAATTACATTAGGATGGATGCCGCAGGTATCCATTAAGGTTTATTTATCGTGATACTGTTTGGATCTCACACTTATAAATAACTTATGTTATGGCTTTTGTTTGTAGAAATGTAACTTACATATTTTATTGCGCTTTCTGTAAGCCTCAAAAAGAATGTTGTCAAAGAAGCGCTCTTAACAGCAATCTAAACTATGGTACATAAAATCTACACTAACATTATTTTTTAATACAGCAAGGAAGCATGTTATCCCTCTACAGTTTGAAAGGTTTGCTGTCATCATAAACTCATACTACAATAAAACATTAACAAGTCCAAGGAATTATTTTATAAAGTGTGCATATACTCACGGCTGAGTTTCTTCAAAGCCTCCTTACGCAAGCAGGACAAGATATTAAAACTTTGTTTTCCTTAGAAAGCTGCCTTTGCCTGTGCAAGCAGAGTGAGGCTGCTCTAGGGGCTGCTTTATTCTCCCCTCTCAGGAGGACGGTTGCTTACCTGAGATTTGTTTGTTGGTGCCTCTCGCTGGGACAGCAGAGAACACAGCTGGGGCAGAATCAGAACTATTTTGCAGCCCCAATTGGTTTGCATAACCAGACAGACTCATATCGGGCTCTTGAGAGGAAAACACTCGGGGCCAAGTAGTCTTCCTTTCTGATTTTTGTTTTCCCATTCCATTTTTTCCCACTTTTTTTTTTTTTAAAGGAAAAAAAATCCAAACCTCTTAAGGCAATTATGTGTTAAAAAAAGAAAAAAAAAACGCACACAAACCAAAAAGGAATTACACATCCTTTGTAAACATATGAGGAAATTCTGTGCTATACCCACTTTGTCAGTACCCTTTTAAAGGCTGACACTAAAGACTCTCGACAAAGAATCTGGAGTCATAAAATACATTATTTGCTATGCTATCCATTTTCAACCTAAAAGCAAAGAGTATTTATATGGCCAGCTACTCTAAATAAGTTCCTGTTGTCAATTGTTAACCAAGGTTGGAACGCTGTTCAAATACACGCATCATTTGCCCAGTTTATAAGGTGTTCTTTAGATCTTACTTGTAAGTTATAACAAGGGATGTGTTAGAAGAGAAGTTTCAAAAACGCACTCCAGCGCCCCAGGGAGTCAGTAGCCTTATATTAAAGCAAGCCCTAAAGTCTGAGTGCCAAGTTACGAGGGCACACGGTGCTCTCCTTTTCAGTATGCCAAACTTTGGCTTTCAGCAGAGCAGCTAATTTAACCAGCAAACTGACTGCTTTGTGAGCACAAGCAGCTTGTATGCAACCGGTATTTATTTCCACCCTATGACAAGGAAAACCGGAATCACAGAACCCATTAGCTTTCAACCGAGCCTTTTAATGCCAATTTTGAGTTGTAAGGTTATGGAAGGGTGCGTATAGCAAACCTGCCAGAGAGGCAGCAGCACAGCTCAGCACTGAGCCCTGCAACCATTTGCAAGGCAAAATGCAGAGACCTTTCCCCAAATCCCGCTCCCCACACACACACATTCACATGCGCACACGTGAGCGTGAACCAGTTCACAAGTTTTGCAGCTTGTAAAATTTGACTTAGGAGCAATGATTCTAGTTTCCTTCAAGGACTGAAATGGAAGGTGAACAGCTGTACTAATTCCTATTTGTTTCAGGTGTTGATAATGATCACCCACTTAGTGTGAAGTTTTCAAACCTTGGCACTTAGCAATACCAAAAAAACCATGGCTCTTTACTAACTCCATCGATTCTTTTCTCAGGTACACAGCACTCCTGGAAATCAGACCCTTTGGCTGCACATTAAATAATTTCTCCAGCTAAGCTTAAATGAAAACAAAAAGCTGCTTAACAAAATGACTTCCTTTCAGATCCAGTTCCTGCAGTTTAAACATGTGCAGAAAAATAAGAGTTGCAAAGAAAAAAATGCAAAAATCTATAGGAAATATTGGTATGAACTTTTGCTCCCTGATGGCCACAATAAAAAAATCATATTCTGATCTAAACAGTAGTGAAATGTTCCTAAATACAACAATGTAAGCAAGCGTGAAAAGCACATGAGATCCATTATTTACATAAAAAAAAGAAAAACCCAACCCAATACCGATAGCTTCTAATTGCACATAATAGCATTTGTACATTATGAACTAATTGACTTACTGCTTAAATAGTTCTAATTTTTGTTAGATTTTGCTTCAATTCATTTGTGTATTTCATCAGCCCACACAGTGCCTCGTACCCGCCACAGAATAATGACATTAATTGTTCCACGGAAAATCAGCGTGGCGAGCTTACGCGTGAGCTTCAGACTGGAGGAGGGATTTTGTTTTGGTGTACACTGAACTCTTTATGTTCTCTGACAGGTGAAGATAAATTTGCTGAATTTGCTGGTTTAGATGCATGTGTTCATCTTCATTGTGCCACAAGCCATTTAAATATGGGCGATAAGTCTCTGTAACTATCTGCTTGCTTTTTTGTAGCGGTGGATGAATTAAATCCCTTTTAAACAGTGTCATAACATTTTGCATTTTTTCCCCCTCTCCATTTCCAAGGACCTGGAAAATTTGTACTTGTAAAACTCAAACAACTATCAGTATTTCATTACTGGTTGCTCCATCAACCATTACATTGCACATTTTTTATCATGTGTAACATGCTTAATTTCCTTGTCATATTCATAGCCTAAAATGATCATTTTTACTCTTCTTCCACTTTGTTATCCATGTTGTCATAAACCTCCTGTGTTAAAAAGAAATGTATAACATTTTGTAGAAAAATAGCAATTTTATTATTTCAAAAAGATGTCATATAAAATTTGCACTGGTTTTCAACTCATTTTCCAACAAGTATGAGCTCAGTCAGAATGAGCTCAGGGTTCTTTTATCGGTAAGAGATGTTATTTAATACTATATGCAGAACTGAGAATCATTAACTAATGCAAGTTCAGAAGGAATGCATATTTATTTTGTTCTTTGGTTAAGTACTGTTTCTACACCATTTTGTAAAGATAAAAGAACAAGATAATAAATTTTGGTAAGAAAGGCTGAAAATGTTCAAGCTAAGGCTGATTTTACATTGTTTACACTATCACAAATCCTTATGTTTATGCCAGAGATATAAAAAGGCAGAAGTTATCTTAAAAAAATAGTTTTCATAGGGGACAAAATCTAACAATATAACAGAGTCTCAAAACTTTCAAAGTAGTTTTATTAGCCAGTGCTCTGGTTTCCTAAGTCGATGTCAACTCATCATGTCCAAACTGCCGTGATCTGAGGCCCCTTCGCTGCGCAGAGCTTCAACCATGTCTCTTCGAAAGACTGACATATTCTGAGTGAACCTGGGAAAAAGACAACCCAAACATTTCGTTAAATGAGACCTGACACTGAGGTATTGGTTTCAATAATTGGTAAAAAGAATAACTAAAATCTAAATTAAACTGAAAAAAGAACAATGGAAAATGCAGAAACAAAATCACTAGGTACCCTCAAAAACCAGTTATATAAAATAATAATGAACTTACTGGCATATACGGAAAGCGTTATAAACTCATTTCAGAAGTCAGCTGGGAAACAAACGTATTGAGAAACCTCTTCCTCTCAGGTGACTCAGAACACGTCCCCTCTTCTCTCCCAGCCTCCAGCACAGGGCTCTCTGGGACGTGTCCAGACAGTGATCAAGTCCAGGCTATCTCAGACCTACCTTCCCCCCTCAGAGTCTGAGTACAACCAGTCTCTGTGAAATGTGGTACCATCACCTATCTGGCACAGAATGATTCACAAAAGTATTTCCCAATAGTTCTCTACTGGCATGTGTTGGATGGGAAATCTGTCCAGTGGCATCAGACATGAGACAAGGAGAATTCTGACTCAGCTTTTATGACGGCCCAAATCTGATCTACTTCCCTGGGCTATCTTTACCTGAAATGAAGCATTTGATTGCCATTTATCACATACCGTGTACATATTTTAAAAATAAAAAAATATTTAAAATGCCAGAAAAGTATATTGCACCCTGCATTTAGGATCTTCAGGTGTTCTTTTGTTTGTTGCCTCAGTGCTCTTTGCTTTGATTGTGTTAGATGTTGCTGGCTCATTATAGCGAAGCTAATAAAGTTTCCCAAAGAACAGCTCCTTAGGGCTCCTTCCTGTGAAGGGCTGTGCGGACAGGTGCTTGCAGAACTGATGGGATCTCAGGAAAGCTCTCTTTGCAGGACTGGGGTAATAACCCTTCCCTTCCTGCTTGCCTCCACTGTACTGTACTTCATGGGTATGTGTAGCAGCATTATGGTAAACGGGGGCTCACTGTGTGTGGAAATACAGGATGCAATTATGAGTTCATTCTTTATTCTATTCATAATTTTTTACTTTTGAGTTTATTTCCTTACTAATGGAAATTGATTTCTGCTCAAATTTAAACAATCACGGTTAAAAGAAGCCTCCTGTTCCCCAGCAGAACTCTGAAAAGGATTACAAATCACGGGCTGAAAACAGAAAAGCCATCGTATTAACTCATGCTGCTTGTTGGGGAAGTGATGGCTTGAAAGTCTTCCTAAGTTAGACAGGCGGATGCTACTGAGACAGACGAGCTGCTCGTTCGACCAAATTATCCCTAACCCCCTCACACCTGCACCCGTCCCTCCCTGCCTGCACTTCCACAAAAGCTCCCTGAGAGCTTCCGCGCCACTGCCTGAGAACACTCCAAAGAGCTTAGAGATGAAAATCTGTATTAAATCTACGTATATTCCAATCTAAGGTTTGCCAAATGTAGTATCTGCTAGCAGCCTCTGTTCGTTCCCTGAACAAGGGGAGCACAGGGGAGAGCTGGATCCCCAGCGCTGTCCAACACCCCCAGGTGCCTGCCTGGAGGTGACAACAGGGGACCTCAGCCTCCTGCCCATCATACTCCTTCCCTCAGCCTCGACTAGAACATCCAGTGATCCCCCTTCTGTCCTTAACGTCTGTTGTTCTGGGAATACGGCAGCTCAGAGAAACTGCACATCAAAGTCTGCTTTTCTCAGAAAACAATGTTATCTTAAGGAGTTCTTGCCTTCAATAAATATAAATAGTTATTCAACTAAGAAACTACCTAGTTCTAAAAGCAAGTTTTACTCAGTTTCTCTTTTTTTTCTTTTCTTTTTTTTTTTCCTTTTTAATCCAGAAGGACTTTTCAGTCAAATGAATCCCCCTGGAATTTACAGCTGCGAGGTCAGACCATGTCCTACAGCCCACCACTATCAGCTTGGATTTAATTTGTTCTAACATGCATTCTTCTCCTTCCTTGTGGTTTCTGTCTTTTTGCCATTTTTTCTTCTGGTCCATAATACACAAGAAGTCACACACAAAGTCTGCCAAATTTATTGTTGACAAGGATGCGATCTGTACTTTTCTGGGTTCACTTCCAAATCCCTCTGTCTCTGACTATCATCCACAGTCAAGCCTTAAAGAACTTATTTTAATACAGGAATTCAACAGGAAAATGAAACAAAATAAAGATGACCATAACTAAGGCAAAACTACACAAGAATTAAAAAAAATCGACAATTTTTACAACAAAAAAATAGAAAAGAAGTCATAGGAAAAGTGTCACCAAAAGGTTTTTGTCTTCATTTCTCTTCAAGACATTTTCCAGTTTGTTTCAGGCTTTCCAGGAAGCCCCACAGTCTGGGCTTTGATTGCCTCTCTCTACTTTCAAGGTTTGTTTTGGTTTTATAATGCACATGGAATATGAGAGAAGAGCTAGCTGGTAACAAAAAGCTAGCATGCACATTAAATGCTGACAGACTCACTGCTTCTTTTATGAAGCTTCCATTCTGTTTTTCAAATGAGGGCAAAATCGGGGGAATTTGTGATTCATATTAAAAAAAATCCTTGCCATGTTTATCTACAATGTGTAAGTGTCCCCTTCTTATTCTGTCATTTCACAAACAGCTGTTTAACCCCAGCACCAGCAAGAAAAGGCTATGTCAGGACAGCGGAACCACTGAAGACTGAAGCAAATGTTTTGTCAGAGGGGTTTAGGGTTGGAGAAGGGGAGCTCTGAGGCTTACCTGCTGAAATGAGGCAGTTTTGCCCAAGTGGAAAAAGCAGCAGCTGCAGCCTGGCAAAATGTGACTTTGGGATTAAATCCAGAAATACATTTCGGACCAAGAATATACATAATTATCGAATGTTCAGACTCTGTTAAGTCTAGGGATGAGTCCTTTGATGGGGTACGATCCTTCTTTCAAAAGGAGATGCAATTCACGGCTATCTGGAATACTTCCTTATATTGTAACTTTTTCCAGTTTCCATTTGTCTTTTTATATTTTTCAGCGGCTTATATGTTATGAACTTACCTGTCTCTGTTCTTTACCAAAAGGTTTTGCTCGACTCCTTCCATGAGGTTCCTGAAGCACTGGTCAAGGACTTCTCGTTTGCTGTCAGGCTGGCTGTTTATCAAGGTTGCCTTTAGCTCACTGAAGTACTACGATAACAAAACAGAAAACATTAGAAATGTGATTTGAAAATTTGAAATTGGAGTTACTCACCTACACCTGGAGCATTCTGGAACAAATGGTTCACATGTTGCCCTCTGTGAGAGGAGCCTGGCAAATAGCAAGAATTGGGTTTCAGATGCTGTCTTCCTGAACTGCACCAGCTTCAATCCTCTGTCATGACTAAAGTTCAGTGATGGGCCACATCAACAGTGGCTGTGGGTCCAACACATACAGGTTCCAACACATAAAGCCACCTAAGAGAGGTGACATACATGTTCTCTGACTACTTTTTAAGGCTTTTTTAGAATGGTGCAAATTTGTGCACCTCACTGTGGGATCTAATCCACTTTAGCACTATGATGAGACAATCATCTTTGCTTCTTTAGAAGCTAGGTCATCTGTATCATTTTCTATATTACTATTCCCATTATATTCTGGCAGATCTACAGACTAGTTAAAATAGAACTTTTTACCACCTTAGGACAAATTTTGGTTTAGTCTAGAGATATGGAATAGGAGGGGACCTCCAGGGTTATCAGCTACCCTACTACTATAGCCAAGGAAGTCATATAATCCTGTTTATTTTTTTTATTATATTGGCTATGTCACTCAAAGTTTTATGGCCTTGGGCATAAGCACATCCATGGTATGAACACTGATACAGACATTTATTCAGAGGAGAAGGAACCATTCTGATGAACCTGTGCCCAAGTATCTGGCAGAGATTCAGAGCAGTCTGATACTGCAGTCGAGAAGGATATTGCTGGTACTCTACCCTGTTTTACAGTACCTCTTCCATGCCTAATCATTCAAGAGGCGGAAGGAACTGGATCTTTGTAAAACATGTTAAACAACTCTCAAGTTAAACCAAGTTTCCCATCAAAAATGCAGCTTTCCTGTACACATGAAAAAACATGGGATAACAAAAGACAAGGTAGTAAAACTGTAACACTAACTCCAAGCCCCTGACAACTCAACAGGATTACAGAAGTACAAATCCCTTTAATGTCTGCTTGGCAAATTACCTGCCCTCAATCCAGTTCCTTTCAAACCAGAAACATCCCGTGTTACACATCTCTGTCGGCCACTACAGCAGCACTGCAAGTGAAGGCAGTAGCAGATCAAATAGCTGGGTCCCAAACTACTTAGGAACTCAAATTTTAAAATCACACGGGAGCTGGTGTAAAAGATGAAATATCTGCCTGCAACAAACACGTTCCCCGAAGCCTTGTCTCAAGGTGACAAACACAGAGTTCAATTTAGAGAAGGCCACAACCCTGAGATCTTCTCTGGTGCCCACAAGTCGTTTTTAGAACAGAGGTGTTCCAAGAACGCCTTCAGTCAGCCCCACAACATTGCCAGCACCCTCAGCTAACAGCAAGGAATTACACCTTTGCCTAACATCAGTGATTGCAGCCTCCCCTGTAGGACCCTCCCATGGCCTCACTGCTCCAACACTACGGAGCTGCTCCGAGCACTGGGGTTTCTAGGGCTTCTCTGCAATAACATCACTTTTGCCCATACACTCAAATGCCTGTGGTTGTCTTCTCTGGCTGAGGGACAACAGCAAGGAGATGACACAGTTGCTACGTTATCAAGATATAAAGGGCTCTCCCTGCCAATTCCTTCCCACTAGGATTTAAATTAAACTTGCTGCTGCACTTCAGTATGGGAATGATGTCAGGAGCCACCAGCAACCATCCCATTTCATACTAAGCTGATGCTGTCTCAAAAGATTTAGCGTTGTTTTAGGGTGGACTCTAAGCAAAATTCCCATTTTGGCATAACTAAGCCTGTTGGGACAAGCATGAATGAATCCCAATTTTTTTGAGTCCCTAAGTAAACCTGCTTCCTTCCCTTTGAGATGAATTATTGCAAAGAAGATATCATTAAAACAAAAGTAGAAGAGAACAAGCAGTAAAACGTGGTTAATGTGTGCTTGCTATCTCAGGAACTGTAGAGACAGAGACCCTACCTGAAATAAAGGAATCTATTTTCAATAAATAAACCAGCAGTGTACTGAAATGAGCCAAGGAAAGACGACTTTTACAGCCATATATAAGTACATTACCTCCTCTTTTCTGAACACAAAATAATATGCTTGATGCAAAATGGGCAATACAAATATTGTAAATTATATTTCCCGTTCTCCACCCTTCCAAAAGAAATGCAAGACTTGTTCATAAGTAAAGGTGCTTGTACATATCCATGTCTGCTAAGCAAAACACATAATCATTAGAACTAGTCTAATTTCAGTAAGAAGAATATTCCGCCAGTCACAGATTTATTTCTTATGATTTACAGCTCCATGGTTTTATCTTCAAGTGAAATATTTAATTTCTTCTTATACTGAAGCAGCTAACATCAAAAACCACATAATTAATATGTAGTCAGGCTAATACTTAAACACTATAAATCAGAAGCATTATATAAACAAAAGTGTCGTCTTGAACAAGATTGGGAATGCACAAAACTACTTATTTCCCACTTTTATAATGATGCAGTGACTCAGAGCAGATAGAAAATGATTAGTTTTCCTTCCAAAGTAGGAAATATTGCTTCCATCTGTAAAGTATAATATTGTGATGTCATAAAGTTTTCCTAAACACTGAATTTGCCCTTATTCCCTCTCAATCATTTTAAAAGAACTGCTCTCTCTTATAGAGCTTGGATTTAAATCACAATAACACACCAAGAAGATGAATGACAGTGCTATTGGATATGGCTAAAATTGGATCCTTCAGCACAGGTGAATGATGAGACAGCGCTTCTCTTCTTGATATATTTTCTTCTTCTATTAGTTTCCTTCCATAGCTGGGATTTCAGTTTGAATTTTAATGTATGCGGTTGCTGCTAATCTTAGTGTCTTATTTTTTTCCAGCACCCTCTTATTGTATAGACAATTCATTCTCCAAAGCAGTAATACACTGAGGCTTGTGACTGCCCAAGAGATAAAGCAATTCAGAATAAAGTTAGAGCTAGCTCTGAACTATGGAGAATACAACAGGTCAATATCTTCAGAAACAATGCCTTGCTATACAAAAAATGCACACATTTAGATCAACTCGCATTCATTTACTCAGATGGTTTCCATTTCAGACAATATTGTCTCTATTAAGTCACAAGGGAAACATGATGGGTATATCCAAATTCATAGTTTCAGATTTTATTGAAAGGGCAAATTGCAGAGTATTTCCTGGTTTACAGAATCTGCCACAGATGAACATAATCCAAATTGCAATCAATGCTGGTACTTAAGTGTAAGAGCTCAGATAATACCCTCAAAGCTAGTTGTTCCTGTGAAACCTTTCAGAAAAAGAAATTGGTTAACTCTTTTTCTAGGAAGCTATTTTTCTGATGTGATTTCCACAGCATTCTTGTTTCAAATTTCTATCTAAAAGCCAGATGAGCTTGCCTATTATTTTTGCTTAATTCTGAAACAGCAAAGATGTAAAATCTATTAAAAATGTTTGCTATATTTGCATGATATAAGGTTGGGTGTAAAAGTTGGGGTGACGTTTGAGAGGATTTTCTCATCCTAATTAAGCCACTCAGCTTCTGTGAACAAATCTGTAAAATACCTATACAGTAGATGAACTGATTTCTACTCTCTTGTTACTAGTGCAAGCTGGGTCCCAAGGAAAGAGATGGGGAATGTGAAAGGGCAATGGGCAACTTTGTTTTACATGAAATAATGACTTCAACTACTTGGGCACATGAAGAGCAAACCTGGTAGAATTCCTTAAATACTCACTTTCTCGTTGAGAAGTATAAGTCCGAGCAGTGGTCTTGACACAGACCATTGGTTTCTGCAGTCTTCAAAAATGATGGTGTTCATTAGGATTGACATCATCTGAAAGAAAATTCAGTTTACGTGAATATGGATACTGTTGCTACACCGTGTAACTTGGTGAGATGGAAAAATAAATGAAACCTTTACTAACTGTGGTGAAATTTCATAGATAAGCAATGGTATCACAGAAATCATTCCTCCAAACACTTATTTCCATAACCGAAACTACCAAGTGAAGAAACTTACAGAAAACAAATGTCAAAGCTCAGCTCCGAAGTTGTAGTTAGAGCAGTCAAAACGAACAGGAATTAAGACTTAGAGTTGTGTTAATTCAAGGTACAGACTTGGACTTTACTACAGGGATCTGCTGCTTTATCACATGACTTCTGGGACAGTAATACATACGTGACCAGTAATCTGTAGTAGTCGCACTTTAATTTCTAGGTGCTATTAAAGATTCTGTTTTTATCACGTCCATCTTCCTTCTTGTTCAATACTGCAAGGTATTTAAAGGGAATCCCTGTTGTGATGAAGGCAATCCTTATTACAGCAAGGAGTCTATAATCTCTACGCCACTTCCACAGAAGTTACAAATCCAGCCTGTGATTTTGGACGTTTCTGTGACTTAATTTGGACATACTTCTGTGACTTAATTTATGGAGCTCTGCAGTTGGGATAAAGCCACTTGATCAACTTTATAAAGCACGGCGACCTATCAACTCGTACATTTAAGTTCTTTTGGCACACAAGCAGAAGACAAATAATTGGTTTGCTTGTCAGCTGGCTGTAACCAGAGCCCTCAGCTACTACCACACGGGGTATTCTCCCTCGGAGGCCTCTGCTGGTATTGCTCTGCATCTTTACTGCCAGTGTGCATAGCTAGGAAGGGTAGGAATTATTTTAGGGATTTGCACAACTTTTGTAAAAATAAATTACAAAGTTACTATAGAATCCATTTAAAGATAAAATCCTCAAAGACATCCTGGAGATACGTTAGTCCGAAATGCCAAGGGCCATAACATATACAAACCTAAAAACATTACTCAGAGATTAAACAGAGTGAAAATTTGTAAAATGTCACCAGTAAATAGTTTGACTCACATTTATAAAATATCTACACCCTAAAACCAAACAGAGAGGAAGTAGAAAATCATTAAATCCTTTCTTCTAGGCCAATGAGTAGCTATGAGCAGGGTCTCCAGAGAGCTGCCACACTGCAAACTAGCCTGTAATAACTGACCAAGGCTAAGTCAAACAGCATGTTTCACTAAATGAAAAAGATGAATCCTAGCACTACAAATCACCTGCAACAGAGATATCCACAAATTATTTGAGCTTTCAAGTTAGGAACATACAGTCTGGCGTGGGAAAGGCTGATTTTTCTCCTGACTCCACAGTCTATAGATCAGGCAAAATATTTTCCATTACTCATAGAACAAAACCAGCTCTTTGCAACTAATGCAAACAATTCAAATGTCTCCATGCAGGCATCAATAGGTGCTTACCATCCAGACATGAACAATAGTTACAACTCCTTATAATTCATTCACCTCCAGATTTTCCTCTGTGGCACCAGAGCCAGCTGTTAGGACAGAAGCGTTTTTTAAGTATTGAAACAAAATCCCCCAGGCTGTAATTCAGTCAGAGCACCAAGACTGACGTATCCGTGTTTCTTATAAAAATGCATGTACAAAGACTTTCAGTATGATGCTTAATCTAAAAAGGGCATGTTCAGTGAACAAGTTCACAAGTGACCCAGAGGGAAAAGTGCCATTTCTTCAAACTCCAGCATCACCAAACAACTTAGATGTCTTTTGGGTCTCTACCCCAGAATTGCTATGAAATTTCAAATGAACTGCAAAGTGAATATCCTGGGAAAGTTTTTGGCCTATGTAAGGAAGAGAGACCACTGTGCACCCAGATTCACCAAGGAAACATTTGTCTCTGTACATAAGCAGAAAAGACACCATGGAAATAAGCATGGAATGGGATGAATGTTACAACGTGTAAGAACAAAGCCAGCACATAGCAATATGCATAATGGTAACTACCAAAGGTGTGCCTTAGTACTGGCCAACCAGGAGAACAGCAAAAACTTCCCTCCCAGCTCCAAGCTTTTCCTCTGACACAATCCCACCGTGGAACATTTTTAGTTTCACTTCTCAGGATTAGTGAGAGAACCCTTTCAGAAATCAGTAGCAGTGTAGGGAGCTCCGCAGCATTCCAGTCAGCTAGGCCTCGTGCCTGGGCACACGGATGGCTGGTCCCATGGGGGTCAACCTGCCGCCTCAACCAGCCACAGTCACCACACTGCCACTGCTCATGTGCTCCACACCAAGTTATCTCCGTTTAAAGGAACTTCTGAGACAAGTGGTACCGCCTCACTAACACGAACAAGGCCGTAGCACCTGCCCATTAGCTCTCCAGGGCAGATTAATGCCCTTCTTGAAGTGATGTAAGTTTACTACTTTCGGAGGTGGACAATTTGCAGTTCCATCATATCGCCTCTGCAGATGTCTTCTAGCAAGGGTAAAACAAATCCATTAGGTGTACAGGTCAGCATGAGGAGATGCAAGCATAAAATTGAGGCAATCCAATCTATCATATCCAGACCTCTGTCCGAGGCTGTCAGGAGGGCATTACAGCACAACCCAATCAGCAATTACTGTGCCTAATTCCTCCAAGACGAAGGGCACCAAAATCCAGGTAACAGCCTTAAACTTCCTTTTCCTGTTTTCCACGTTTCTCCATCACAACTATTGCTGGTGCTTTGTTTTACTGCATAGGTTTGGTTTCCTGTGCTATTTCTGCATGAGCCCACAGCAAGCTGTTTACATTCCAGATCCTTCATTTTACAGTACTGCTGACACATGCCAAAAGAGATTGTGCCCGTGAACAAGCAGTAGATCGCCCCTGCTGTAAAAAACTTAAGTCTAAGTGACGCAGCCCGCACAAATTCATCTGCAAGACAACAGAGCTAGTCTAGATGAGGCTTGCGGTACCTTATAAAGAAACTTTGCCTCAGCAGACAGCACATTTATTGATGATGTACCAGACTAACTCTCTCTCAGGTAGAAGTACCAGGCTTTCACTGAATTTCACTAATTGTCCCACCCCTAGCTCTCTACCTTTTTCACATAACAGAGAACAGCCTCTTCCTGTGTTGACAAGTGACATCCTCAGTGTCCTCCTTCAGACCTCACATAATCATTATTTGGCTCTGTTCCTGCTATCTTGAGTCATCAGGAGAAACACGTCAACCCACGCAGGAAAATTTCTAGATATTTGACACACAGCTCTATCTATATGTCCATTTTTGTTGTTCCTCTGTGTTGTTTGGATTACAAAAACTGAAACTCTTGGGCCTTCTGAAGGAGCCTCTGAAATAATGTGCCTCCCTCTTTGTATTTTATTTGCTGACGCACGTTTACATGTATTTGCATTTATGATGCAAACCACACAGAAATAATAACCACAATGTTATGAAGATGAAAGCTTGCCCAATAACACGAAAACAAGGAGGTGAAGGCAGTTCCCAGGCCAGCAGCACTGCCCAGAGCTGCCCTGCTCGGTCCCAGGCCAGCAGCCAGACCAGTTACGTGAGCAAGTGCCCAGCAGTGACAGTGCTGCTTGCATTCTTATTTCAGTTCTTTTGAGAACTGCTGAGCATTTTTCGGACGTTAGTCAGCTTCAAAGTGGGCCAGTGAGATACATCGGTGTTACCACTGCATTTTACAGAAGCGCGGGCTGATTGGAGATCACAAAGCAGTTCGATGGCAAAACCAAGCAAGAGCTCAGTTTATCAGCCCTAGGTAGGGTATTATCCTAGGCAGAAAATACCCTACTGGCTGAAACTGAAAGGAAAATGACTTTTCAGATCCTGCCCCAGCAGGTGCGGGGCAGGCTCAATGCTGCATGCTGACTCCAGCAGAAAACAAGCTCTCAAGGTGGGGAAAGAGGCACTAAAAAGGCAGGGAGTGTGGGAGCAGATAGTCTATTTTCTACTTAGTTCAAATTGGCAACCTTGCCTCTGTTCTCTTATCTTAAACATAAGGCATCACTTTATCTGGTTCAATAATGTTTCTCCTGACACATTTGTTCCATACAAAAGAAACTATTGACAGAAGAGGCAAGAGTAAAGAACCGTTCTTCCAATAAATTAATTCTTCAGAGCTTCTTTTCCTTCAGAGCCTCTTTCTTTCTTGAGTGGTGGAGGAAAATGTTGCTCAAGACACTGCTTATTCTGAAAACTTTTTCTAAAGAACCTGGAAAAGAAACTGCCTTTCCATTAAAAAGTTTTTTTTTTTTTTTTTTTTGCTGCTTCATGTTATCAATAGTGTGGAACTTGCATCATAGCAGGTCCCATAACTCATTTCTCTCCCCCATATGTCAGGATGAATATTTTATTCTGCTGCAGCTAATCACATTTTTAATATAAAGAACATTATGTTAACACCAGAGAAAGCAGCATGTAATCCTTGACAAAAGATTTAGAACGGTCTAAAAACATACACAGCTTTTAACCAGACCCTTGGCTGCTAGGAACATGTTTTTTCCACTCAGATCTGAAGAAGATTCAGGTTTTCGTTGTTTAGCATACAAAACTTGGTAGGACTATGTCTCTAGCTTCAGGCAGTCTGCTCTTAGTTTAGGAGCTGTGACTATTAATTTAAATGTCCTTTAGAGTTCTCAGTTCTTTCAACATCAATTCTTTCTATATCAATAAACGGATCGTCATTTACTAATAATATTAGGAAGATTTAAATGCTCCAAGATTATTAAATACCTTAAATTTTAATCTGTTGTTTTAAAATATTTATTTTACTAGAAAACCTAACTTTCAGACTGATATTTTTGATGTTCAGCCTTTGTTCAAGCTAAAATTTCCAGTGGAAATAAGAAAACTAAACCTTGTATTTATTATGAAAGTAAGAACCAGTCCATTATTTCTGAACTAAAAAACTTTTAAATTGTCAGAAATAGCAAGTTGGCTGGAATTTCAAATATGTAGGAGTTTAAGAACCACGTGCCTTGTTATCCTTACTTTGTGAAATGACATTAGATCAACAAAGATCTTTAAGTAAGTTGCTTACATGTAGCAGAAGCGACAAGGGCCGTCATGGGCATACGCGCGTGCTACTGTCAGGACCACTGGCCTGCCACAGGATGTGGCCCCAGCATCGTGCTTTCTGGACACCCCACAACTAACTTTCTCCTGTTCTGTGGCTATTTTTTTTTTTCAAGTATAGGAAGAGGGGAGGACTTATGGAAAGAGAGAGAGAGGAAAGAGGGCAGCAGACAGAAAATCCAGACAAACCATGAACCCAGGCTGGTGCAACCACTGTACTCCTTGCAACAGTTTTTGTACTCTGAGCCTTTTAGGCTACCCTCAGACCAAGCTTTTCTTTCAGCTTATATATGCAAGATTCCCCCAGATTTCTATTCACAGAATATGGTATTCTACCCTATTTATACATACTTTCTATATATGTATGTATAACTAAAACATTAATAACTAAAATTTCACGATTCAACAACAGAAGCTTCAAGAAATATTAAGTCTAAGAATAAGATTGTGCAGGACCCAATCTTATATCTCAATTTGGAATAGTTCAATTGGTTCTGGACTTTTTTTTTTTTTTTTTTTTTTTAAAACGGCAAAAGGTAGGGTATAAATGGTTGAAAAAATCAGGGCAGGACATTTGTGTGACACACTGCATCCCAAAAACTAGTATATATGTGCAGCTGGTGGACTGAAATACAATGTAAGTGTCTGTATCTTTCACAGGCTATTCGTACCAGTTAGATGTTATGTTGTGCTGGGAGGGTCTTTTTTTTTTTTTTTTTTTTTAAAACCAACATTCAGAAGGGATGCCAGAAGGGATGGAAAAAATGGTAATAGATGTGAAAAAAGGAACGGTTACAGAGCATGGAGCTTGTCATTTCCCTGAGTATGTCTTCAGAACTGGCCAAAGGGTTGCAAGTATGGGAGTGCTCACTTGAAGTAGGTCCAAATCATGAGCCAGAAGAAATAATCATACAATAAGATTGTACTAACTTATGTCAAACCTGACTTTGTATCTGAAAAAGAAACATAAGCACATACTCAGAAAGAAACATTTAGGATGATAGCTTAAGGCTAATGACAAGCACCTGCAATGCGCCCAATAAATTTGCTATACCAGAGCCACTGCAAGCAGCTTTCTATTTCTTCACTGCTAAAATGAAACTGGCACAATAACGTAGACCAATAGAGCAACGTAGACTTTTCAAAACTAAGGCTTACTTTCAGCATTTCCTACCTTTAGTCGGTAGTGACGTGCCTTTCAAGCAGTCGACAGGATGACAAAGCAGCTGCCTGCGCTACGCTAGGATGTAACCACCGCAGAGCTGGAGCATGGGCAGCAGCTGCATCCTGCACACAAGCTGGTCACGGTGAAACACTTGGTCCTATACTCCCTGGTTTTCAAACAGAAATTTTAAACCCTTCCCTCTAATTTGAGGACATATTGTAACATGACAGACCGTGTTCTTTTCCAGTTGCATCTGTTTATGTGAAGATCTACGATACTGGGGCCGTTCTCACCTATCAGAAGCAGGTCCCTGTATCCTAAGGGAGACCCTGCTGCTGGGTGAGCTGGCATCCATCGGGGTGAAAAAGAGATGCCAGCTGACTGTTACAGCCTCACTGACAGTAAAGCAGTGAGTCTCGTGTGACAGAGCAGATTTGCCTAGCCCAGGGGTGGCTACATCACGCACTGGAAGCAGAACAGTTAACTGCGGCAACGCAGAAGACGCCTGATGAATGAAATACCTCCTCTTTCTGCAGGGAGGAGGGGATACGTTTCATTAATTATTACCTTCCAGGGTATGCTGACTTGCTTCTGTCTGTGCTGAATTTCATGTAAACCCTCTGTTGAATGTCACATACTCATATGCTGCCTGAAGTGCTAGATTTTGTATTTGGATATCTGGTGCAGCTGACAGATGTTTACAAACTCATGTATCTGCACAGCTTCTTTCTGCCTATCCATCTGTGCTCCCTGATAGACAGAAAATTATTCTACCTCAGGCTGGAATAACTTATGATTGTAGCATCAACTCTTATTCTGCATTCTTAGGTGGCAGTATTCATAGATTTTCAGTTACAGATACTGTAGTGGTCATTCTAAATTAACCTGAGCTGTTTATTTAAGATTCAGCTATTTCTGAACAAGTGGCCATGAATATGCAGCACTGCAGCTGTTTTTAGAGACAACAGAACTGTGATTAATTAGGGCTTTTGGAACGTACACCTTGTCAACTTTGCAATTTAAACTTCAGGTTGGTTTGGTGTAATGGCTGAGCTCTTTAAAATCCTTGTAAAAAAATAATACACATTCATCTCTCTGCTTTTATCAATAAAGAGGAAGCTAGGTCCAGATCTTTGTGAAACAGTCTCATCTCAGATCACCCTTAGCGTCCCTTTCCAGCCCTCACGGTAAGAGCCTTCTTGTTCAGCCAGTACTCATCTGAGAGGTGACACAGGAAGAAGTCCGTGTCCACTACCAGCACCTCTGAACAAATGACTCATTACAGATTATTTAATCCTCTTGGGAGGAGAGAACAGCAGTTTCACCTACACCAATGCCTTCCAGCAAGTCTCTCTCTTCAGGAATGCAAATGGTCCTACATCTTCTAGTCTTCCTCTCAACTACTAGTAGGGCTTACAGTGTGTACATTAGTTAAATTCCTCAAACATGAGCTGCTGTCACCCTTCAGTCCTGTACGATTGAGCTTCTGAACAATTCACTGGTGGGTTCCTTTACACTGAGTGCTGATGGTGCACAAAAGCAGCAGGGGATTTTTCATGTTGCAGCAGCATTTCAGCATAGGAATTGGGATCTTTACCTGCAGGATGATGATGTTTCTGAAATCTCTATTACAGGAAGGCCTACCAAAAAGCCAGTCAGCTGGGGAGGGAAGATAAGATCAGAAAATGCTAGTACTGGAAAAACAGAATTATTAGTCTAAGACCAATTTGAAGCTAATCTCAAACTTAACTACAGAAACATTCTGGATCTGTAAAAAGCTGCATATGGAAGAAAAGGCAGAGCACGAGATCATCTCCAAATCCTTCTTCCAAGGAACTTGAAGGTATCTCGCACTGGGCATGCGTTAATCCCTGCATCTGAGCATGCTGATGCCATGTGGAAGCGTGCCCAGCGCAGCCCTTGGGGACACAAACCCCACGCACCGAGGAGCAGCCGTTAACCCGCGATGAAGCTCGCACTCACCTGCAAGCCAAGTCCCGCTGGGCATCTCTCATGTAATCCACCTGGCCTTGCAGCAGCGCCACGGCGTGCACATCTTTTACAAGAGCCCTGATGTTGCTTGCCACAAGGCAGCTGGGATTTGCAGGCAGATCAAGTGTGGGCTCAAACTGTGTGGACGTCTGCCAGCAGCAGACCTGGAGGCGTCCCCCACACAGCGACAGTAACCAGTAGTACAGAGAAAATTAGAACCAGGGTAATTATTTTACCCATATTTACCTTAGTTTAGCACAGATACGGATATAATCAGCAGGGACAGGGAGGCAGCCTGGCCTTTTAAACCACACCATGAAGGCAATCGGGGTTTAAGAAACCCACAAGCGTGGCTCTAACCATTATTCAAGGACCCTCCATAAAGCAACGTGACCTGCTCAATTTGAGCAGCCTAATTGCACAGAACTTAAAAAGGCTAATCACAGTATTAATTACCGATTGCCTAACACACTTCAAGCCTCTTCTGTTTTCAAATTGTTCATAAACTGATCCTAATTTCTACTGTGGAACAATTAAAAGTGTTTTCGTTATCCTGGTGAACTGAACTGTAACCAAAGCTGTTGCGAATAAACATAAAAGACAGATGATAAAGATGGTAATAAGCATATTGCTACTGTGTCTTGAATAGTCACCAACACTTCTTAGTGAATATCATCTTTCACAACAACAACAAAGGATAAGAGCACAAGGCTATTTCATGCAGTCATCAAAACAAAATGCACTGAATATTATATTTCATACTAAATACATTACCCTGGCAGTTTGACACTCAACATTTCAATAGATATTGCGTCTCTCTCAACATTCTCCCTGAATTTCTGCAGATGGACTTTTAAGTATCAATGGAAGATTACTTTACTTGTCAGACTAAAAAGATTTTAAAGGATGGCTGCACACACTTCATTTTTAATTTTTTTTTTAAAGGGAAATGAATCATGAATCGAGAAACACAGTTATACTGAAAGGTCAGATACTGTGTTGTGCAGGAGTCCTTTGTGTGTATCGCTCCTGCAATAGCTAGCTGCCTCTTGTCCCTCGTGTGCCCAGCAAAGCATCGCAAAGACCTGCTGAAGTAACACTACGCTAACCTAAACTATACCGAGCTAAGCTAACAGTATTCCCAAATTGCATCAAACTGTTGTGATTTTTTATTTTTATTTTTTAAAACTATGCCTGTTCCTGGAGATACATAAATACAAAATAATCTCAATTTTCAGTGAAAAGAGCCACAAACAAGTAAACACAGGGACAAAACCCAAAAGATTTCAGGTTTCATGATCTCAGAGGACTTCCTGAAAACCCAAGTATCTCTGAGGATCACAAAAACCAAAACAGAACAAAACAAACCAATAAACCCCCACAAACCAAAGACAGCAACCATTTATTAGCCTGGAAAAAACATGGATTTTGAGGTACAATCCCAGAGTCCTGAGAACTGGGTTAAAGGGTTACAACAAGGTTAAACAGAACAGGTATTTAGTGTACGCCAGCCAACTAGAAAGTTTTCTGCAACGAAACAGCCCCCATCACCTGCCGCCTACCTTTTCATCTGCTCAAAACAAACACCAACGAGGTCGAAACGCCTCATCGAGCACCGGATCTCTATGCGAGCATCATCTCATTCGCTATAAGCTTTGGTGGGCTGCTGCTATCGTATCCAGCAGCAATTAAACATCTTTGTAAGCCACTGCTATTCTAGAATTTTAAATTTGATTTTTTTTTAAATGGGGGAAGGGGAGGGTGTTTGTTCACCGAGAGTGAGTTTCATTACTCACATTGCAAATCTGCCAGTAGCAGACCATGGAATGGATTGTTACCTTTCCCTATCCATTTTGTAAAGATATTGCTTTCTTCCAGACTGCAAGCATCACTTCTAACTGGATTTTGAATTATAATGTGAACTTTACAAAATTATTGGTGCTATTCATATCGCTAGTTAGATTCTATGGAATGGCAATATTTTTTGCCCTTCCCCTAACCAGCACCTCTTAGTGTTTTATATAAAACCACCACGGCCAGCAGAAATCGAACATTTCCAAGTAATGTAAAGTATTACATTGCACTGAGTAAACAAGGAATAAAACATTTTTATACTTCTCCTTAAACTTATTTGCTTTTTGAAAATATTTATGCAGCGCAGAAGGCATGAGGTTATTGAGAAATACAGCCAGTTCCTCTTCTTTAATTGAAACATTTATGTTTTTTGTTCTGCTAACAAAAAGCAATGAACAGTAATAATGTGAGATAAATATACAAGAAACTTATAGATATGATTGTAAAACAACATCATCCTAATGTTTTCATTTAATTACCCTGAAATGTATTCTATTTAATATTCATTACTCAAAAGCCAATTTAAAAGAGAAAGAGGTGAAGGGACTTATTCAGAAAGACGGACTGTCATTCACTGCAATAGTTATCTAATATACAGAAGTTAATAAAGCAGATTAATCTACAAGTCCCTTTAAGCCATCACTGAGTTTAGAACAACTGCCTCTTTGACCCTTAACCCTCCCGCTGTGCACCAGTAGCAGGTGCCAGCTGCACTAAAATGATGGCTGACGCATTTTAACGCAAGGTCTTTTCTTACTTTGCTTCTGACCAGCAGCTGACCCTGTAGGAACGATTGTTTCATGTGCTGGCCTAAAGGCTACATAAACCAGTAACTGATAAACAAAAGCATACATACACCAGCTGCCTAGCCCGAGGGTGCACATCCAACACTGACACCTCTAGCAGTTTGTGCTGCAAGCCGAATTGCAGCTTTTTGTTTCCATGCATGAATTCTGTACAATACTTGTTACTTCGTGGCCCTAAACTTCACTCCATCCCCAAAACTGTTTGTGTAAACTATAGCACAGCTTGAATGATTAAGAGGAGATGCCCAATTTGATTTAGCACCATTATTAAGAGCGTGAAATCTTCAGATACATCACTAATGATGATGCATTTTAACATTAAAAGTCTTAAAATCAAATTACTCGATTCACATGACAACGAATCACAACAGGGCTTTAAACAAAGCAGGATCAGAAAAGACACTAAGCTCATTAATATTGTTTGATTTCTTAATTGACAGCACTCATGTAGTGAAAGCTATACGTTTAGCAATATTCTGGAGACTGAGGCCGCTGCCGCCCTTACACGTGTGCAGTGAGAAGCACGTACAAGAAGAGTAACCTATTTTTCATGAAGATAAGATGACTTTGACATAGTTATTTTGCTGATACAAATTACACAACCACAAAAACAATCACAGTAATGATTAAATGCAGTTATGTACATGGGAGACTACTAGTGCAAATGTTAACATATTTAAATGGGTTCCCTTCATTAAAAAAATTATATATGATATTAAACCATCAATCAAATCGAAACACTAGAGTCTCAACGTATTGTCACTGGTTAAAATAAATGACTTTGAGACTGAATTTTGGCTCACTCAATATGGTGCCTTTTCTGTTGCTTAGCCACCCAAGTCTCTGCTGGCTTGGGCTACAGCTGGTATATCTCCATCCCTTTCAATTAATAAAGAAAGTTATGATAGTATTGGATAATATTTCTAAATTGTGCTAAGAGGTTGAAAACAGATGTCCCAGGGAAAATCCCTTTCACTGCCGTATCAAACCTTTCAAGCCTGCAAAAGCTGAGCACTCTGGTCCTGATAAGCAGAGCCTTTTAACACATTTAATTTTAAGCAAAGGAACAGTTGTACCCGCGGGTTTGATCTGCTCTTAAAACTAAGCATATGCTCAAACATGTGGCTTAAGGTGCTCAGGCACTCAGCGCCTTGCACAACTGCCCTCTGTCAATGCAATGCAGATTTCTTTCTGTGATGTGCTCATATGCAAGTGCTTCTGCACGTTTCTCTGCATAGGGCCAGGAAGCATGCATTATGAACACATCTCCTCTGGATGTTTTTATTTCAATTACTGTGCATAGCTCTACACTAGCTGTACATGGCACCAAGGTTTATCTGAA
Organism: Cygnus atratus; assembly: GCF_013377495.2. Lineage (NCBI taxonomy): Eukaryota > Metazoa > Chordata > Aves > Anseriformes > Anatidae > Cygnus > Cygnus atratus. Next base: position 14,171,817 of record NC_066375.1, read on the forward strand.
ATACAAAACCCTAACCGATTTTACTGCATAAGAGGGAAAAAAAGGAAGGTGGCACTTTACAATATGTTTTTATTTTACTAGTAATGTTGATTTTTCATTGCAACTGGCATCTTTACTTTCTGTTTTACATTGGCTATGCAGTGCTGCCGGGCTGCTTCATTTAGTGCACCTTTGTCACTTGCTGAAGTTGGAAGTCATGAGTGCTCAGCTCCAGTGAGCAGCCTGCATTAAGCTGCTGCACATCCTCCTCTTCCTGCACTACTGCCTGCCCCATCCTTGCCACTTTTCCTCTTTTGCAGCTCTCCTCACCTACAGCCCCCAGAAGGGCTCAGCGCAGGCACAGCCCCGCACCAACAGCCCTAAAATAACTGCTCAGCACAACCACCCCCAGCTGTGGGCCCACCTGGGCTGGGAATATCACTGGTCAGATCTAATCCAAATGTTTGTACAGCATTTGAATTTACTGAAGAAAAAAGTCCATGGGCTTGGCTTATCCAGTACTTCTCCATAGCAAAACTAGGAGTCTGATGTGTACAACTCTACAAGATGAGCATTAGTGGAAGATAAAGGCAGTGTTTTAAACCCCCAAATTACGCTTTCATTCATACAGTGGAGCAAACACTTGCTTGAACTGTTTTAGATGACATCAGAAAGTCGCTCCTGAAATAACAGGAGATGACAGTGGGAGCCTTTTAAAATTATTTATGAAAGTGCTTATAACACAACCCAATGCAACAGCAATAGCTGACTGTAATACATTTAATACTGCTTTCTACCCATATATCTCAAATTACTTTACACACGTTAATTCAGTTTAGTTGTAAGACATCATCACAAAGCAGTTGTTCGCAGATTAAGCTTGGACTAAACAGCTCGCCCTAGGGAGCAAAACAGAAAGCAGGGCCACAGTCAGCAACCCCTGTTGGCTTTGGAAGGACACTGCTACTTACACCTAAACCTTTAAAGTTGTTTCACTTCTGTGCTTCCTATTACTCCTGTCTTTGTGCAGTCACACCTACTCTTTCAAAAAAAAAAAAAATCACAGAGCTGCCACGGGATGTACCTAAGCAAACAAAATATCAATTAATAGGGTTTAATTATACAACTGCACTACTCTAGGAGCTAAGAAAGACGCAAGCATCAGCCACGGATATACACCTATTTACTGAGCCGTATCCCGACGCCGAATTGCCTCGTTTACCAATGAGCGAAGGCTTGGCTGTAACCTACAGGCAGAACGGCTGCAGCACCGCTGGGAACCAACAGGTTCCCCCGTGCCCCGCAGGGCCTCCAGCAGCACGGCCCCACACGCCCTCGCACAGGGGCTTGGGGCAGGGGCAGTGTGGAGCCCCCAGCCCGCAGGATGTGAAGCGTCCTGGGGAAAGGCCCCAGTGGCCGCTCACAGGCAAGCTCGGAGGTTGCTGCTGCTTGCAAGGAGCAAAGCTGGCGGGGCTGAGCCGTGCTGCAGCTCCTCAGCTACCGGGATGACCTGAGGAGCGCAATTCCTGGAGCACCCTTGGAAATTTTCATCATTCAACTACTTTTACAGATCCAAGGTGGAAAAACCCCATGTTCTAACTAGTAAATAATTGCAGTTATCATTGCATCAGTTTAGTCTAAAGAGCTGACAAACCCCTCTAAACTCTAAGCACAATTAGTCATTAGGGTCTAGTTTTTCAGCACTGTTAAGCAATTTGTAACCCATTGCTTTTAATAGGGTTATGCATTACTTAACCGACACAGATGTCTTGAAAACTGAAACCATTGGTTATGAAGCAGCAACCTTGTTCATTAGCTTCCATGATAGTCAAATCATCTATAAAACCAGTGTTTAATGGCCAGCCGATGAATAATCAATGTCTCACTTTTCATCTGAGTGTGAAAATGAGAATAATCTAATACATCGTCCCTCTGGTAGAACGCAAGGCCTTGGGTTCCGTTTCTATTCAGGGCTGATTTATAACCCAATGGAAACCTGATGTAAACATATGATCAATGAGTCCCATCATTGCTGATAATAACCCCCAACCGGCCCACTCCCTCATCTCAAAAGCCATCCCTTTAGGCTATTAGTTTCGTCCAGCTAATCCTCTCTACTATTTCTGCCTGCTGCTTTTACCTTGGCCATCCGTTCAGTCCGGCAGACTCAGAAGTAATTTTATACGCAGCAGAGAGCGGGTGGAATTGATTTTTCACTCAGTGCTCAGTTCCCATCTGAATAATTATCAATTTTACTGCCTCATAAAGGGAAGAGTCAAAATTTCAAATCAATTCAAAAGAGCTTCTGAGACTACAGAAACTGTGCATGAGAATAAAGGTCAAAGTTGTCAGTGACCCCGGGAGATGATGTCAGATATTAGTCCGCTGAGCAGTTGACATCAGAGGCACTCAATATGATATGACTAGTGCTAATGCAAATCATATTTATGCTGACTACTGGAGACCGGCCATTAATATTTAAAAGAGTACGTGAAAGCCTGCATTCAAAATAAATATAACATATTCCACAGAATCTGAAGTTAATAAAGACAGATCACTGCCTGGTCATATGCTGTAAAGTGAAAGATTACTGCATATTAACAGACAAAGTATTACGTTAGGGTCGCCACAGATGCAGCCAAGTCCAGCGCCTGGGCTGCTGCTCTGTCCTTTCTGCCCAAATCACAGCGCACACGGAGCAGTGCTGAGTAATTTGACATATCCAAACGCTGACTTCACTGCTAGTGTCCGTGAAACCCCTATTGGGGAGAAAACATGAGCACTTGTAATATGACAAGGGAATCGTCCTATTCTGATAATGATGCCAATAATAAACATCGTTAATATTCTCCCAATATGCAATATACTGCCAAGAATATATTAGTTACTTTTCACCTTCAATTAGACCAGTAAACGAATGACAACAATAATCACGTGATGAAGGTGACTGTATGCCAGCTTTTTTCCAAATGACAGCGTATCTATTAGGGAAGCAGAACGACGACCACACTCATCATTTGCATTTTGTTAATAACTTCCGTTTTCATTAAAAGCCTCCAGACCTGCGGAACGCGTCTCCTGAAATGGCATCTTTACAACTGCATTAGGAATCCAAGGAGTCTAGTAAATATGCATCTTCAAATAGCTTAATGAGATTTTAAGGGAATGTGGCATGGAGCAAATGTGGAGAAACGTAGCTAAGATCATCCTAATCTCCTCTTAATGTACTCAGGCTACAATAAACTTGGCTGAGCTGGGAAGGGGAAATCTTTCCTAAGTACTGCAGCGACTGCTTCCTTTTCAGAAGTGAGATTTAATTTCTATCGTATTCACCTTTAACTGAAAAATCCAACTGTGAGTCACCTACTGCAAAGTAAACATTCACACTCAATAGCATACAACCATTCAATTTAGACATTTCATTACCAAAGTCTGTGGTTCAATGCCATAAATTGTTCTTCTACAATAGAGAACGTTCCTCACCGTTTTTCTATAGAAATTTATTGATGATGTTGCATACCGCATTTTTTGAGCAAAAACAGAAACCAAAGTTTTAAGATACTGTACAGCCAAGTTCAGTATCTATGCTTTCCAGTATGACAAAAAATATCTTCAATCTTTGGTTGTCATGAGAACACAGCTGAACCTACTCTGGGTTGCATACCAGCCCAGGGAGATTTGTTCTGTTACTAAACAGCCTGTGCTACCCTGGCATTCAGTACCACAAGGTCCACAAATCAGAAAAATTTATAAAATTAATAATATCCCATAGAAAAGACTGACAATTCACCTGCTGTAGTACTTCCGGGTTCTGCTGCATGAAATTAAACAACCTTTGTCCATCCTGTGAAATTTCTCTACATCGTAGAGTCTTCTTGCCTTCTTTAGCTATGTGCTTGAAGAGGTATGTGACAATGTAGTCTAAGCTAGCGCAACAGCTGGAGGAGACGATTGTATCTGCATAAAAAATGAAACAGTTCTGAAATTGTTTCTATAAAAGAATAACTAATAATGACATTTTATAGTACTCAGAGCTCAACTTTAATAATCTGCTTGACATTAGCCTAATCAATACATCAACAAGACTGTTTTTGATGTATGAATGGACCTGCTTTGAAGACTGTCTTTATTAGCACACAGTGGTATTAAACCTTTCAGATTCCTGAAAACTAAAATTCTGTTTTGATCCATTTACCAAAAAAGTGAGGTTAAATAAGTAGAGCCGTTGCCCAGTCTTTTCCCCAAGCAGCATTTCACAATGCTTCTCTGCCCCAGACAGCCCACTGGCAATGTCAGATGGCACACAATGGACAAGAGCCATGCCAGGTAGTAAGAGGGTGACCACACATCAGCCTGGTGGTCCCTTTGGTTAACAACTAATAATTCAAGCAGGTTAAAATATATTAAATCTGGCTGGCAACAATGCAACTGCAGTCACTGACCAACACTTAATGAACATCCCCAACACAGAAAGTCATGACAGCAAGGAAGGACATTGCTGAAAAGCATAAGCAAAAGCCACTTCATATCTTTAGTTACTGTTTCTATAAGTAAGGGAGATTAAAAGCTTAAACCTATTTGCAAAGTAAATATGTCTGCCTGATTTATGTAAGTTATTTTGTTGCTAGGTGTTGCCTGCTGTGCTGCTGCTGTGAAAGAGGATTCTGTTCACTTGTGTGCATCAGCATGATGGCAACGGTGCACTGGTCCTGGTTTCTCACGCACTCTCCTCTCATCTTACTCCTGAAAACAGTGGTGAGCCCCTTCTCCTGTCCAGCTGCTGTCTCCTCCTGCCCTGACCCCGAGATGCTCCCAGGCCCTAAGAAGGGGGGCTGCCACCTGACCTCCCCACTCCACCTCTCCTGATGAGAGCCACAGTGTTAATGAGCCTCCAGCTCCTCACCACACCACCACCAGCTAAAGCTCTTTGCATACTTGCAGGGGTTTGACACGCTGGGTGCAAGGTTTAACTGGAACTGATATTCCCTGCAACTGCAAAACCAAATCCAAACGTGTGGATTTCGGCCTTCATCCAGCTTCCAATGACTTCAGCTAGTAGTTGTCTAGGCCTTTTATAGTTCACAGCATTTATTTTAGATGGGCCACTGGAGTAAGAGATGTGTGGGGGTTGCAAAAGGAATTAAACTGTTAAAATGCTCATTCTGAGGGAAAAGGGATTAGAAGGATCCAATTAAATGTACCTTGAATTCTTTAAACTATGCTAATTTGGAGGCCTGCCAACCTTGCAGTGTTCATTTAAACACATCCCTCTAGACACTGAAGTATTTTGATCTGTGTCTGTTTTAACTCCTTAAGCTCTGTGCCAGCATTATTAACTCTTTGCCATCTAAAAACTAATTGTATTTTGCTAGCAGTTTGAAATAAACGCTGAAGAAGCAGTTGCTAGTGAAGAAGCTACAAAAGGTCTCCTAAGACTTGATCTTCCAGAGGTGCCAGGTGACTTAGCAGGAGGAGCTGAACGTGGTCTATCAGATCCCAGGAACAAGCTGCAGCGTCCCGACTCAGTCTCAGACTGACCCTGGGCATCCCAGGACTGCATTCAGCAGAGCCGAGTCCTAAAAAATGTTGCCTGCAGAAAGCCGAGTTCAAAGTTATGAGTCTTGCCAAAGTAAAGACTGCAGAACCTGGCACTCATCATGTTCTCAACCAAAACAGTCCTGCATATAAACTAGAAATGCAATTCATAGTGGAATTGAATCACCATCAATAACAACAAGTGAGAGATTTGAAAATACATATTTCATAGGAGGGCTCTGCTGTATTTCTAAACCAGTGCTTAACTCTATTTCTTTTTAAATTGAATAATACAAAGTAAATCACTATCATCAGTTTACAAAACAGCAGTAGTTCTAAACATGCTGATACTGTACAAGTAGATATTTTACATTCGACAGTAAGTGATTTTAGCAGGACAGCAGACAGGTCTATGCTATCATTTGCTCATGAGAATCTGATATGAGTGTTAAGAGCTACTTAAATTTGCCCATAACTATATATCAAATATGCTTCCCTATACTCATTTTTCCTTTTGATTGCAAGGATATAACAGACAGGGAGCGTCAAGCAAACTCCCTTGAATGACTCTTCTGGGCATGAGGAACCTCATGCTGGAGCAGGCTAGCGTGCTCACTAAATCTTAGTGAGACAAGCCAGGCAACCAAATAAATAGAATGAACAAGTGCAACAAGGAGCTACCATTTCTGGGCTGTGAACAGAAGAAATGGATGGAGAAGACATAATAAGATAGAATAATAAAAGACATGGAGGTAAAAGCTTGGGATAATCAGGACAAATGCAGTCAAACCACACTTCTCGTTTCTGGTCAGCTCAGCTCCACCACCTGTGAACTAATCATCTGGACTGTGAAGCAAGCAGGCCGTGGCTGCGGCAGAAGCCAGGAGCAGCTCCGGGTGGGCAGCAGGGATCCAGCAGTAGGAATCCAGCAGCAGGTCCGCAGCTCTGCCCAGCAGAACTGAGCTCCCAGGGCTGGATAGGTGCTGGTGGTGGGGAGGGGACAAGGGCGACAACCCTGGTGCCAGTCACCATCACGTTCAGCTGCCTCTTTTAATTATTTCATTTCTTCTTTGCCAGCATGCATTCATTTAATGTGTTCAGTGCTGACTTTATCTGAACTTTTTTTTCCATCTCCACGTTTTCGCATTACATATGCAATTCCAATTAGCCATTAGCTCAAATAAGTGGCAGTAGAGCTTGTATGCTAGAACGAGTTATATTATTACGAAAAAGCCAACAAAGAAACCAAACAACTTTTGGTCTAAACAATATGACATCAGCATGCTGGAGGGGAATTATTTCTGAACGGTTTAATGACCTTCCTGAATCTCTGCAAATTAAAAGATTTTGTTTTGTTTTCCACATAAAGGTAAGGAGAGGGAGTTAAGTGGTATTTTCCCTGTCCATCAATCGCTTACAGTTCAATACCAGCATTATTTGCCTTTGAGACTAAACCTAGAAAGTAAAACGATTTAGCAATTTAACATCTAAATTAGGCAGCAAGACAGAAAAAATGTTTTACTTTTTCCTCAATGAATAGCATAGTACACTATTAATCATACGAGAATTAGAAAAGCTTTGCAGAGATTAGTGACAACATGCCAGGCAGACTACATTAAAAGACTCTGATCCACTGAGTCAGCTGTGAAAAAGCCAGGTAAACACTTTAGAAGAGAACTATTGGAGTGTTTATCCTCACAATAAAAGCTTAGATGAGGGCTTCCATTACAGCTGATTTACAGCTAGGGGCTTCCAAAGGAATACATATTCTTCCATGGTATTTATAAAGTGTGGAATCAAGCAAGGTATTTACTCAGAATGAACACTCCTAAGAAATAAGGATTTGGGGAATGTTTCTCTTACAGCTGACAACAATGAAAATCTCAAATGTTTCACACATGTGAAGAGAATAGAGAAAAAACAGATGCTTTTTTTCTGTCAAACAGAAGTAATCTCCCAGTATTTAATTTTTAAAATAAAAAGCCAGCTATTTCATTTTTATAAACATTTCTGAAAATGACTTATATGTTCTAATCAGTTTAAAACACAATTCCCCCTCAGATGGTTCACAGCCCTGAGCCCTATTATTCTGACAGTGTTCTTGTGGCACTGATGTAATTCAGTGAAAGAGGCAACACTTGGGTATACTTACCCATTTACTAAGGGCAGAAGGATGCATGTGACCAACTAACACAGAAGAAACAAATTTTTATTTCACTGCCTGACAATTGGTAATGCCCAAATACCAAAACTTTAGAAGGGATAAAAGATTTAGAAGAACCAGTTTAAGAAAATGCACGGAGAGGTAACGAACTCTGGAGATGATTAAAAGACCTGTAAGTTAAGAGCTACAAACCCAGCAAAAAGTAGTTCATCTGGACATGGCATTATAAGAGTGTGGAAAATTATTCAATACATAAATAAAACTTTTAGAACATAAATGAGGAATATAAAGGCCTACATCGGTATCATTTTTTGATATCTGCAGAATTAAGAAACGTGGTATTGAGGAAAAATTATCACTATTACTTCAACATAAGTAAAAAAAAAATAAGAAGCATTTTCTAGCTGACTAACTACGGTAAGTACTTATTACTTTTAATGTGCAAGAAATGTTCACAGAGATTAAGGGCTGCATAGGCATTTAGACAGAAAAAAAATATTTTAGAAAGCTACAGAATGAAAGTAGAAAATCTAGGGAAAATACCAGTGGGATCCTACAGGTGGTGGCAGAAACCAAACAGAACCAACCCTCCAGTCCAAGCTCCTGCTCAAAACAGGGTCAACATCACACAGGTTGCTCAGAGCCCTGCTCATTATCTTGGAATATTTTCAAGGATGGAGATTCCACATCCTCTCTGGGCAATGTGGAAACGGCCCGGTCTTAGACAGATCTCGCAAGTCTCAAAGGCTGAAAAATGACTTTGGAGGAATCAGAGTAAATGTAGAAAAAAAAGAAAAAGTAAGCATAATAGCTTTTGATGGACTGCATCAAGCTGTCAGTGAAGTTAAAAAAAAAAAAACCTAAACACTTTATTTTGGTCTTGTACATTTGCACTTGTTTTTAGGTACTTAAGATGAAAAAATCTTATTGGCTAAGCAAGTATATGGTTTATAAAAAGTGAAAAAAGTGAGGTTTTTTTGTTGATACTCTTCTGATTAGAAAATCAGGAATTTCACCAAATAGAAGTCTCACAAGAAAACATTTTCTTTCCTAAAACTTAGTAATTCCTCATGACACAACTCCCAAATACCTAAAACACAAGACTTGTAAACTACAATTGGAAATACACACTTTTCCTACTCTTCCTCAACACTTTTTGAGAGTGGAAAATAAACATAACACATGAAAGCTGAAGCTTATATAGCTTTTAAATTTTCTTCTCTCTCTTTTACATGAATTCAAATTGGGTTTCAAAGAGATGGTTAAAGTAAACTTGGTATGCTAGTGAATTATTAAAATGAATACATCCAATACCTCAAATGGAAGAGATGTAATGTGGAATAATACCAGAGATCAGGAACAGAGCTTACTAAACTAGTAGCTGTCAGTCAAGCTAGCATTGAGTACAACATATCCATTTGCAAACAATCAACAGGCAGGCTCGCAGCAGAGCCAGCCGATAGGCAGAAACTGCTGTACCATCATTACAGGTGACAAAGCACTCAAAATATCTGGGAGAAGATGGATTTCAGCATTATATAATAAAGTGACCTGAATACTACTTTACTACTGTTGCTTAGCTATTTACTACCCATTCTCTTTCTAAGAGCGGTTTCCATCTTGCAGCAAAAACTGCTGAATGTGTTTAACATAGCAAATGCTTTGTGAACCTTGGTGCATTCATGCATTCCTGTGGGGCCTGACTGACACTTGGCAGTAATGAGAAACAGCAGCTATTATGGAATAACATCCATACACACTAATGTTATACATTCCTATTTTTTTTTCCTTAATAACCACCCTAATCAATACATACTACTGTAGGGTTTTAAACAGCTTCTTAGTCAAAAACCATATAACTGCATGGTATTCCAAGGTCATCAGGATATAACTGCATGTTTTATTTTTCTTCTCCCAAATGCCCTGTCTCCTCTTCCATATTCCAAATGAATTTAAGCTATCAAAAAAGAAAACCCATCAACCCCCCAAATGTTTAAACAGTCATCTGGTTAAAAATTGTATATTAAATTGTGCAAGAGAATAAAATGAACTGCAATCAAAGCGGTGCATTTTCATTGTTACTCCAGGTATGCTTCTGTTACACTGATTCCACTCTGAATTGCATTCAGGAAGTACTGAATAATTAAAAATCTAGTTTCTTTTTTCTACTTATAAAGGTATCCTGAAATTTCTTCAATCATATCACAGCTGTGCAGAATAAGCATGTACAACATACAACAGCTTGTTGTTAACATACAACAGCTATGTCGAGCAAATAAAACAAAACCTGGCAGATTCCTGTAGACGTACTAATATATTTTACTTCTGAGGAACAAATGCATGAATTTCCAGTACAATTCTAATGGAGGCAAATGAATAATTTTACTAGTTCTGGTTTGTAAGAAAAGATCATTTTAAAATATTACCTGCACAAACCTACAGGTTAGATATTCAAAAGAACTTAGCTCCCTTAACCGAAGAGTCTTAAAATGTTCAAAACCCAGCATCTTCCACTGTCACTTGATTTTTATTTTTTAAGGTATGAATGAGTGTCCTAGTAAGGTCTGAGCTTCTTCGAAAATCTCCCCATTTACTTTAAAAATTACAAATAAACTTCAACTACATATTCCTTCAATTCCTTCTTCAGCTGTATGCAAGCAACGCTTACCTATTGCAGTAAGTCCTTCAGATATTGAAGTAAGGATATAGATTAGGACACGAGGCTCTAAACTGGTAATGAAACTCATGTGATCCTGGGTCACACATTCCAAAAGTGGGTAATAAGACTGGCTTAGTTTTCGATATTGCTGGGGGGAAAAAAAAGATATACATTGATATGGATATTATGATTAACTAATGTTAATTACATTAACAGATGACAGAAGATGATCGTATTTTTATGATGTGATAAATTCTAATTTATCTGTTAAATCAGAACATTTAGAGAAACAAGATGTTTTCTTGTCTTTGGTAGTTTTTAACTTTTCAAATTTACCATAGGATATAAACTCTATTAGTTTAAAACAAGTTCTGAATAATACTGTCATACTTTGACACTCTACACAGCATTCAGTCTAGTAAAAGTAGTGTAACATCCTGTTTAGAAGGTCAGTTAGACAGGATTGGTGCCTGTATCTTACTTTCTGCAGGAAATCTTACTGAGGTTTATCACAGATTTCCCCAAATCATCTCAGAGATGCACATTTTGTGCTTAAATTATTTCCTGTAACAGGCTTTGCACAGGAAAAGGCACTTGCCTGACTGGCACAACTAGATAACTTACTCTTAGGGACCCTTATTTAAAAGCATGTATTTTTGGATGGCTAGGAACGTGCCAAATATGTAGTATTTACTATACAACCAAAAAACTGGTTTTCACTGAGAGAAACTTTTCCAGTTCTAAGGACTTTTTGTGACAGGCACAAGTTTGGGTATTAACTATCCAGAATTTGTCCCTTCCTGCAAGAAAATGACAGTTCTGAACAAAAATGCCTCAATTCAAATTAAGGCTGATATTGCACAAGATCTGCTGTCTTCCCACAGAGATGTGGGAACACGGTGTACTTTAAAGTTTTAAATTCTATGGAAAATACATAGTGACAATTTACAGATTGAAACTAATTGCAGAGCGGCTGAATACGTGAGGACGTGTTGCAATGCACGCCGGCAACCTAAATAGGTTTTGAAGTATAGAAAGGAACAAAATTTTACATTTCTCCTTTTTCAATAAGAGCTTAACGAAAATTCTGGAAAAGCTCCAATTTCATACGGCAGTTCTATCACACCTGTATTTTGGATGTCGCTATATAAATAGATCCAAGTAATTGAACTGAAAACTGCATTTGAGCTGTTCTAGATCCCTCTGTCTCATTATAACAATACAAAGCCTGTGGTGGTGTTATTTCATATTTTACGTAAAGACTCCCAAGATGAGTAATTGCTTACTAGCAAGTCACTGTGGGATACTGAAAGCAGCATTTTGACAAAGGCCTGAAGTACATTGTCAAAGTGGTTGTCCCCGTACAACTTGAAGACGCCAAAGCTGACATAATTTCCACATAAGGCAGATTTGAGTGCAGAGTAACAGATGGAAATGCCCTTGAGTTTCAACGGATAAACCTGATCTTTTGACAAAGTCCCAAGAGAGAGGATCTGATTACCTGTTTTCATAAAAAGAAAGAGAGAAACTTAAATAAGCAGCTGCAAATATAAAATATTTTGATGGCACTATCTAAACTCATTTTTGGTCTTTATTTTCATTACTATTCAGAATTATATTGGTTTCTTCATTTGGCGTAAAAGATCTCTTAAATAACCGTGACTAGAGCTTAAAAGCCACCAAGGAATTAGTATGCAAAAATTAAAATATAAGCCGTGGAATTGCCATCGTAGATTTACATCCAGACCGTGACTGAGTCTATCAGCATGAATTCCTTAATCTGAACAGAGTTGCAACACACGGTTTTATAGTTTCTCATGCTGCAGCAAAGCCTGGTTTTGATCCATTAGCATGATGATCTCTTGGGATAGTTGCTGATGTATACACACAGTAAATACATCCCTCAGAAAACAAATATGTCCATTACAAAAGCCTCTATTTTACCAGTCACAGATGGGAATGATTTTTTAATTAAAATCCATGTTTATACTGTAAAAATAACAGCTAACTGTAAATATTTGCTGTTGCTATTACCAGGCAATAGTGACTTTTGGATCCACTCTGCAGCAGCGCAGCAGGTCCCACTGCAATCCTCTGTACAAGGCCTCATTACCAAGTTTTTTTAAAGGATCTTGTAATAATTTAATACTTATCTTCATAGCACCCTAGAGTTAGGCTGTCTTCATGACAAAAATGTATTATTATTATTTTAAAAAACATTAGGAAATTAATGAAACAGAGCTGCAATAGTAGAATGAACACAGGAAAGATTAAGTGCTTCAGTTCTACCATTGAATAGTCTTGCTAGGTTGACCCCATCTGATGTTAACCTTGACAAGCCTGGCAGGCAAAAAAACCCAACCTGGTCTTCACTCTGTTACTACTCAACAGGAGATGATTCTTGTTAATTTTAACCAGATGAAAGTAACACAAAACCTTGCATTTTTAAAAGCATTCCTACAAATGAATGCACACAACTCTGCAGATCAGATGCTCAACTCACCTGCTTTCAGCATCTGACCTAGCTGTCACGGCTTTTAGGACACCTCAGAACAAGGAGCACACAGGTGACCTGCACCATTAATTGTTCAGAATTCCAAACATTGCCAGATGAGGGAAGTATTTGTGGTGACTCAGTTTTGCTTCTGTCATAGGCAAATCAAATATACCCCTGAAAACTTGCCTGACATCACACGACGCATATCTCAGGTTGCATAGCACTGTTAATACATACTAAGGCTCGATACTTAACTGCCTCTCCCCATAGATACCCATACTGATATTCACCTCTACTTACCTGCCTTATTTTAATTATTTTTCTTAATATTATTGATTAGTGACAATTAGAAATTTACCTCATATAATTAGAAAAATGAGGGGATAAGCCTTGTTTCTAAACACAGCACATCAAAGCATCATGTGTTTGCTATTGTTCATGCGAATAGGAAGAGAAAGTAACATGATACCATTTAAAACATTAATGTTCTTCACCACTTCAGCAAGTACAAAGCATTTTATCCATCAGGTTGCGAAGGAAGAGCAGACTTAAAAGACTGGGAGTACAATCGGGGATTACTTTGAAGTAGTAGCTGGGGTGTCGAAGAAGTAGGAATGGCATCACAGAATTATGGAAGGTAGGAGAAGAATCAAATATTTTGCTAGGAAAGATGGTCACTTGCAATCAAAATTGAGGCCTCAATTTAAAAACAATTAATATTTATGCATGAAAATACAGACTGTTTTTGATACTTTAAATGGTCATATATAAGCATCCCTACTACCCTGAAAGTTACAGACATGAATATGATGCAAGTGGGGACGAAGCTGCAATTCCAGTGACTGCTACCAGATAGAAATTCCTCCCAGACAGCCTTAAATCTCTGTTATACTACAAATGACATGTATCCAAACGATCCCTTTTGAAAAATAAGACAGCAGGAAAGAAGAATGTCTTTCAGTGTACTTGAATATTCACTTATTGTAATACTTTACATTACTGATTACACTTATATAAAATGAAAATAAAATCCATTTAGCTTCCCACAAGTGCCCAGTTTAAGATATCCCAGCCGGGTCATCTTAATTAGCATTATTCTCTTTGACACGACCTATCTAGTTACTGAGAATATCAGTGAATTTCAGATTCTATAAAATCAACCAATGAATCAATCAGCCTGTGAGATGAAGTGGAAAGGTACACACTATTTTTGAAAGCCACTACATATAAATAGAGTACAATTATTGCGACAAAAGTCAAAAAAGTAAGCATGCTGTAAGCTACCTTATCTGGTTTTCTCCACTATTAAACTTTCTGTTGAAAAGCTTTACTTTAGTAACACCGAAGCACAGAAGTTCTCCATCCAAGAAGGTACCAGCCCAGAGTTAATAGCTGTGCTCTCCAAGCACGACACCATGAAATCACAGCTCCTTCAAGTGCTCAGTGTAATATGCAACAGATGGAAAGAGCTTAGTAGTTGTCAACAAGGCAATTATGTACTTAATATGGAAATTAATTGGAAGCCAATGGAAAAAATGGAATGATGAGAAAAGAAATTGAAAAAAACTAGGAATCCCTTAGCCTGGGAACATGAATTCTAGGAGTTACACTGTACTGTTGATCTTCTAGCGTTTTTATTACTTGACCAGAAAAAAATCACCTTATAATTATAATCTTAAATCCATTTCTCAGCATAATACATTCAATTTAGGAAGGCACAAACCCCAGCCCCTCACACTACCTCACCCTGGGGAGCCATGGCAGGGAGGAATTCAGTGCCCAGCCCCTCTAATGAAAACACTGAGAAGAATTTGTGACTAGTCCAAGATTAAAAGCTGTTTTGTGCAAGTGGACAGAGTCCACAGAGAACTGTTCTGTGTTCATGGACTGATTTTAAAAGGGCCTAAGAGTAGGAACAGCTGATTTCAAATTAGCAGCAGAGGTGAAAGACCTTGCGGTCCCTGTTACCAGTGCCCCAAGCCATCAGCCTGTGAGTCAATGGATGCTGTGCTGCAACGAAGACGAGTGCTTTAGCATTAGTTATTGAAAAAAATATGAAGTACGGTGCTATGCCTGACCAGATAAAAAGGAAGAATGGTCTACTTGTAACGTTTAGCAGGAGCTTCAGGGGAATATTTTCACGCACCATAGACACTACTGAACATAAACTAATTTATGGAGGTACTTGGAATCAGGTCAAGAACAACTCCTCAGCTACTGAGGATACGTTTACATTTATAATCTTTGTAGTGGAGGACTGGAATACAATTTTATAAACTGATTTAAATGAAGATTTAAATGATTTAAAGAAACTAAATCAACATAAAAATGACCTTTGATATGCAGAACTTTTAAATTGTATTTGAAATTCATGGCACCTGTCAAAATGTAGATCTCTGCAGAGACTAATTAGTGAAGTTTCAGTGTTATGACTGAGTATTAAAAAACAAACAAATCCAAATTACACCAAATTATTTTTTATATAGGAGAAACTGAATCTTACAGATTCTTAAAAATACCCAACTTTCAGAATTATTAAGAATCTCTTCTAATTTAACCTTTTGTCCTGCATTTGACAGCAATATGTCACTGACAAAAAATTATAAACTATTTCAGCCTCTGAGGTGATACTAAATTCTTGCAGGAATAAGAAAAGGATTTTTAAAGATATTGGGTAAAACTGGCAGATAGGAAATAAGGGTTTGAATTTGGCTGATAATTTACACATTACTGAAAGAATCCTCGGTAAATAAACAAAGGAGCTGTAGGAAAAAAGGAGTGCATGCATAGAAGGAATACAAAGGCAGCTAAAACAACATCTTGGGATGCTCTGACCGAAGATAACATCACCATGCCTCAGAATCCCACAGGCAATATGCACCAGAGCTCTTTGCACAGCTCATTCCCTCACTCCCTCCTAGATGTGGGAGCATGTCAGGACAGGCAGCTTCCCTTTCAGTTCTCTTGCTTAATTGCTTTTACAGTAGGAGCTATAATACAGATATGATTTCCTTATGGCTGAGTTCCATTTAAGCAGGGTTTGTTCTAGAATTCAGTCCAATAAGCAGTATTTGTAATAATACAACTAAATAATGTTTTAAAGTGTGAATTGGATTAAGTTAAAACAAAAACAAAAACAAAAAACACAACACTTTGGTAAGACTAAATAAAGGTTGTGAAAACTTACCATATTTATAGAGGAAAGGCATTGTTTTTTTGTTGTTGTTGTTTTGCCTTTTCCCCTCTCATACTTACTATTATTCATTACTGTCCCATAAAGATGGGTTTTGAATGGATGCTTCCCAGGCATTCAGAATGCTAGGGTAGTATAAAGAAGTGGCCACATACAGAAAACTAAAGGAAAACTTGAATCATAAAGATGAGAGCAAGCTTCAAAAACTAGTTTGTTAAGGCTTCCACAGCAACAAAACATGCATAAAACCTCTCAAATCAGCACAACAAGCATGAATAGTGCCAAGATAAATTTGCCAAAAGAAACAGATTATGAACTCTGAGTCAGTAATGAAGAGCAATATATTATGGAACCAGTACTGCAGAAGGGAGGACAGCAGAGGAACAGCCACCGAGAACAGTGACCACTTCACTTTTAAGCAAATCTACTGATTAAAAATACCTGTTATAAAGCACCGATCAGTTTAAGCAAAATTTTGAAGAAGAACTGCTACATTATGAAGTTGCTAGCACTGAATGGATTACCACGCTAAGTTCTGAAATACATGTTCTAGAAGCAATTTAAAGCTCATTAGAAATAATCGTGTCTGGCTACTGGAAAATGTGGTAAAATTTAATCCACATCCAAATGCTACCTGGGCTGTGAGAACAGGAAATTGTTTTGTGCTACTGTGGCTAACCTCATTGCTGACCTTGAGCAGTAACTGCTACAACAGCTGAAAGCTGAAGCAAAATTAAAAACTTACATCAAAGTATATCATGACAGAATGTAGATAAATAAAAACAGCATATTGAAAATATTATTTTTATGTTGGTCTCCTATAATGAAAGGCAAGAGGTTTACTAAAATGTAAGGAAACCACAAAACAAAAATAGATGGTCCCAAGATGTACTGAAACATCATTCCTATACCACCACTGGGAGTTCAAAAACACATAGTAAGGGGACTTGTACATACAGAATTAAAAGTGAAATATATTGGGGATGAAGAATGGTGGACTACAATCTTCCTACTCCTTTCAATTTCCTTCCCTCAGTTGTTTATTTTAAATCACTCACTCAGTCGGCCTGGCTGTAGCCATAACGGACAACACACAACACCCTTTGCCAAGCAGCTGCAGAGCCCTAACAAGGCTAATTGACTACCTAAGTGCCTTTTGCATCCTATGCCAGGGTTTACATCTTTTGAACATATAGCATTTGTGAAGACATCTTAGAATTGTCTTCTGCACTGTATCGTTGCTGGGTAAATTTTCAGAAAGACAAAGATTTTGTACTTTTATTCAGTGGCAACTGACAATGGTTAGTATATTTTTAAAATAGGCATTTTAGATTTTTGCTGCTCTCCATTCAAAAATGAGCTCATTGAACACATGTCTACAGGAGAAAAAAAATGCGTGTGCTTTGGATGAGAGTTAGAAATAGATTTCAGCAGCCATGCTCACATGCACGCCCCAGAAACAGTCCTATCCTGCTCCTCTCCCCTTTATTTTCAGCCCAAGCACCTATCTTACAGAAGACAAATGAGGTAAATGGAGATGCCAGGTGTACATAAACAGACATTGCAAAATTTGGCAAAATTTAAGATGGACAGAAAGTGACATGCTACAAGATGTTTGTTTAAGAAAGTTATTCCAATTTAAACAACAATCCCGTGTTTGAACAGAACAAATCCGTACATAAATTCTAGATTTTCATAACTTTAAAAAGGTCACATTTACATTACCCCAAACTGCTTTGATCAGTGTAGTCCAGACTTAGGAAAAATCAACAATATCCACCAGTGCACTGTGCTCTGATGCTGGTGAGTAAAATCATCTGATGCCACCCTACTTCAGTTACAAATTCCCTGTCCAAGTGTTGGCAGGACGTATTTCATACCAACTTTTTATGTGTCTATAGGTTTATATAGCAAGAAGACCCCCACCATACCCAACCCATAACTGGAAAGTTTCTTCTTGTTTAGTTTGGTGCTAGTGAAATTTCTGAACATAATTGTTAAATATCTTGGTCTATGCGCTCAGTCATATGGCCTGAATTCTGATTTTTGGGTTGACCTGTGTGGAGCCAGGAGTTGGACTTGATGATCCTTGTGGGTCCCTTCCGACTTGGGATATTCCATCATTCTAAATACTTTTACTAGCACTTTCTGTACAACACCAGAAGTGAGGGAGAAGAAAAATTCCAGTTCTAAAATGAACTTTAATTTTGCTGACCCATGGAAGCACAATACAATTACGCCATATTTTCATTTATGGTTTGTACATCAGATTCTTTTACGAAAGCAGAGCGATCAGGCTAGGAATCACTCTCTGAAGGCGAGGGCCAAATCTCACCCTGGAGAGCTGCTGAGCTACGGGAGAGGAGCTCTCACCACCCAGGGCAAGGTGAGCAGGAGAAGTGAGAGGTAATGAGCAAAGAGGTAACAAGCCCGGTGTTCAGGCAGGGATTGCCAAGATGAGCAAACACAGACAGGCCTCCAGGTGACGGAAAGACCTTCCCAGTGATAAGAGGAGGCTGGGCAGACTTTGTGGCAACCTCCTATGTCAGTGGATTAACTGAAAGGGAGACAGAAAGGAAGGAGCTTTCCACAAGGACAGCGTGATGAAAGAAATATGTTTGCTTCTGTTTTTTCCCCTCTGTCTCATCTAGTCACTCTGTGCTTCTCTTAGTTAAAAAAAGGTAATTATTGTAGTTTAGATTACAATCAAATCTACCCTGAGTTTCAAAAGTCTTTTTGATCAACTTTGAGGAGCTCCCTATGACCTGCAGGCGCATACAAGAGGTTTGGCTGACTTGATAAGATAAATAGCAAACGCTTTCTGTTGTCATCTCTTGATATTTACTGTGCATCTTCTGCTTGTTCACTAATGCTTCCACCATAAAATCATGCTGCATGTGAGAATCTCAACTATCGCTTTCAAAATTTTATGTTACTTGCACTTATGGTACAGCAGAATCACACTTTTCCGAACGTGGGGCTGGAAATACTGCTCAGGAACACTGTACTACATTTTATGATTGTCACTTGGTTTACTTGTTTATCTTTCCTCATACGTCTGCCAAGATTACATATGCTTAGAAGAGAAATATAGATTTAAAAAAGCCAGAGTATTATGGATTAAAGTTTTCCTTTAAAGCACAACATAGGTTTTAAGATTTTCAGAAAGGCATTTGAAATTAATGAAAAATCTCTGAATATCAGTATTTTTATAAGGATTTGTATGTTCAAAGGATCATACAGAACTGAACTAATGAATCCTTGCAACACATCTCCAAGAGCCGCATCTATTCTATCCACTGGAACAGTAATTTCATGAACTGGTGGTAAATGGTGATAAATGCTGAAAGTGTTAATAGCAGTTATTCAAAGGTGACTAATTGTGAAATACTTATAGTGGTCAGTAAAACCTTCCCAGAGTGTAAACCAGCGACCACTTCAGAAATAGCTGTAGCAATCTGAAATAGCGCTAACCTAGGACATTTATTACAAGGCCCACAGCTGAGCCGTGCTGGTCAGAACAGTGCTGCCCATCTGTGCCAGCACAGAGCCAGCTGGATTATTTGAAATCCCTGCTTTAAGAGGCTGACTTAGCTGACTGCGCTGGGGGCTCTTTCATGTTCATTTTGCGGTGAGTCCAATCCTGGAATAAATACTGACAATCACTCACAGAAAACTTGAACAGTTTCTCTAAAGTTCTCACCAAAATAGTGGAAGGATACTGCTGTGACCCTTTCAGACACTGATGACAATATGGATGTATTTTAAAAGCAAATTGGAAATAAAATATTAAATATTTAAATAAATATATATAATTATACACATACACATTGTTTGGAGGTTTTCTCCCACCTCCACATCTTTCTTCCAATTTTACTTCACAGGTGACCTCAACACCTTTCTTCCAATTTTAGTTGATAGGTGATTTAAAGTTATTATTTTGAAGGAAATCAAGGACATTTTTCCTCTTGCTACTTAAATCTGTTGTGAGTAAAACATCTTTCCATAGCAAAACAGTTAAGGAGGACAGGAAAGGAAATCGTGAGAGAAAGCTCTTATCATCGTTTCATTTCTTTCTATGCCACACATCTCCAAATAGATGCCACACATCCTCAACTACTTTTCACGATAAGCATCATTTAACTAAGGCGGCAACAGGTGTTTGGACACAGGTTTCAACAAACCCTGTGACTCCACTGCTTAATTTACACCCTAAATTTGCACTGTCCTGAAATTTCCTTTTACAATGCCTAATTAACTTCTCGCATGAGCCAGAAGATGCTGTCTGGTCTGTATGTGCAAGAGCTTTAGGGCTCTTCATTACTTTAGGGCTGAGAATTTTATGATTTTCATATACACACCATAAAAGCTGTATCTGAAAGCTAAAGGTTTCTTAATAAAGTGTTTTGTAGACCTTACTTTGGAATGAAGCAGGTTGAAAACAACCATTGTGGCTGACTAAGCAAGGATTAGAAACTGGATGCCAACAGCTGAGATAAATGGATGACCAATGATAAGGTAGCTTTCTCGGAAGGGCAGAAAGGATGGTAAAGGCTGATTGAAATTAAAAGGAAAAAAAGGTATCAGGTACCGTAAGACAAGTGGGCTTGAAGCACCACCATAATTACATTTATATTTTTCTATAACGTTAAAAGAAAGTTTAAAGCAGTTAAGTACAAATTAAGTACATGGATAATAGAAGTTTAACAGTAAATTCTAAAACTTTACCTCTTATCTTCTCATATAAGGAAAACCTGATTTTTTTTTTGTTTATTCATTCTAACAAATTAACCAAAAAACATATCTTAAAAACTAGTGCCGGCTAACAACACGGTATATTTGAAAAAGAAAACAGAGAAATGATTTTGCAAGGAGAGAGAGTTACATGGTTGTAATTTTTTCTGTCGTAAGTATTTGCTTTACACATTCTGCATATACTGTTTCCATACCCTGCAGATCAAAAGCAAAATTACACTTGAATGTTTTTTTTTTATACAGGCATCCATGTAACAAACAATTTCCAGACCTAAAATGCAACCTGAACACAGTAAAAGCAAATTCAATGCATACATTTTCTTTCATTAAAAGTAACAGGACACTTACAGCTATTCCTTTTTACAGAAACTACAAACCTACAAAAACTTGGTGATATTCCTTTCAAAATATTTAAAAAGCGATTGTAAGCTACAAAGTTAGTTGGAGTCTAATATAAACAGTTGGTGTCGAAGACCTGTTGCAACTGAATACTTGAGTGGGAGCAGTAAAATGAAGCAACTTATTACGAACAGTTTTAACAGCGCTCTAGGGTAAAGCTGTTATGGTCCTATTATGTTTTGGAACTGCTGGAATATAATTTGAATACATAAAATCAACCCACACCTATCAATCAGTAGCCCAGATCAAACACCTCATGAGTATTTGTATCTTTGCTGAAATCCAGTTAGAGCTGCTAAAAGACAGGCGTTCAAGTTAAAGTGATAGGAGCAACAATTTTACATGAATGGACACTGATCTACGAAGGTAAATGAGCTCCAAAGGTCTGCCATGTAAACCCTGTACCTTTCAAAGGGCTGATATCAGCTGTACTAAATTGCAGTCCTGATACACACTCCAAAAATCAAGCAGTGCTCAGGAATATGAACTAACAGGATTTTTATATTACAAGACAGGCAAAGAACTACACTGCAGAGGAAATGTTAATGAATACCTACCGTACGTACAAATCATTTTACTAGCTTCTCTGAAGAGAAGAATTCCATTTGGAGATGATACATCAAAATTTAAACGTTGTGATCTAAAAAATAACAGCAAAAATATTCAGATGGTCATCGAAGCAGAAAACTGCAATGGATTCATTCCCTAAAACAAAAAAAACATATTTGCTGATTACAAAGTACACTTACTTGATAAATTATTTCTAGCTTTGAGTCCAAAGATGTGCACTGTTTCTTAGGCAACAGATTTAGATAACTCATCATGTGATAAAATATATATAAAAAAAAAAAAGTGACCAGACAATGTGTATTTCCTTATGCAGTGACTGGTGAGTATCTTGTGCCTTTATACAGCCCAGAAGAATGCTGCAGATTTTCCATGATCCAAGTAGTTAGGCTAACACCTTACTTCTGTTTAGTTTTTAAAATCAGCTAAACCCCACTGGTTATTCTGCTACATAAAATCCGTGGCAATCACGAGACAGTTCTCCAAGTGTAAATTGCAGTATGCACTTTCCATGAACATTCAGACCTGAAGAAGACTGAACCATGTTGTCTCCCCTGATGCAAATGCTTTACCAAAGTCAACAAGAACCATTTTGTTCCCAATTTGGAAACACAGCAGAGCTCTGGCCAAAGTCCCTGTTGTATCTTTCTATTTTTTGTGATAAAGAAGCCTAACTTCTAGTTTATGCCTAAATGAAAACCATTAAGTACTTAAAAATTAATTTTCAACACAGATCTTAAGCTTCTGAGTAACTTGAAAACTTACCCTTAGTGTTTATTTAGACTGAAAGGGAAAGGATACATCACTGAGTGATGTAAAACAGAAAATCCCCTGGTGACCTATTTGGTAGTCCTCACTTCTGATGATATGTGTAGTACTTGTACAACCCTTGTCACAGAGATAGGGGCAGGCATCTTTCATTCCTTTAAGTCCAATTTTTTTTTTTTGTTTTCTGAGCCCGTATCTGCAGGGTCCTGCACTGCAAATTCTGGAGTAAATCTGGGTGTTTATAAATAAATAAAACGTGCCTTGTATAAAACATTTGTGTATTCCATATGCACGAAATGATAATGGCTTGCAGAGGCAAAAAAAAAAACACAACAAAAACAGCACATCTTCTCAATGTCAGAGTGGCATAATGCACAATCTGATACTCTGTAACATATTTTAACCATGTCAAAGTATATTGTATAATGCATTCTAACCTGTAAAAGCTAATGCAGTACACAACTCATGAAGAACTCCATCCCAGATGATGTTTTCTAAAGGGAACAAGGCAGATTTTCTGAATACCAATAGGCAGAAGAATAACATGAATATGCAAAGTAGCTTGAAGAGCCATCTTTTGCATAAGATTTATTGTTCCAGTTCCTCTTTGCTTTTGCTTACTGTTATTAGAGTTCTGTGTTTAGGTTTTAACAATCTCCTCCTTGAAATGCGTTGCAGCCCCATTAGAGCATACTGTTTGTGCACTGCGTCACGAATAAAAATAGGTTCAACTTCTCCAGCCTTTATTATACTACGACCAGGACAGAAGACATAATGAACGTACACAAACTGAAGAGGAAGTCCCAGTGAGCAAGTCAACACAAATGAGAAGCAGGGAGCTCTGCCTCAAGGTCTGCATAGCCACTGAGGGATTAGGAGTACATCGTACACACTCGTGCTTGACTGGGAGCCAGGTCGGAACAAAGCACGGATTTCCTATCACTAGATTAAACTGAATATTTTTTCAAACTTCAAATATTGCAACTTTTCTTTGTAAGTTCGATTTGCAAGGCAAAATGAAAAGTGGTGAGAACACATACTTTTCTGCTGAAAACCCTAATTACTTTGGTCATGAAGATAACCAATACAGAGACATTAACTATCAATTTTTCATTTCAAAGTCTTATTTTCCTTTGGGCAATACACTAAATATTTCCGAGTGTAATGTTAATTTCCCCAAATAAATTGTTCTGTTAATTGTGGTAAAACAAAAATTTCATTCTAACACCTGCAATGTAAAGTATTGACATCACCTCCCACAATCATTCTGAGGTCTCTTTAGCGAGCCCATGGAGAAGAAATTAGACCTGGGAGAAGTTACCTACAAGTCGGTTATAAATATTGCTGTATTGGGTAATATTCTTTCCTATTTTGGCTAGAAGAGTTGAGCTAAGGAAAGAAACTGTAAAGGGAGTTGCAGTTTAAGAAGTACATATGTACACTTGTGCTTGGCTTAAGGCAAAAATTCAGCCTGCAGCAAATCTTGACAGTAGACTATTTTCAAATATTTAATTATAAAGTCAGAATTTAACTAGCAATATTTTTGCCAGTAAAAGCATACAATTCCACTAACTTGTAATATAAAAATCACAGCAGTCTCTCACACATTCCTGTTGGTAAAACAATACATTGACACTGAAAGCTGAGCTCCGTTCGTTAACTTTGCTCCAACATACAAAAATAGCAGTGTTAAAGACAAAGCCAGACATCATAAGGATCAGCAAAACACAGAAAGATAGGATGCAGAATGCATACCCTTGCAGTATTCATCACTTACATGACTCTCACGTGATTCTTACCTGTTTTGCATGAATTCTGCCATCAGCTTCAAGATAGGAGTTGTACATGCAGGTTCCTGGTACCACAGCTCAATAGCTCTTTGCAGAACAGAAATGTATGCAGGGTATCTTCACCAAAATTAAAGATTGTACTGACAAAACAATGTCCTCCAAAACTTCCCCTAAATCTAAACTATGGTGTCAGATGGGTGGGCCAGATACAGACCCTGACAGCTCCTTCTGACAAGGAGACTACCAGAGCTGTAACAAAGGAAAAGGAAAGCATTTTGTACACGTGAAGCTAACTTACCAGTATAGATATGAGGTTGACTTTTAATGAATGGCAGAATCTAATTGCATTTAAAACTAGAAAAATTTACATATCAGCAAATCCTAGGGTCCACGATTTCAGTGCCACCTCCTATGTATTGTATTTGCTATATAGCGGTTGGCAATAGCTTCCTTGCATGAAGTTTGTTTCCAGAGTATTCAAGAAAAAGAATTCCGATGAACTATGCGGGGGAGGCCAGGAGTTAGATTTCTAAGAACTCTTTCAGGAGGGCTGTTTGCTCGTCAGTACCCAAGAGATATCAGTTCTTCTAAAGCAGGATTTGAAAGAACACAATATAGGAATAGAGTCTCGCAGACTCTGCAATGTAGCTTAAAAAAATCTTATGAGTTACTGCCTGTATCAAAATATTTGATATGATGATTTGATACATAGCTGACCCCTAGTTTCCCAACATGCTGAAAAAAGGGTTTAGATAAGAATGCAGACTGGTAAATGGAAGTGAGGAAGCACAGCTTGACTGGCAAAGAACTAAACAGTTTTTATGATACTGAACCAAGAGATTCTAACTATGCAATTTGCTATTAAAATATGATCAAGCCAATATAGTCAATGGTTTTATTTAATATTAAATTTATTTTTCATTTTTAACTTTGTTTCATCTCATATAATTCTGCTTTATTTAACTGACCGCACTAGAAATAGTGACTATTCTTAGGAAAATGCTATTGCCTATTCAGAGCATAAAGGCAACTACTGTGAATCTTACCAAGTAGAATACAGGCCAAGCACTCAACACTGGATTGTGAAATAGAAGTCTGAAATGTGTAAAGGTTTACTTGCTTCTAGGATATGCAGACAGTCATGTCCCAGTTCAATACAGCTCTTCCGGTGAAGGCAAAGCCCTCACACGTGGCACTACTGATGAATGACAGTGCTGTGCAGACAGATGGAAGGCATTCTGGCTACTGCTGTCTGTCTGAGGCATCTAAAGACTTGTGCATTTTCGCTGCCAGCTGCTTGAGGCACTGTAGGCATAAACTATATATAGCGGAAAAGGTTGATGC
Organism: Cygnus atratus; assembly: GCF_013377495.2. NCBI lineage: Eukaryota > Metazoa > Chordata > Aves > Anseriformes > Anatidae > Cygnus > Cygnus atratus. The sequence goes on from NC_066375.1 coordinate 14,197,467, forward strand.
GAAATACACTTCTAGACCTTGTCTCTCTCTCCTTTAGGGAGTTCTTTACATTTTAAATTAGACAAACTAGAGCTAAACATACTATGGACAGTTACTCTGTAATATACATGGATTTAAATTCAAGTCCCATTTGCCTAAAATATCCTCAAAGGGCACAGATGACCCATGCCACCTCATACCTTTATAAATTCACTAATGCCAGTTCAATTTTTATCTGAGGTGGACTTCCAATGGGCTCACTCTCAACTAGAGGATGGTCAAAATACTCACAATACAGCAGATGTCATGTAGGGTACAGAACTGAACTGAGCTGAGCTGCTGATTCTCCAAAGTCACGCTTCTTCCTTGGTGGAATGCAGCAAAGCCCCATTTTGTAATTTTGTGGGGTAAAAAACAATTGCCTTTTCAGATTTCAGAGAGAACAGAGTAACTTGACAGCCAAATCCACAGCCAAAATATAAGCCAGCCGTATCAAAGGCTGCTAATATATCCAGTATGATTGGTTATCTTAATTCAAAAGTTTGAGCATTAAGCCCACGTTCACTGTCAAGCAAATACTGAAGTCATAGTCAAGTTTATAAATGTTAGGGGTCAACAGAAAGGCTTCAGCAATTTGCTATACAAGAAACCAAACAAACAATAAATTAGCTTTGAAAACAACATTATTTGTGAGTGTTTTCAACCACAAGCTTCAAGAGATCTGGATAATTCAGGAACGTAAACTGACCAGTCAGCTTTACTGGTCAAGCTGAAAAGAATGCAAATGGGAAGAAACGATGCTAAATTTTGAATCTACACAAGTGGCAGTAGCAGCTATTAGAAACGTATTAGTGATCAGGTAGCCTAATCTCATTCGAGAAGGTGTTTAAGGAAACATCCATCTCTACAGTTGTTTGTTGGGCTCTTTCAAGTTTGTAATTCTGAACCCTTAAAACATACAAACTTAATATTTCTGATTCTATTTTTGAAAAACTTTTTGATCAAGCCATCTTACTGTTACACATGGTTTTATTTTGTTAAGAAATATACAAATTTGGATAAATAAGTATTAATGGTAGTTTAATTTTTTTTTCTAGTGATCCACATCTGAAGAAGCATATGCTCAAACATCCAAATATCAAGGTCAACTGCAACTTTTAAATGACCATCCGCTAGATAAAGCACCTCCAGAACGGATGAATTCTCTAAAGGTAATGGTTATGGTATCTCTCTCTATATAGAGATCTTCATTAAAAAGGCACAATATTTCAACAATGTCATGTACCCATGCATATACATCCCGTGCTATCTATCAGACTGCAACTCTGAGCCAACCTAGTAATTTAATTCTTGCAACCCATTTTCTTATTGCAACCCTTTTCTTTTACAAACAACGTAAGTCATTAAATACTGAAAATCAACTGGGAGTAACAGAGGAAAAAAATGCCTTCGGGTTACCACCTAACTTTAAGAACCACTAAATGAAAGTAACAAAAAAGTGGATATTACTCTCAACTCACTACTGAATCTCCATGGACTTATCTGACTGCAAGACCCAGGACCCTTAAACTACAGCCTCACATTAGTATGGAATAAAACAGATTAAACATCCAAAATCTCATCCAGGCTCTCTTGAAGTAAATAACAGAATGAAATGTACCATTAAGAAAATCAGACTTTGATTCTACTCAAATTGGCATGGGGGTTTTCTGAGGCCTGAACACCTGCATGTTGAGGACTGACCTACAAATTACAGAGACCAGATGTTACGATTACAAAAGGCAAATAAACTTTCCAAAGCCAAGGTACTGGAATCATCACTGACAGCTTGACATATCAATGTTTCAGGAAGAATAAATGCCTTTCATATCCTTTTTTTCCCCCCCTTCTTTTTGTTTGTTTGTATGTTTTCCTTCATCTTTCATTACTGGAACTCTTTGGGAAGATGCTACACTTAACACCTAAAACTGCTTAAAATATTTGGAAATATTTTAATGAAGTCTTTTGAGAGATCACCTAATGCAACTTTAAAACAAATTTTACTATTATTATCAGTATTTTCTCTTCATCCCTTGCCAGAGGAAAACTATAAATCTTGTCTCAGCTGAATGAACACCATTTATCATATTCATTTTCTTGTCAATACAATTATGAAAAGCCTTTGGCCTTTTTCCAAGGAGCCTGATTTGCTAGAGAAACTCAATTAGTATAAGCAAGCCTGCTACAAAACAGCCCTATTTGGCAATCTAGTGCAGCTTCAGCATACCTGACGATTCACCTCTAAAGCACAATCCTAATAACTCAATCACAATGGCAAAAGAGAGCATACAATGCTGTTGTCCTCCCCCGCTCTCTGCGAGACCAAAAGGACTTAAAAGAGATTATTTCTGCTCTTTTTTGCCATCTACTGGACAAAAGTTAAATCCTAAACACTTAGGAAACAACACTCGGGAAAAAAAAAAAAAAGAAGAATCGCTCACCTGAGAGAATACTAAGTGTAATTTGTTTAGTTATGGACAGGGATCAGATCCAAAGTATCTCCTGCAATCACTTGGAAAGTTTATCGATGCTGCCTTCTGCCAGTGATTTACAAACGATTATTTCTGCATGTCTTCAGTACAGAATTATCGTCATCTTATGGTATTAAAAGCCCAGGCTTTTATCTCTTGCCTAACTGTATTATTTATTTACCGAACAAATGCAAGAAAATCAGATTTATTTTGGCTAATATTCTATATCTGCTGTTTTTAATACCGGAAGACTAGGGCTTAAAATATTACAGAATAAAATCTGTTTGCAAAACAGCTTGTACTTGGTATATTAAAACCAATTTTTAATTTTCTGATGCTATATTTGAAACTACGAAAGAAATATATTAATCAACGGATATTTAAACTTAATATGATAAAATCAGCATCTGACCATTCCTTCTCTTCCTATTTCCCTTTCTGTCCTTATATACAGTAAATAAGAGCTGAGATAACAGCAGCTTATTCTGCTGTAATTCTCTGGATCAATATTTGGATGAAGCTGGACTAAGCCAAATGAGGTGAAATCCACTGAACAGAAGCATGCATTTACCATTTACAGCCAAAGGTGGGAAGAAAAGAATTTTTAAACCTGTGCAAGAGAAAGGTAACTGAGAAAGCCTGGGCTTTGAACGCCACAAAGATGTGTTTTAGTCTGTTTATACTGTTAACACAGATTAATGAAATCCCCCAAATTTAGGCTGTTTTTATTTTTTTGAAATTAGTTTAACTCATAAAATAGAATTAATAAAATATTAAAAAAACACTCAGAGAAAAGGGTCCTGAGGATTACATATCCTAAATCCTTGCATAAAAAAACCTCCTCCATGTATAATATGAATCTTTTTTTTTTTTTCAGATGGAGAGGAGGTAAGTCTCTCTTATACCTCCCTCTACAGCTGGAGATTTGTACTTCTGCACAGAACAGCACGATACTCATACTGTACTAGGAAAAACAAAGTAAAAAATTTGAAATTGATGCATTACTGATCTACTTTCATACATCGTCCACGTTCTATTATTAAGTTTTAGGGTAACATAAGCACAAACAGTACTAATGAAGTTAAACGTACCCCAATGGTGCCCACTAGAAAATGAGATGCTAATTCACAGTCTGGCTTCGGTAGATTTTTTTCCTTCTCCAGTCCTCTAAAACTGAAATTAAGTAATGCTTTCCACTGATTTTTCAGGGAAATGAAGACTATACTGCCTTCTGTTTTGGATTTTCTTTCTGCAAGCTGTGTCATGCAAGCAGAGCCTGCACATGAACAGAATCATTGCTGGCTTGTGAAGGTCTTAAAAAGGGCTTATCTGAATTCTGTGGTCATCAGAATTCTACAACCCACCACATAAGGACATCTCTCAGATCCTACCGGGCTCTGTTGGACAGCCTTTAAGTCCTCTCAGGCTAACTTCCTAGCCACAATTTCTGATAATGCATTCCTCTTTTATACCCCCCCAAAAATGAGTGAACAGCAGATTTTCATTATGTACTCAAAGTATTTTTAAAAGCTTGATTTCTAATAAAACATGCAATTATACTTTAACATTATTTTTTTTCTGTCCGTAAAATAAACAAATGCATAATTCACTTCCACAGCTTTGAGAACTAAATTATAAAACCAATAATTTCAGTTACTTCACTACATATTGCAGTATTTTGTTACTAATATGACTGTGTGCCTAAAAAGAATTACAGCTACTGTATTTATGAAAATACAAAACATTTCTCTAAGTATTAAGAAAATACCCGTGAGTATTATCATATTTCTTGGCATAAAAATGTATACAATATTGAAAGCAAATAGAGCTGCATTATCATTATTTATTGAAGAAAGCTAGAGCCTAAAGATTTTGACTTTGTTTTCAGACGTCCATTTTCTTCTGATCAAGAAGACTGCAGGTGTTGTGATATTAATAGAGTTGACATAAATAGAAAGTAACTGACTAAATTAAAGACATGATTCATACCAGAGAGAGAAATCTCCCCAGATAGCACTCGTATAGTATTTTTTTTAAGCACTTTTGATGTTAAACCAAATGTAGGTACATTGTGCTTTGAGTTAAAGACACAGCTTTCTCTTTATGAAAACATTATGGATTTATGAAAGGAGAGAAGCCATTTGGATATGTTTTCTAGATTAGTAGCGTGACATAACAAAAAAGTGACCTCTCTGTGGTCCTTCCCAGTTAACTGCATGGTTGCCATTGTGCTGTAATTTTAGCTGATTACACATTAGTTCATTTAGCTTTGTTTCCTCTTCCCCACTGTGCCATACTATTAAACTAATGCAAGGGGCCTGGTATCCCTCTGTGCACAGAGCTGGTATTGTCATAGTGTAATAAGGATACATCCAGTCAAACAGCATGGTGTAGCTGGTCTTTGTGTTTAGTGCAAAGGCAATCCCTCGAAGATCTCTTGCCAGCCCGATCAACATACGCTGTCAGTGGGAAAGAGACACAGTAATTGATTTTCACGTTAGCACAGAGCAGATGGAGTAATAATCAGCCAATAATGACCACATATCTGATTTTGATTCATTAGTTTAAATGTCTCGCTCAAATCCTTTTTCATAAAAAGCACAAAGATTCTTTCAACAAACAAGATTTCCACAAGTTTTATAGTGCTAACACTAGCGAAATGCTTAGAAAATGCTTTTGATTATTCAATATCTTATACTAATGAATAATGCAAATTAAAACATAATATATGAACACAGTGTATTAAAGTTTAAGAGTGCTTTCTGCATCAATATATTTAAAGTAACAATAACAATAAAGCATTCATTTAAGCTTGTAATATTTTAAATGAGGTGTAAGACTAATTGGTACTCATACCAAGCTACAATTAAGGTTACACTGAGATTCTCATTGTATTGTTATTTTAACTTTTTTTTTTTTAAAGTCATCTTCCAAGTTAGGTTTCTTCAAAAAGTCTTTTATTTTGTTTACAGAAGACCAAGTTAACATCTATCTGTATTAATGTTAGTTCCGAGATGATTTTTTTACCCCCTTTACTGACTGAACAGTGGCTTCAGAACCCTTTCAGCTCAAAAGCAGACAACACTGTGTAGATAATTAGCCCCTACTAAAGGGCTGTTTTCAGGATAATTAATAGAAATCATTAAAAAGAATACCAGTGAATGAAAAAATATTTTCACAATATAAACCAACTTTCAAATGTAGTTAAACAACTATTCTCTTTTTGACAATGAACTAGTATTAATAAATTTTATTCATGTGTTGCAAGGTAGGGTTTCTAGGGCTTTTCATTATGAAAGACCACAGCACTGCAAAGCTTAGTAAAAAAAATCACAGAAGCATGGCAACAAAAAAGTAAGGAGCTTGCTTTTTAAAAACAGAGTTTTCAATAATGCAGCACTTGATGATAATATTGTAATATTTATAGCACTGAGAAACGCAAAAGGTAAGATTCACATATTAATTCTAAATGGTCACATAAAAAGCAAATTACGGCTGATGCCTTGTTAAACTGCTAAATGTAATCTTACACAAGGGCTAATTTCTACTTTTCATATACAGTCACATTAGTTCAATTGACTTGGATGGCACACACGTAGATTTATCTGAGGATAAATTGAGTTCCCTACGAAATGCTGGTAAGGTTGCTAGGAGTATTTTAATATTTGTGTTTCTTTTCTGTTGTGCATTGTAATGGCCTGAACTTGCAAGATGCTCAGAGGTCTCAACTCTCATTAACTTTAATGGAACTCTGAAATCACTAGAGAGGAAGTGTTCAATACTGAGAAGATATGACAAAAAATTGTAACTTTATCCTTATATTCATCGTATTTTCATACTTGGTGCATTGTTTTGTCCACACAGAAGATAAATATTTAACAGATATGGTTGCCAAAACATCAAGAATGAAAAGAACTAGGCAGCAACACTTTATACTTCTTTCCAAAGGGGTACAGAGATACAACAGCATATACAAGGAAGTGGAAACCTTTGAGTGATTTTGGATCTTTTGCCCATTCTAGCCACAGAAAATGATGTAAGCAAGACTGCACAAAGAAAAGGCTGATGCAAGGAAGAAGGGGAGCTACAGCCCCTGGCAAGACATGAACTTGCCTTTGTTTGAAGATGCACTCAGAGGGAAAGAACTCGCCATCTTACTGTGGTCTCTGGAACATGGACTAGATAAACACAACCAGCCAAACACATATTCCCGTAACAGGCTTATTCTGTCTTTATAAAAACAACTGGTTGTAAGAAAACACTCTTTTGCAAATGTATTTAGAAAACAAATTATTTGTGAGCATTATAAACTGTTAATACAACTCAACGTGCAACATACTTTAAACTACAGTTCCAGATTTGTGAGAGCCTATACGAATACCAGGTAATTTCAAACAACATTTGACCTTCAATTCTAAAGAAAGGAAAAAACCTACTACACATGCTACATTTCTTGGCTTTCTATTCTTTGACTTCAGACATTGCTATTAAAAAGTCCATTCCACTAACCAGAATATTCTTAATAAATTACCTCAATCTACAAAGCACCATAATATTCTTATGCCATAAAATACCAGTGAACTCGGTGGTTTAGTTATTATCCATTGGAACTCAACTTTACGAAATAACGCCAACAGTTAGCAGTATCAGGGCAGCCTGAATCCTGAGATAAGTCCTGCTCCACTTAAGTGACTGGCAAAAATATCTTTAAACTTAATCTGGAACAAAAATCATCCTAAATTCCACATTTGCTTAAGTCACACTTAAAAAGAGGAAAAACAAACCAACCAACCAACCAACCACCAAACCTACAAAACTTCTGAGACATTCGAGTTTATTAGTCCATTGCAAGTTTTCAAAGAGCATCCGTATGCACAAGATTTATTAGTGACAAACCATATTACACACTTGTACATCTACTTTTAGGATGTCATGCTGTGGGATTGAAAGAGCCCTGCAAACTTAACAGTACAATCTGAAGAATACATTAAGATACTGCTTCATTCACAACTGAACACAAGCCATTTCTGTGCCAAAGTGACAGCTGATAACAACACCAGCAACTGCAAAACGAGTAAGATGAGAAGTGAAGCACAGTAAATAAAAAACACGTAGTAACAACAGCTTGTCAGTGGTATGTGGGCTTATACATTGATTTTCTTACCAAGGAAAATTTTGTTTAAATTTCAGTTTCAAAGTACTCTTCCCTGAGCACCAAAGAGATAGGTCTCCTTAAGATTAATTAAAACAAACCAATTTTTAAGAATTCTTGTGTGTTGGTTCAAAGTCCTGAATAAGATTTTTCAATGGATTTTTAAAGGAAAAGAGAGGATCATTTAAATATTTGCAGGAAAAAAAAAAACTATGACTTGCCAACATGTACCAAGTGTCTGACTAACACAATTTAACACAGACGAGACTACTCACGCCACCCACCCCCAAAATGGGGTTTGTAATGGAAAGTCTGACAGACCCTTAACTATAGTGGCACTACTGGGTGCAGCTATAATATTACCCTCATAATTCTACTATATAATAACAACAAAGGAAAAAAAAGGTGAAGGGTCATTGCGCTTTGTCTTTAGAATTAAGATGGCTGTCTTCATCCTTACAGCATACTCTTAATTCTGGAGACACGTCTTAATAACCTCTAAATAGTTCCAACAAAAGAGCCGTGTCAGAGGAATGAGCAGGCCCCAAGGTGTTTCAACTGGAGTGTTTTCATCTGCCTTTATTGCTCTATCCCTCTCCAGAATTAAGGCAATAACCTGTGATAAATTATTCAGGAACTGCTACAGGGATCAAAGCAAAATCATTCTGTTAAAGTGCTGTTTGCAACATTTGGCACTTAGTGTGAAAACTTTTAATGTGTGCAAGCTGAAAATCAAGGATTTTAAATAATTTAACAGCATGGAGTTTCTACAAACCAGCTAAAGATAGCATGTTGCTATTTAACTGCTTTTTCCTCAGATACTTTTTTTCATGCGTTTCTATCAAACCTGATGATGTCACGACCATAAACAAGGTACGACAGAGATTCCGGCTACCCAGTCGATATATTACTTAACCAGATTGTCAACAGGAGCCTTTGAAATTCTTCGGAGAAAATTAGCCACTGTTTTAATATTGGACATCTTTCCTATTAATATAAAACTGTGAAGAAGGAACCAGCAAAGGGAAAAAAAAAAAGGCAAAAAGGAAAGTACGTAATTACTTAAGCCATCTTCAATTATATTTGATCTCACTGGAAAAGAAACCTAAACATATGTTTTATATGCAGATTTAATGATTACAAATGTATTTTAAAAAGAAAGAGCTCCCTTGCTGTGATTGTTTTTCAATGGTGTATTTCAGAAATATTAAACAAAAACCCTAGCCAGTTAGAAAGTCCTAGTAAAAACCACAAATTAAATGAATTTGGCAGTCCTGGACCATTTTCATAGTGATATTTTAACAGTGTCATCTCCCTGTGGATTGGAATACTAAGCATTTTATTGAAGAACTGAACTGTTTTTGTTTTCAGTACTTGCAAAATGAAGTACCTGAAAGCACTTTTGCATGTATTATTTATTCATCATGATAGAAAAATAGCTTTAACCTAATAAATTATGTTTAAGAGAATTTAGAGCAAAAGTTTTGTTTATGATAAAGCAACAGATTTAGTTCTTTATCAGTAGCTTAAAGCACCAAGTTTTCTTTATACAAATTAGACAGATGGTGCTTACAGTAGAATTTACTAAAGGTCTGTCACAACAAATGCAGCCAAGCTGCATATTTAATCACTGCAGAACCTTGTCTACCTGCAGCTGCCAACTGCTAATCCAATTTCCCTGATAAATGTGGCAAGAGACACGATCAGCAATAAAGAGCATCTAACTCCATTTTCCTGCAGGGCGTCTTTTGATGAACATTTAGGACGGAAGCACGGAGTGCACTGTGTGGCCCTGGCTTGTGGCAGCTGCATGCATTTTGAAGACACAGTTCTCAGGTTACTCACTTAATTCTGCCACTATCATTATGTTGCTATTGATCTCAGTAGCTCTTGTCTACACAGCATTACTCTAGATGAAGCTGAATCAGGCAGTTATCATGCATCAAACTTGCTCAAAAGCCTGGAGATTTCCCCTTAATTACTTGTGATTTTATTTGCAAATACCGTTAAAGTGTAATCAAGCAGTCACTTTCCAGGGTCGTTAAGAACTTGCTAGTTTAGGAATATATCACTGGCACTCCATTAAAATTTCTCTACTAAGATGGTTTCAAGCAAACCAGACAGGACAACAGCAAAATTATTTTAATAAACTGAACCCTCACGAGGTAAATGCAGTTTCCTACAGAAGGATAATGCTATCCAATGACCACTTCGTTTGAATTTTTAGAATTTTAAACTTTAAAATATAAAAGATGATTCCAAAATAGTTTAACTGTATTTAACAAATGAAAAGTTATTAAAATCAAATACATAAAGAACAAATGAGGAAACTAGAATTAGGTAAATATTGAAATAATATCAGGTATTACTTAAAAAAATAATAACTCAACTCCAGTGATTATTGTGAATTGTGCATCTTCTTGTAATGTGAGAGATATATTGCATATAAATTATTTATTAAATATTTCTAGCGTATTTGTTTATTTTCTTATGAAAAGAAGTAGATAAAAGTGGTGACGTACATTTAACTTTCCATTATCTCATGAAAAATTTTAAAGTAGTGAATTAGAAATTACTGTTAGGGTGTCTTCAAAATTACCCTGCATAGCTAGAGCAAGCACTCCAGTGTGCATTGTTAACTATTTATTCAGTGACAATAGAAGGGGCTCTCTTTAATACAATAGTGTTTTAAGTATTATCATTCCTGATGATGCAGCTTGTATCTAGCAAATCTTTTTCTTCCCTAAAATATACTGTTGTTTTGACACAAACAGCTTGCTACACTTAAGGATTTTACTAATAAAACATAATGTTGTGTTAGATATTATGACTGTTGCCACAGCTGAACTGACTTGTCAAATCAATCCTAATATGGCTCCCACAGGCACATAAAAACCTTATTTAGCTATCAGTTATCCTAATCACTTTGTTCAGTTTAAGGGTGCAATACTTCAAGACCAGTTCCTATTTATACATATATGCCCAGCCATTTAATAAAGTCTTGATTTATATAATAAATTCTTGTTTGAAAAAAAATACTTTAAAGCAGCAGTGTTTTATCAAGTGTGTTACATGTCTCCTTATACCCCCAAATAAATATGTTAATATACACAAACAGGATGCTAGCATGGAAAAGGGAAATGTTACATACAAAACAGATAAACTATCACTGAAGAAAAATGTATCCTTCTGATTATAAACAGAGCTCAAATGGGGTCACTTGATCTGTAAGCACTGAAAAATCCCAAAGCTTTTATCAGATATTTGTACAAGGTTTCTTTTCGGATAGCCATTCATGGTTTTTGTATCCCTATTGTCTACATTCTTAATTATATATATTTATACAGGTATTAATATACATATAAGCATACACATATATACATTTCAACAGAGACAGACAAAAGGAAGATGACAATCTGTTGCTAAATGCTCGCCCAACTATCAGTTTTTTACACCAATAACTTATTTCCCTGTAATTGAAATAAACCTACCTTTGCCTCTTCTTGTTCAAAACTACTGTTGAATATCTGAGTCACACTTTCAAATGAAACTGTGAGAGGCAGCATGAAATTCTCAAATTCATCCTCGTCTTCACCTACAAGAAAAACAAAACAAAACAAACAGCAAAAGCATCAGATCATATTCACACCATTGTTCATAAGGGTCAGTCTCTTAAGCTTTTATAAAAAAATCTCACTGACATCATCAGAATTTTCAGAAGAACTACAGGAACAACAATTTGAGGTTTGACATTTTTTACTGAGCTATAAACAAAAGACAAACTGTTGATCACAAACAACTTGTATCTGAGACTAGCATGTCTCCACATTTCACACCTTTATCCTTTCCATATTTCTGTTTTCTCTGTTTATCTGACAGCATTTGCTCAATACACTAGAAAAAACACTCACAAAATATAGGTGAGACTCAACAGTTAGAAAACACTGGATTTAAAGTTGCAATAGTAAATTAGACCGTTCCCTGTGTATGCTTCACAGCACAATGTTTAAATCACAATGTTTTATGATGACATGCTATTTTTTCTACTTCCTATCTATTTAGTATAGGATGAATCTGCCATGAAAATAAATCTGGACTATGCTGGGGTTATTTGTATCACATCATTGTCTCATTTGTTTCAGAGGTGTGAATTTGGAGTAAATGAGCAAGATGTTATGGGAATGGAAAAAAAAAAGTGATCGTCTTGGCTCGACAGCTGGAAGACTGGACTGTTTCTTTGCCTTGTCATGATGCTGAACATGTAATTATAAACAACAACAAAAAGTTTTTATAAATGGCAATTTGCATGGGAAGTGGTACTCATGCTACTTATCTTTAGGTGTTTAACGAGGGTGGCTTGCCTCTTGCATGCTAATTCCTCGCTAGAGCAATGCAGAGTAGGAACTAACTTACGTTTTTTAAAGAGTTCTTTGCTATAGGGCTTCTTCTCTCCCTTCTCTTTTCATTGGCTAATCAAGCCTGGGGAAATCGAGATAGAGAGGAAATAGTTGCATAATCTTTGCCTAGGGCATCTATAAATGGTCAGTGTCGAACACAGCACTTGGTCCAGACTACTCCTTGAACCAACACTAGGACCTTTTTCATTCTCTGCTTCCCAACAATACCATTAATTATAGATTCTTATTTCCTGGGCAACTGATAGATAAAACAGACATACTCTAAGTTGCAACTGAAGTTAGCTGAGTCTTTTGCGCATCAAATTAGTTGCACAAATCATAGAATGGCTCATGTTCGAAGGGATCTTAAAGATCACATAAACCCAACCCCCTGCCATAGGCAGGGATGCCACCCACTAAACCTACAAACCACTGCCAAACCTAGCATAAGCTTTACAAATTTGTTTCTATTCTTCATATACTCATCTGCAAAATGGGTTTAATTCCAGCTTCCTATTTCACAGGGATACTGCAAAGATCAAAGCACTCACCCAGAAGAGGCCAGGAAGAAAACTTCTGTTTTCAAAACAGAACATACTGACTAACATACAAATCCAGGTGACAACCCAGAAAAAAACTACTCAGTAGTTACTCATTAAGCTATGATGACACATCTGAACTGAAAGAGGCAAATATCCTCTGAGAGAAGTAACTGTGATCCTACAATTGAAGCTGTCTCATAACAACATAAGTATTTCCAATGGAGAGGAAACGGAAGTTTCATAGTCAAACCCAATTATGGCATTTTCTCCATTCTGAATACTTGGCTTTGTGACCTAAACTGCTTCCTTTTCACATAGGACTTCCATGTCCAGCTTTCCAGATTTTTTTTTAAAAGCAAAAGAAACACTTCTGATAACTTAAGTGTGCTGCATTGGTCCACAACAGTATCAGAACCTTCGAATAGCAAACTATGTTCAAGCAAACTATGCATCCTGCACATGCAGAACTAGGGAGGCTCAGACACTTTGTGGCAGCTTTCAAAGCCCCTGCTGGCAGCAATAGGATTTGGTGGAGTTTGGGAAACTGGACTGTAATCCCATCCATCTTTGCCTGTCTCCTCTGCCATCTTCTCTCCATTCCTTTCAACCCGAGTCAGTCTTTTTATTTACCATTTCTGGAACCTTTGTGAACTCCCCCTCGTTCATGGTAATCTCGGACCATTCATCCAGCTTTTTCTATCTACCTCCTTTCTTAGACAGCTCTGGCTCCTCAGTCAATTCCAATACAGTATTAGTTTGTGCTCCTAATTTTTGCTCAACCAGAGCTTCCTCTTACGCTCCTAGAAGTTAAACAGTTACTGATCATATTATTTTCTATTTCTTTATGTATTGTATATCCTGACGCTTTTCCTCTTAATTACATATCCAATTACTACGTGAACATTTCTTCCACATTCTCGCATGAGCCACATTCACATCCCATGAGCAGCACAGTATTAATGAGGAAAGGAAGAAACTATGCTAAACAAACCTACCATGGTAAATTGTTCATTTGCTATAATTCAAACTACACATACATATCCTCGCAATGTCCTTTGGGGAGGAAAAAAATTGCATCACTTGTTCATTATAGTAGGTCTGTGTGTGGCTTAAGGCAATAGTGTTTTAAACCTGCTTTACTTGGAGAGGTTTGGCACTGAGCATGACTGTATATGCCTGTAAGTACAGGACACTGACAAATCACGCAGAATAGCTCCTGAAGGTATTTTCTACAGTTTAGATCTACTGCTTTTGGTAGTGCAGAAGAAAACGAAAGAAGTGATAAAAATTTATTAATCCTTATAAAAACTTTTATTTAAACACAACTTTTACTGGTGTTCTTCTATTAGTTTTGGTAACTATGTAATTCACACAAAAGAATATTCAGTTTACTTTAGAAATCTTGGACCAAGAACCAGTTGTTCAAAATGGTGCAATTCTAAATGCCCTCCAAAATTATTAAAAACACAACCAGGGGCACACAGATATCAAAGTATAATTATATCAATACAAGGCTGAAATTATTCAGCAGAAACCCAAGTGCATTTTGAAGCAAATACTAAATAATACTGAATAAAATACTATTGATTTTTCCTAATATAGTTTGATTTTGCTATTTATTCCAAGAGCACATTGTTTAAAATGTAAATATTCTGAATTTATTGTATTTCATTCATCCCCCAAAATATTTCTACATCAAACTATTACTCAGAACAGCCCAATTAATGATAATTCATCTTCATATTATTCCCATGTAAATAATTTAGATATATCACAGGAAGATTATATATAAAGTTCTTCTTGTAATTTGAAAAAGCTGAAGAATGCAATTGGTACAATGCTTTTTGGTCTAAAAATGCTGCTATGCACAGTTTGAAAAATCTTTTGACTCACAAGAGTACTGTCACTTAATGCTTGCACTAACACACAGAAAGCACAATACGTGTATCCTTTACTTTTTTAATTTGGATCCTAACATGAAGCTCACACTTGTTTGTTTCTATAGATGTGCTTTTTTTTTTATTTTTTATTTTTTTACCAGTTCAAATCCAAATTTATTCCAGTAAGAACAAAAAGGACAATAGCCAAAAGACCGATATACATTTTCTTCAGATACTCCTGATCATTTCAGATCTTGTAGAGTTGTCAATCCAGAAGAATCGTAATGATCTATTAGCTTGAAGCCAGTCATAAGTCACAAGCTTGCATTTTGTTTGTCTGGTGTATCTTTACACAACCTGTACTCTGAGATGTAATTTTTAATACTTGCAATCTTGTTTTTACCAAATCTTTTTTTTTCTCCCCCACAGGGGAAGCTACTGAAACTACATGTGTAACCTACTTTGCTTTAGAAAAATATATGTACTGCTTATGTAAATACGACACTTAGCCAGTATTGAAAGCCTTTTAACTGCAAGTAATCACAGGTCCAGCTCACAATTGCCATTCTTAAAAAAAAAAAAAAGAAATTGACGAACATAGTTTGCTCTCGTCTCCAACTCAACTGTTTTCAGCAGCACTCAGCGGCAGACACTACAGGAACCCATTATCATCAAAGGGAATCTCAGCTACTGTTGGCTTACAACGTTGTGCCAATCTTCTGCCCATATGCTGTCTAGTCAAGTCCTTGTATGAGGATTAGAAATCAGCATACAAAAGACTTGCCACCTTATTTTTGGAAGCCCTCATCAGTGGCCCACTCTAAGAACATCTACAGGTGTCCACACTCATGAAAGCATTCTGTAAGGCAGATCCTTAGCTGACGCAGGTCCACAACTCTGAATTGGGCCTCTTATCAGAACTGAGGCAATTTGAGACACGCTGCATTCTTCATCAGCTTCTCTAACACATGATTTGTTTCAGTGTTCATTTCAGCAAGCCCAGCCTTCCCCCATTTAGACAAGAAAGAGGTAGGCAATGCAGATGGAGCTCTGCCTTTTAGTCTGGTGGCCAAAGGTTGTACCTGGATTCCAAGTGACTGAATCCTTTATTACATTGAGCTATTACATTGAGTTTTACATGCATCTAACTGCTCTGATTTCCGAAAAACGTCTCAAGATGTAATACCAAGTGCATGCTCAAGTATTGCTAGTTGAACTGCAGAATTCTGCCTACTGTTCTTACTAAGCTGAAGGTTTTTGTATATTAGGAACTTGCATGAATAAATGAATTAAAAAAAAAAACAAACAACAATACTTTTACTAGAAGCTGGAAAGTTCTGGCATAATCAGTACATTACCGAGAATCTCAAAGCACTTATTTAATCGTGTATTTTGTAAATACCTCATATCTGATAAAAGAAGTGCTTCTATGTGGAAAAAAATTAACAAATATCAACTTGTCTTGCTTATTTCTCCAAAAGAAGGCAACAAATAGACTGCCATTGCTTAATGCCATAAATCTCTAAAGTTAATAGGCAGTGATTTAAATACCACTATAAATAAATATTTATTGTACAATTAAACTGCTTTTTAATTAGTTAAATAAACTTAAAAATCCATAGCATTACTAACTCTTAACAAGACAGCAAGGCATCTCAGGGATGTCTGAGGAGGACCTTACCTAAATCTACCATGAGAAGACGAGTGAGAGCAGTGTAGAACATTGTCCGGCACCTAAGGTCACTGAGGCTGTAATTATCACTGATGCCCAAGAAAGGGAAGTGCTTACTCTGTTGAAACACAAGTGTGTGAAAAGTTTAGCATTGTACAAAATTTACTACAAACTTAACATTTTTTAATGTTGTAAGAAAACTTACTGTGTGGTTCTGAAGCATGAACTTCACAGCCTCTATTTTCACAAGTTTTTTTAGGAGACTATAAGTAGCAGGTGTTAAGGAAATATCAGCCTTGCAATATTATGACTACATTATCAGGTTGTACACAGTTTCAGGAATTTTTAGTCAGAAAAAAAAAAAAACTAACTGAAACAACAATAAATGTAAATTAAAAAAAAATATCTTGAAATTCTTCTAGAAATATGTCATGGAGATATTCTTTAGTACATTAAAGACCTAATCTATTATTAATTAAAGCAATTACTTTTCATGGCATATATTCTAGTCACAAAAGAGACAAATGAACTAAATGACTTTTATAATTAAACAGAGAGTTTCCGATAATAAATGGTAGTGTGTTTTCCCCAGACAGCCCCATGTTATCAGCATGGTAGAAAAGAAGTGTTTCTGCAACTGCCTGTGTTGAAGACTGGCCTTGGCAATGGGATGGGCAGCAGCCCTGAGCAGCACTGAAGTCATGGCCTCAAAATCATGGATGTGATCTTACAGGCCTGTCATTATTTCAGTTACAATAAGTGTATCTCATCCATATTCAACTATGTTAACCACTAAACCAAAGAATTTTCAGATGTTTAAGAAGCAAATGGAAATTTCTTAGGAGCATACAAAGGCTCAGAAGCAAAGCCAAACACAAGGTGGTACAGCAGGGAATTTTAGACGTATCTATGGATACTTCCACAGTAACGCCAATTTTTCAACCTTGTACACATAAAGCCAACCTATCTGACCACTGCTAGGCATTAACTGACTTCCTCCATTCCACAGACTGGCCAAATTGAAGGCAGTGATGATGCAGATGTCAAGTAACCACCACGGTACGGAGCTAGGCCCTGGCCGCCACCTGGGCCTCTGTGCCACACTAGCAGAGCTCCCGACTTCTCCACAGCAGCTGCCTGGCCCCGTCCTGGCATGGTAACCCTCAGTCCGACTGCACCTTCTTGTACACAACGGCTCCCAGGGAGATGCACACTAAGTAACATAAAAGTAACCTATTCTGTATTAAATCAAAAGCTGAACTTGCAAAAATTAAGTTAGAGAAGGCCTTAAAGGTCAAAAGCTCAAGACTTGTTTTGCAAGTTGAATCCTTTCCTAGCTGCAAATTACAAGCATCTTTAACCACATGAAGACATGCTAATTCCCCAGCTCAAATGAACTTGGGCTTGGGGGAAGGAGATAACACCGGCCATTCCAGTAAGCGCCATGACAACACCTCTGTGAGCTTTGTTCAGCAGGTAACTGCTGCCACCAGGGATGTCTGCAAGTGAGGAGAGGACATAGGCAAAGCAATGGCCTGGATTTTCTTACTCCTGCTTCTCCTTCATTTGAAGTAAAATTGCTCTATGACTTTCAGCAAGTCAGTTAAATTCCAGTGTCTCAGTTCTGCATTGACATATCCAAGTATACTAATATACTTTTTCAGAAATGCCATAGAAATATTCAAAAAGCATCAACATTCACAGGCAATGAAGGCATGAAATGAAAGAAGAGACTTATGGGCTTGTACATTCTATGACAAGTATTATAAAAATAGGACTCATTCGTTTGCTGAACACAGTTCATCACTGGCATTGATGAAGGTCTTTAGGAAATAATCAGTATGTGATTGCATAACGTTACAGGAGTGCATATGCTCATGTACAGACATAGAAGATTTTACAAATACTTGTAACTCTTATTATCGCTGGTTGTTATTTTTTTCCTCCCTCTCCAAGTACTTCACTCTGTCATTCTTGCAAATAATTGGTGCAAGTGTTATGTTGGATTACTTTTATAGGAACAAACAATTTCCTTTTTCATTTTAAATGGATTTTTTTTTAACAGGTAAAAACATACCAATAGGTTTTATAGCTGCTACTAGAAAATCTCCTAATCTAGTTTTAAGATGATTCTTTTGTCAACTTACAGCATTTTACATATCATTGCCTGTTTTTATACTGCAAAGCTACATTCTTTTTTCCCCATTAAAAGAGAGTCTTTCATAACACTGGAAGACTAACAAAGACACAGATAAAGAATTTTTGAGAGACCATAAATATTTTAACTCAAGTTATTGTACAAAGTAACAGTGAAACTGTAGTTATTTTGATACAAAAATATACAGTGAAAAAGTTAATTATTAGAAAAAACTAAACAAGCATGAGGGAGCACTATGGCTTCAAAGACATAAAGGAATGAGTAACATATTCCATTATGTAAATGAATTCAAAGATATTTCAGGACTGATCAGCTAGGAGGGACATAATGATTTATAATTCAAATAACTGAGCTTTGAAATCAAATTGGGCTAATATATTTCGAAATATGCAAACCTGGAATAATTGTGAAAGTAATGTAAACCATGACACCAGCTCCAATCATTTGTTGCCTTTGTTGTTAATAATGTCCTATGTTTTTTTCATTTTTTTCCTCCTCTACTACACAGTACAGCTACTGGGATTATTATTTGCTTTTAATTCTAGATTATCCTTTAGAAAAAAAAGAGTATTAAACACACAAAAAAATACCAATTTTGAAGACTGTCTAGAAGCTGATTGACTTACAGGACAAGTACTGAAATTAAATAAATTATTATTTTAACCTTTCAGGCTAGCCACAATTTAATCTATATCAAATACTGAAAATTGATCCACTGGATCCAGCATCTTAACAATACTCTGTTTCTTTCAAAGCAATATATACCTAATACCTTTAAAAAAAAAAACACTAATATAATGTGAAAAGGCCAAAGTTTGCAATGCCAGGAAGTAGTTATAAACTACTTCATATGTTTGAAATAAAAAGTACTTCAGTATTATTATTAAAAAAAACTATTGGTAGAGTTTTTTATAGGAAAAAAATACATATCTTTAAAAGCCAAAATGACCAGTGAAATTGGGTTGTACATCATTTTCTGGGAAAAAGGAAAAACAGCCTCGACAGGTGTAATTTATCATTTTTCTGATTTAATACCAAAGAAATATATTAAAATAATAAAAAGAATCCTGAAATCCTCAAAATTTGTAGTGATAAATAGCCCTCCCTGTCTTTATTGCATTATGCCTACTAACAGAAATATTGCATGGTGGATTTTGCCAGACAAGGACGATTATTTTCCAATAAAAAGTTGCATATTAAATTCCAGCACAAAAGTGGGTGTCTAATACTTTTGAAATCTTTTATGGTTTGCCATGGAACACAATTTTAAACTTAACTAATACAACATCACAGTGAAGTGAACCAGCATTAAAGCTGTCTTTGTACAACCCCACCCATCTAAGCAGAAAAGCTACTGTTCTCAGAATTTGAAGTATTTCCACTGAGAAATAATTGAATACGTTTTTGGTATTTATGTTTTCAGTTAATCTCACTTTTTACTAGTCTTTAAACATTTCCAATGAGGTTTAAGATGTATATTTATGAAGGCAGTGCTGCTTTACATCCTGACTATGCACAGGGGTCTGAAACTGCTCTTGCAACAGTTAGCAAGTTTCTGCAAAGAAAAATACAATTTCATCACAATTTTATTCTTCAGGAGAGCTTGGGTTATTAAACATCTATTTTTTCATCCTTTCTAGGTCCTGATATTATTATGTCTATTTCATGCGCAGAAACTCATTTACTGCAAATATAATTTGAGTAATTTGAAAACTAAAATTATCAAGACATTTCAGCCTTGGAAAAAGTATTATTTACGTCAGTAGTTTATACTGACCCCCCATTCCTGAGAGCTAGCATGTGAATAAACGCCTTTGAAAGCCTCCATAATACAATATGAAATGCTAGATGCTTGTTGGCTTTAACAATAACATCAGGCTGATTATTTCAGCAAGTATACATGTATGAATAAATAAGCGAGCATTGTAAGTTAGGGGCACCATGTTAAATTTCTTGGTTACTTTTATGTTTTGAACCCTACTGAAGCCATAAGTATATCCCATAAAAGAAGAGAGAACTCATTAGTCTCTTCATAAATCTTATTAATGAAATAAATTCCCTTCTGTTTTTGTAAAAATTTTTAGTAAAGTTTCACTTTCAAGTCCTTTCCAGTCCTATTTCTGTGATGCCATGAGAACATAAACATGCATATTTAAGAATATCTCGAGTTAGCTGTTTAATGGTATGTCAACGTACACATTGTTTGATTTTCACTGAACAAAATTCACTTACAGAATGTGGAAAGCTACAATCATCTTTCAACCCAAGGAAATATATTAAAATTCTTCTTATATGATTAGAATTCTATGGAGAAATAAAATGATTCCAGTCGTCATATTCCACCTGCCTACCCCTCTGCTTGTCTAACAATTAATCTTCTCTAGAAAACTACTGAAAAGTTGTTTTTATTTTAAAACAGCAAAGGATTTCACTATTGAGTGTTTTCATGAGCTCTGGTGGTTTATTATCTGTTGTATACCTATACATATTTTGTCACAGCAAAAATAACTACCACTTTTAAAAAAAATCTTCTTGCTCAATTCACTGAAAATTCAAAGAATGAAGAATGATCGTTCTTAGAATCACAGAATGGCTTGGGTTGGAAAGGGACTTAAAGACCATCTAGTTCCAGCCCCCCTGTCATTCTAGGGGTGCCACCCACCAGATCAGGTTGGCCAAAGCCCCATCCAACCTGGCCTTGAACACCTCCAGGAATGGGACATCCACAGCTTCTCTGAGCAACCTGTGCCAGTGCCTCACTACCCTTTACAGTGAAGAATTTCTTCCTAACATGTAGTCTAAATCTATCATCTTTTAGAATCATAGAATGGTTTTAGTTTAAGACCATTTCCCCTCGTCCTATCATTATCGACCTGAGTAAAGAGTCCCTCTCCATCCTTTTTATAAGACTCCTTTAAGTACTGAAAAGCCACAATGGGGTCTCCCCAGAGACTTCTCTTCTCTAGGCTGAATATCTCCAGCTCTCTCAGCCTTTCTTCACAAGAGAGGTGCTTCAGCCCTCTGAGCATCTTTGTGGCCCTCCTCTGGACTTGCACGAACAGGTCCACATCCTTCTTGTGCTGGCAGCCCCAGACCTGGATGCAGGACTCCAGGTGGGGCCTCACGAGGCCAGAGCAGAGGGGGACAATCCTCTCCCTTCCCTGCTGCCCACCTCTCTGGTGACGCAGCCCAGGATGCAGTTGGCCTGCTGGGCTGCAGACGCACACTGCTGGCTCATGTCAAGCTTTTTGTCCACCAGAACCCCCAAGTCTCTCTCCGCAGGGCTGCTCTCAGTGTGCTCTTCTCCCAGTCTGTACTCCTGTCTAGAAAAGATCCCCCAGTTCCAACCCCCCTGCCATGGGCAGTGACACCTCCTACTAGATCAGGTTGCCCAAGGCCCCATCCAACCTGGCCTTGAACACCTCCAGGGATGGGGCATCCACAGCTTCTCTGGGCAGCCTGTTCCAGGGCCTCACCATCCTCAGTGTAAATAATTTCCTCGTTCTATCTAATCTAAACCTACCCTCCTTTAGCTTAAAGCCATTACCCCTTGTCCTATCACTACACACCCTGACAATGGGTCCATCCCCATCTTTTCTGTAGGCCCCCTTTAGGTACTGGAAGGCCACATGTCGTATTCTTCTCCAACTAAGGATACTCAAGTGAATATTAGCACAAATTACAAAAGGTTTGCAACAAATAGCAACTCAGCATCAATGACTTGGGAAAAAAATTCACATACTAGAACCCAGACAAACATCCTTATGCAAAATTGTGGCTTTCTTCAGTGTTAATGATGACATTGACAGAGTGAGGAACTTCCAGTGAGGCAAAAATAAAACATATGAAGAGGCTTGTGTTTAAAATTTGACTCGTGCTTCTTTTCTTAGTTAACTCATCCTCAAAGTAGAACCAATCCTGTTCCCAGCTGCTTACAGAATCAATCCTGTTCTCAATACTGTTGAACTCATCACCAGTATTGACTTCAAGAAGATTCCGAATGGGATAGATAACCATAAGCAACTAGTTACATTTTTCATTTGCGGCTAAGAATCATGTGAAAATAACCCTGCCTTTTAAAAACCAGTAACCATGCAGAGGAAAAGATAAACCAAAACAAATAAACATTAACATCCTAATTGGTTTTAAAATGTGGCACATAAAACAACAACAACAATCTCATTAAATTTTACCTTATTATTTGCAAATAGTGTCATATAGAACAAAAAGGATATCCAACTGAAAGGTCATTTAGAAACTGAAGAGTTCTTAAAATCACAGGCTCACATCTTCCCCGGTATTTAAGATTTGTAACACTAGAATAAATAAAAAAATGTGATTTTATAACACAATTTTCTCTTTCTGAGAATTGCCATACAAAAGCTCAAACTAGTAGAGCATTATACTATGAATATATTCCTGTGGTAAGTCTTAGGATTTTCCATTTATAAGATAATGTTATGAAAGTATGCCCAATGTTTTCATCCTGAACAAGTGATTCAAACATTTTATAATCCTGTAACAAATATCCTAATTAAAAAAATTAAAAACAATATTCCTTTATTATATGTAATAATTAAATGAAGCTTACCCCGACTTATATCTATCTCATTTTTCTACATAAAATCTGACCACTTAACTTCTGCAGTATCTATCAGCCTAGCTCTCCATGAGATAAAACCAAATTGCTATAATTCCCCTTCAGCATAGGAGAAATAGGGTACAGAAAAACTAGAGGGACAGATTCAATGAGCTGGATTCGCTGCACCCAACTCCCAGTGAAATTCTGCGTTATGGTTCTTATACTAATCCCTATTTACCTCTTCCCTCTTTCCAATACCAAGCACTTAACTAACAGTGAAGATACTCGGGATACTGCATTTCCCTAATTGCAACCCCTATCAGACACTGGCATTTTGGAAGAGTATTCTCTTATTAATGAGCCAACGCAAATTATGATACAGGGTAACATTAGACATATTACCAGTCCCTGGGGACCACCAACCATGTACAACATCTTCCCATTTTTGGTGACAATGACTTGCTCTACTGCCTTCCAACAGGTTAACTGTGAGACTTGAAACCTACAGCTACGAGCTTCTACAGCTTCTTCTATACCGTGTGCAGGGCAGCACAAAGACACCTAAGTGACCTGGGATGGCATCTGCTGTTTGTTCAGCTACTAGACTTAGTTAGGAGGTGAAAAGATGTCAGGAGCCTTCAAATGAAACAGGTAAATTGAAGCCTGTAAAGTGGAGGAATGACATTTTTCTCAAGTGAGAAGTGGTTACAACAGTAAGTTAAGTCACTGATCCTGTAGTCGGGCATCTGCTATCTTTCTTAAGGGAATGTCACGCAGGTCAGTGTCACGAATCTTACTGAAGCCCAAATGTTTGATACTTCATGTTTTGGTTGTACATTCCTGCCAGCAAGTCCAAGAAAAAATTAACACAAAAAAAGTAGCTGAAACACACTGATCACAGTTATAGATCAACTACCAGTAAAACTTTTTTAAAACGTAAAACTTTTTCTAGTACTCCTCTGAGAATCCCATTTGGGCTGCCTGGCCTAGAACAGGTTGCTTGCTCCTCGCTCCCTTTTTTGAAGGCAAGTACTGAGCCGTGCTCTTCTGGGAACATTCACTCCCACCTTATCAGAAAGCCATAAGAAAGTTGAATATCCCCCTTCCTTCAGATGGAGAGAGAATGCTGTGTAAGAGAGAATGCAAGCACAGTTTCTGATACTGGATTCATCTGGAGAAATAGAAAACCTATTCCTGATCAAGACAACAAATTCCTAGGGTCTATCTCAAACTCCCAGGTGATGAAGAATAAGTAAATTTACATTTGTATGCCTCTGTTTCCTTGTCCACAGAATAAGCGTAACAATTCTGACTTTAAGCTGTCAGACCTATTGATGAAAGTTGACGATCTAAGAGGCATAATCAGCACCAGCTATTTACACAGTGAAGCAGTAGGATTTAAATTTTGGGAATGGAGGACCTGAAGATGAGATGTTCACTGCCTTAAAATCAGCGTTGATTATTGCCATCTTTTACATATACACAGGCTAAGGAATGCACTACACCACATACACTAAACCTCTTTTTCAGGAAGTTATAAACTCAAGAATGCAGTTTAAGGCATCTGACTGTTTAGTATTATTTGCTCAGGAAAAGGCAAACAACAATGCAATTACCAAAGCAGTATTCCTCAATTTATATTTGCAAACAAACATTGATTTACTTAACAAAATCTCTATGAAGAGCTACAGAGGTTCAAATTGCCTTAAAGAAATAGCCCATTCTAGCAAGTCCATAATTCATAGTTTATCCCTACTATGGGGAGTTCTGGAGATGTTTATAGTTGCACTAAATCCTTAACAAGTATATACCATACAATGCAATAAAAATGAATTTGGACTATCCAGATGTGACATCAATATCAAAATCATAAAAAGGCTACTTTGCAAAAGAGCAAAACCCTTGTCCTTCAGTAGCTAAATGTAAGACATTTAAAGAAAAACAAGAAGTCACAGCAACAGCTTGAAGAGAAAATTAAAACTATATAAGGAAGGCTCTTCAACATTTCATGACTTTTTTTTTAAATTGTATATCTTCTCATGTCTGTATTTGGATGCTGAAAGATAGAGTAATAATATAAAAGCTAGAGAAGTACTCAAGAGTGAAGAGAGGCTGAAAAAAATCCATTATAATCTTAGCAGTTCCAATTTTTGTTTTCGCCTTATCAATATCAGACAATATGAAAGGCACATAAAATGTAATACTTTAAGAAACATCTGTGAAGGATTTTAAGTATCTGAGAAAATTTGTAAAGATCCATAGAGGAATCTCAGAATACAAAAAGTGATTTTCCACCATTAAAGGAAGAGAAACCAAGGAATGAAAGAGGAGAAAAAATTTACAGCTCTCACAGAAATCATGGCAAGACAGCTCTTAAATCCAAGTGCTGGTGTCCTTATCTCTTCCTCTCTAAAGTGGCTTATTGACTTAAAATATGAACTAGGTGAAACTGAGTCAGAGCAACCTATCATAAAGTTTCAAATGAGTCACAGAAAGTCAGAGTTTCATCAAAAGCTAAACCAATCCAAATTAACAGAAATGGTTATGGTTATAAGCAGCACTGAACACGTTTTAAAGGCAAATACAAGAAAAGTGGTAATAAAAAATGGCAAAATATTTGCAATTTTGATAACTACACAGCATTAAAATACTGAACTAGGTGCAGAAAAATGAATAGAGCTATGAGAATTTAAAAAATATTAAATTAAACACCATTAAGAATCCAGTATACTTACAAATATTTGCTTTTAGTTCACCTTTTTGTAAAAGGACAAGAATAAAAGCCTAGCTTCTAAAAGCTACACCAAAGAAGGTGAAACTTCCCAGCTTTCTCCCCTTAGAACCCCCCAGTTTGCTCTGAGACCTCCCGTCACCATCACTGCTTACTAGTGCAGTTCTATCAGTGCACCAATCACCTCTGCCCTTGTGACTTAAAAGTACAACTTTAGAGTTTTTTTTAAATCTAAAATATAGAACGGGAAGGCAAATAGTGATTATATATGCCAATTTACAATTCTCTGGGAAAAGTTTCATCCATCCACAGAAGAATCAAAATTCTTTGCACATTCCAAGTCTTTATGACAGTTGAAAAAAATAAAACAACAAAAAAACCCAAACCAAACAAAAAAAACCACCGACATCCACTTCCAGCCCCTTAAATCCATTTTGTGACATTTTTGTTTTCTAACCCATTTTACTGTCCTTAATTTCCTGCCCTATCCTTACTGTATACAGAAAGATCTTTTCAAACACATGGACTGTATCACACTCCTATTAAAAGGATGCACACAGGATGCACACTGAAGGACAGTCCCCTTCATAAAAGACGTAATAGCTCTTATGGAAGTTGAGGACTGGAAATAATACTGGTGGAGCACAGGAATGGGATGCCCAGCTTAGAAGACAGAACTGAAAAATGTACAATACAATTTTAAAAAGGAAATTTTGGAAGAAAACAGAGAATCAGGGATAGAAGATAAAAAAGCAAAAAGGTTTTTTTTTTTTTTTTTTTTAATAAAAGTGTGAAGTCAGCAAAGAATAGGGACCACTAAAGAGTGAGTATGTACTATACAAAGAGAAAATCCATCTGGCCACATGGATGGTCAAAGATATGTATCTTGTCAAAGATATTTTGCTACCCAGCCAGAAGAGATGACATTTGCTGTACACCAGCACATTTGGAGATTTCTTTTTAAATAATAAAAAAAAACAAACAATTAGAGCAGAATTAGAGTGAATTAGAAAGCCTGAATCACGTAAATTTAGGAATAGCCTTTGTCTCAAGAATACAGATATACTTGTGTTATAGAAATCAAAAAGACAAAAAGAATCATACAATTTAAACTAAACTTTCAAAGTTGCTTAAGGTGTCTGCTACCAAACTGCCATTAAAAAGTAGGAGAAACAACCATCCAAATCCCCTAAAAGAACTTTGAAAATATCTTCCTTGCGTGATAATTGTGTTTCAGTAATAATGAAGACAGCAATTTGTTGGGAAGAAGGCTCCGTACAGTCATGTTTTAATTATTTCTTGTACATTATCATCATTTACAATAAAAGCTCTCTGTGGCTCAATGACAGTGATTGGATATATACTTTTCATTAGAGCTGGACAAAGGTGAATAGTTAAAAAAAATACACATACTGTTATGAATAAAAGTGTCAAGTTTTAGTTTGCTGTGATTCATGGAGTCGTGTAAGTTCTGAGTGTTCAGAAAAATGTGCAGAGATCCAGACTTTTTATGCTTATCTAGAATTTAAACACTACATGGAAAAATCTCTCTATTTATATGTATGTGTGTGTGTATCCACCACAGTGAAATCGTAACAGCAGTTAAAAAAAAATCTGACAGCAGTGTTGGATGCCCATCTTTCATTCATGTTTCAGCTATTTTATCATGTTATACCAAAAATACTAAGCATTTGGGTGAACATTCTGTTAATCTACCTCATGATAAATCATGTCCACATGTATTTGATAATAACTGAAAGGAACCCTAAGAGGCTTACAAAGAATTCATGAAGGAAAGGAAAGGTGCTTGCTGCCAAAATAAATAAAAGACAATTAGGACCAGACGCCCAGGAGAGATTCAAGGAGCAGATGGAACTAAAACTACCCCAGTCTAAATGTCTCCTTGCCTCTTACCTATACGGGGAAGGATCAAAACAGGTGGGTAGCTACTGCTCAAAAAGAGGACCCACAGAAGAAAAGAACTGCTGTCGTTTCTGGGTACAGTGCCTCACTCCTTGCCAAAAGAGTACTGGCCTCGAGCCACTTCCCAGCAGGCCAAGAGGAATACGTGACATGGCTGTTCTGGGAGGAAGCAGGAGTAAAAAGGATAGAGCTCGAGACAGACAGAAGAACAGCATGTGGCTTTGAAAACCAGTACCCCGGGTGAACAGTCTAGGCAAGAGGAAGTTTAAGGAGCCAGACTGGGACCTTAAGGCATAGCCCTCCAGAATCTCATCATCCCCTGCAGCCCTACTGCCTCCTTCAAAAGCCCTTGGTTCCCCCTTACCTGTCTTCACCGCACCTTCCACCTCCCAGCTTAACCCCCCTTGAACCTGCTCTGCTCTTGCTACCGAGTTGCTGAACATGGCTAAAAAGGCTCAAGGTGCCTTGCATATTAGAAAAAACTTGGTTTGAGGCTAGGTATTTTTTCAGCTGACTTTTTCCCTATCACACGTATACCTTTTAAGATGATGGTCAAAGCAAGCAAGGGCAGTGATGTTAAAAGAGGTACTCAATAAATTTCTGCTAAGACTATGATGAAAATACAGCCATTAACAGATAATCTGCCTACATAAAACTTCACTCCTCCAGAAACAATTTAAGATGAACTCAGTAAAAGGTACATTCATTAACTTCCAATGGAAGTGTGATAAGAAGTCTAGGACCTGATGTGACAGCAGCACTTTAAACTATTGTCAAAAGATCTAAAGGACAGCTATTACACTGATATATCTCAAAATATTTCTGTACTTTGGAGAATACCTATTTAATGCAACCTTTAAACCATAAACTGATCAGTGGCTACTGCAGCTACTAGTAGCTACAGCAAAAAGTATTTCAAATTGTTTTCTGTTAATGACAGAATTCGATGAGGGTGAGTTAACATCTTAATGTTTTATTAAAAGTGTATTTTAAGAGAAAAAGGTGAATGATTTAATCACTCATGTATCCTGTCCACTGCTCTTCAAATGTGTTAAGATTAGTGTCAGTAACAAATCATTAAAAATGCTGCCAGACTGGATTGCCCCATCAGACACTACTTGTCGGATTATGCATCAGTATGTTTGGGTTTCACACCCAGATTTTCCAATCGACATGCTATCACTGGGAAGAAGCTAGTTTATTAATTAGCACAAGCGTGAGTGTGTTTGGACAACAGTGTCACAGTCAGTTCTTAAAGATACTGACTGAATTGTCCAATTCAAGCTGTAACATTCATTCTGCAAAACGAAAATGATCTGCAATCTGATCAATGAACAATTCATAAACTGCAAGTTTTGAAAAAAACACAGTAAGCCACAGAGTAAGAGAAAATACAGACACAGAATGCGTAATCTAAAAAGCAGCACTGAGTTTTGCTTTTTATTTACCTGGTTTTCCTCGTAAAAACCTCCGTGTAACATTAAAACACCATCTTCTCTTGATTTACTGTGCTTGTGTAAAACCAGCTACATCCAAGCTAAACACATGTAGTACTTATCACACTTATTAAATGATATACTGCTATTTCCTCAATTAGCAAGTGTAACATGGATTTCCTTGCAATGGTATGAAAGAGTAGAAAAAGGGAACAAACTGATTCATCTGGTCTCCATACAAAAGTCCTCTTCCCTCTTTTTCCTCATTCGTTCAAGTTTCACTGTATTTTGAAACAACAAAGTGAAGCCTAGCTAATTCCATGACATGAAATGCTTCCACAAACTCTGCAGTAAGTATCTATCAATATTTTTCCATTCATCACCCTCATTTACCTGTCTACAAAGCATTCTCCAGATAAATATCAAGGTTTGATGGGTACTATTGTTATCCTAGGACAGGATGCAACACTCAGCTTCTGGTTTAGAGGAAGCATAACATTTATGCCTTATTTTCCATACAGAAGTTAAACCCCGTTAGCAAATGACTTTGTCTTAATTGCTACTGTTTCTCAAGGTTGGTAGTCATGGCAGCAAAAGACAAGTTCATGTTTAATACTGTCCGAACAGGTCATGGCTAACCTGGCAATGCCAGAAGAGATGCTTCCCTAGTAGGTCTAAGTCCACAGAAAGTATTTAATGGTCATATAGGTCAGATTTAGGGGACGTGAAGTTAATGACAGGATGCAACGTCTTCCTCACCATAGAATGAAGACCTAAAGTACTCGTTTCTCTTTTGCCGGGCACATACACAGCTCATTGTCTCCTGGAACTTCCCAGATTTTTTCGTGGATATTCATAATTGTTTGGAGAGACCATTTTGTTTTGAATTGAGAGAAAAAATGATTTAGATGGAACTTTTCAGTCAGGACAAATTCTCAGGTCTCACTAAGGACATAAGTAATAAAACAGAAAATCCTAGAAGTTTTGTTGGACCTATAGACTGCAACAGAAGCACAAGAAAAAGAGCAATTCTCTAGGTTTATTCTTCAGAAGTACTGCAATACTTGTCTGACACAAAAACACACCATCTTATCTCTGAGATGAGAACGGCTGACAATAATGCCCCTTTTATCCTTCAGTATGAGTCCTTAAAATCTTTCCATGTGAATCCATACTTCTAAGAGTAAAGTTTGCCAGATCTTGCCAAAAAGCAAATCAAACAAACCTCCCCAAAACAAAGAAAGACTAGCTTAACTTGGTCAGCTCTCTGCCGTGAATCATGCTGAAGCTTTACAGGTAATTCTACTGGCATCTGAGGGTGCAGGAACAAGAAGTGGGGAAGGGAGGGAACTGCTTATTCCAGGACTGTCCCTGAACAAGCATCTATGAAATTTCAGCTTTATCCTCCCATAAGCCATTTCTAGAAGTGATGCAGGCACTCTGGAGTACCTATCTATCTCTAAGTGTTTATTTAGAGGCCTGCGGTACTTTCAGAAAATAAGATAAGGGTGCTTTTAAAAATAGTTATTCCTTACTTGAAATATTTAAAATTTACAGAAGACATTATTCTAGCAAAGGGTAAACTTAACAACATAAAATAAAACACGGATTTAAAGTAAACACTAAAGACAAAACAAAATACATACAGAATAGAACCCAAGGATAAACTCACATTTTTGTCATAAATGTTTCTAGAACCTGGTTGTCATCTGTTATTCCTAAGACTTCTGACATTCGGGCATATACCTGGAAATAAACATTTCAACAGTAACATATTATAGACATTTACAAGAACCAGCAGTTTAATTTATTCTAAAACCTCTCCCTATTTTTGCAGGAGAAAAGTACAGGCACACATGCCTGCTGTTCCAATCTAGCTAAAGCATTTGTAAGAGATCACTTACACACTGTATAATGTGTTTTGTGAATTTTGGAGCCAATCAGCTTTTAAGCGCCCTTGCAAACATTTCTTCCCACAAAAGAGAAAGAAAATTTTCACATTAAACTCACTTTACGGTTCACAGAACAAACCTGCCTCTTTTCAAAAAAGTGTTTTATTACCGAAGTTGCAAAGGGACAGAGAAAACATTCTTTTGTTGGTCTCTGTCCTCAGTGGGATACGATTCAGCACTGTCCCTTAGCTTCCACTTTCACGTTGCTGCACTACCAGTCACAAACTCTAGAAAATCAGGTACTCCTCAGGCATTCAGTTTTGTGTTCTCCCTTCCTGGGGCAGCCAAGTAACTTCTAGTTGTATACTTTCTCCCTCTACTTCAGATCCGTGAGAAATTACCAGCCGAGTTTTCTCAGCACCCCACCTACCAGATCACACTGCTGTTATGATTCAATAACAAAGACGCAGCACACACCAAGTGTAATTTTTTACTTACTGTGTAATCTTCATACAGTTTTTCAGTAGTTTTAGCAGCCAAACATTTAGTTCAGATAAAAATGTTTATTTGGATTAAATCAACTTGAGAAATAAAAGGGAAATGAGCACTGCAAAACTTCACAATGCTCTGCAACTCACTCGAGCCTGAGCTCAAGTAGCACTGCTATTTGCTTATGACTAGGCTAAATGCAGGTCGGTACATTTCATTTCAGTCATTTCAACCTTTAGTGATACTAAAACAAGTATTATGGGTTACATGTAATTCTTCCGTATTACGTGATCGAGTCAAGTATCACCAAGGTCTGAAACGCAGCACCGAGCCCAGCACAGGCAGCCTCAGCTCCCCAGCAGTGAAAGCCTGGTGCCATCTAGCTGTCAATTTTGTTCGCCGACATTATATATTCTATCCAAATACCAATGAACGTTAGATAACTTAATACCTATGTTACTGTATCTAAATTTGTTTGTACCAACTTCCGTTCTGCTACTGATGCAATGCTACAACTTTGGTTAAAAACCAAACCAGCAGTATTCTACCGCTGAGGAAGCCAACAAAAAAATAATAATTGTATTTTCATGTCCCAAAACTTCAGTTTTAAATTGGAGCAAAATGAAGGCATGAGCAAATAAACTTGCAGCTGTAACCAGAAATTGCATCAACATCAAGAATAATTTACTTAACTTGTAAGCTAAAATATCACCTTTTGTAATTGCATGAATGTAATGTGCTGTGACAGAAGTCAGTAGCGAAAGGACAATCAAAATATGAAAAACAGGCACATACTGTTTTTCAAACCTTGCAAAATATCGTATTCACACTGTAAATGGAAAGCTATGATTTGCAGTAAACCGCAGCTACAATAACATATTCAAGTATAAAAGTTGTATCTTCCAATCTAAGAAAAAAAAAAAAAAAAGCATCCCTAAACAGCACACTGCTGAAATGGAGCAGCTGCAATTTTAGCGACATCTCCAAATTCCCTTCCTCGGGAAGGGGAAGGAGAAGGGCAAGGAGGAGGGAAAGCAGCCGGGCGAGTGCGACCGGAGCACTAGCTCTGTTGGCAAACGGGGCTCTCAGCCACGGCTGAGTTTAACAAATAAATACTAAACCAACAGTCAGTGTTGACAAAGAGCAGTGCTTTAATCCACAATTATCCTTGTAACTCTTACTACTCCTTTTATCATCCATTAGCTTTGATTCCCATTATCCCATCAAGAACTGTGTCAACGCTTTTGTCCCTGGGGATTTCCCACAACTACTAGGATCTGACAGCCAAGCTTGAGTGCTAAGCAGGATCATTACCTCTTAAATCCACTTATCTGATCCACTGAATAGTAAATTGAAAAGCTCATTAACAGCAACAATCTGATTTGTTTTCACATGTGACAGGGTCATTTCAAGTCAGCATGAATACAGTGCTGGTAATAAAAACTACTACCCGGTCTGTAATGTGACAAATTGCAAGCTAAAATAAACGTGATATTTTAAACACCTTCTTCAAAATCATTTTCAAACCGAAACACGCTCTTAGGATGTAAAAATAGAAGAGCAAACAGCCCCCAACCACAACAATGAAATGCCCTTAGACTTTTAAGCGCTATAAAAAATTAATGATAAAGCATTTTGGACAGATAATAATAAAAATCACTTCAGCAACAAAGACCGTGCTATGTATTCAAAAGGAGGAGGAAAACACCGTTGAAAGGGGTCATAAAAGGATGTGGAATTGCATGTGGAAGTGATCTCATCCTTGTTCGCATCACGGAGCCAGGAAGGTGAGCGCAGCGGTGGAGCTGGGGAGGCTGCACCTGCGGGACCGGGACGTGCCCAGGCGCCCACCTGCTGGCTCGCCTCCAGCCCAGGCCTCCCCCTTCCTCCTGGCAGCGAGAAAGAAACAAGGCTATGTTTGCAGTTCCCCCTGGAGACTTCGAGTAAGGAGCAGGATAATTAACTTTCAGTAGGAAACAACCAGTTTAAGACTTCTGTAAAGCCTTTACACAATTATTCCCAAATCCTTACAACTGTGGGATTTGTAACTTCCAATACAAACCCTGCATCGACACACAACGCTGGGTGAGCACGCCATGGTATCGCCACAAAATGTGAGCTTCTGAACCATCGAATATCACATCACTATCATCATCTCAATGTACATCGGTTATGAATTAAACTGAGAAATCCACAGAAGTGGTAACACAAGGCTACAACGTTAGGTAAGCTTCACAGGTACAAGCACATAATCAAAGCCCTTAAAGCAAGCTGGGCTGATACCACCACGTCAACGCAAAAGCAATAGCACTGGCTGCAACACTCACAGGTGACAGCAATAGTCATGGGAGTGACAATAAAGAAGAGACCAGCAAAACACCTTCAATAACAACAATTTCAAACATATTAAATCAAAAATTCATGGAATTGCTCAGTCTGAAGGAGACCTTTGGGCTCACCAGGCCCAGCCACCCCCGACCGACCGCGTGCCCCCACTAAGCCGTGTCCCCAAGCACCACGTCCACACATCCCTTACACACCTCTGGGGTGGGGACCCCACCACTGCCCCGGACAGCCTGTCCCAGCGCTCGGCCACCCTCTGCAGGACCAATTTCTGCCTGAGGCCCGCTCTGGGCCTCCCCTGGTGCAACCTGAGGCCAGTTCCTCACATCCTGCCACTTGTCACCTGAGAGAAGGGACCAACAGCCTCCTTGCTGCAGCCTCCTTTCAGGTAGTTGTAGAGGGCAATGGGGTCTCCCTAAACCTCCTCTTTTCCAGACTAAACGACCCCAATGCCCTCCCTCAGTCGCTTTTCCTAAGTCTTGTTTTCTATCCCGTCCACCAGCTTCCTTGCTCTTTGCTCCATTTCACAGAACAGTGAAATAGATTTGTGAATAGATTTGTAAAATGAAGGGCACCTCAGTGGAATTGGGGCATTTAAGGGAGCCAGCAGGTTCACCAGCTCTGGAGCCAGTGAATCTTTTACCACCTAGCAGCTTTACCAGTTATCCAAATCACATAACCTTACACTTCCCGACTACTTGAACCCTGCCTGCTGCATTTCAAAAAGAAAGAGAAAATAAAATTGTGGAAGCAACACTTTATAGAGCAAAAACATTCGCATGTAAATACAACTTCAAACAGAGAAATAATGTGGTAATTACACTAAAACTTTATTTCTCTGACTTCTCTACTCTTTGGCCCTAGATATGTTTAACTTTGCTTTGTCTTTAAGGTCTTCTCTTTTTGGTGCTCTCATTATAACTCTGAAGAAGCTAATTATGTCAATTCTTAAATGTGAAGCAGATTACAGAACTGGGAAGCTCAGAATATGAGTTCCTAAAGGTTGTATGGCTATATAATGACAGTCACAGAAATTCAATAACAGCACTGTATGGAATGTACTCAAACGCACCCCATGAAACAAATTAAAACAGAGCAATGAATCTCTCACACTGTGCAAATAAGAAAACACAAGAAAATGTTGGTTTCTATATGTTTCATAAGGGCTATTATAATGAATTAAGATTTTGGATAATGAATCTTCAGAAAATTACAGTAAAGTTATTACCCGTAGGCACAGCATAAATGCTTAAGATATTATAACTTCCTTGAAGCTCTGCAGGCCTTGCTGCAGAAAACTATCAGTGTAACATTAAAGCATTTTGTCATGAATACTGAGGGCAAAACCAGACCTTAACCGTATTTGCTCCAAAACTGATAGCAACTGCATGGGGACAGCTGCTGCCGAAGAGGCTGGTGTGGCTGGGCTGGAGAGCAGCTCCCCACACAGAGCCTACCTCAATTCTGCAGGCAACTCACTCAGTGTCTGGGCTACCACAGCAGCTTCCTGGAGGTGCCACCCCACCTCTCTAATACCTCTGCACAAAACCCACTAAGCTCCATGCTAATCAAGAGTTTCTTTCCAGGCATAATTTTCACCGATTTTTCAAACTGAAATCTGGTATTTTAAATTTTAACACGTGGAAGCTCCGTTACATGCAGCAGAAATCTAGCTTCCAAATTGCACGATCTATGAGAAACTGAACTTAGTCCCCTAATTAATGGATCAGAGTGCCAGATCAACAACTTTTGCCTTCCAACCAAAGTAAGGGCTTAAAAAACCTTCAGTTTTTTATCTCGTTCACAGCAGAGGAAACCTTGGTCGCTCATAAAGCCTCCACGCCTGACCAGCTGTCTTAAAAAGGTAACATCTCCAAACACTCCCAACTCAGAGTCTAAGCCCAGAGGATAACCTGTTGTTATATAGTTAGCTCCCTACAAGAAAAAAAATCCTTAATAGGCCTTAAGAACTTGCCTCAAATAGTTTCAGATGGGATCTCTGAAGAGCAGATGAAGTTGGACACTGCACTATACAAAAAGTAGGCTGTCCTCCCACTCGGTGCTGCATGTGTTTGTAAGCAACCAGAGGAAATACGTCAGTTACATAAATGATACGCCATCTACTGCCTTACCTACACAGCCAGCTTAATCAAAATACTGCATGAAGTTATTCCTCAGTTGACAAAGACCTACCATAAAACAACATTTAAAAATTAGGGTATTGTTATTGCAACTGGGTGGAATGTTGTAGAGTAAGTACACTGAGTGGCTCAGAGTCATAGTTACAGATGCTATTTCCTTGGTAGTCTGCTGAAATACTGTGTCCCCTCGAGTCCAGACAGTACGAGGAATGAGCAGCTCCCTCACGGGATGTGTTCCAGGCCCCTGCTCTCTTAGCTCCGTCGAGCAGAGGATTCACAGGGTGTGGGTGTCATTCGCTCCCTGCCTCTTGCTCCATTGAGTGCCCGACCAATGCCAGCAATAAACCTTTTCTTAAGTGGAAATTGGTCTTTTCATTTCAATGACTTCCTCTCAGCTTCTGTTTTTATTTATTTATTCATTTTGCAATTCCTCTATTTTCTGAAAATCTTCAGAGAAAGACCTATAATTCTGGTGGACTTGCTACGGGAGCTGTACTACCAACTAACTGCTGTTACCACCAATGCAACATGAGGACCATTCTCTAAAAAGAAATCAGTTTACCTGCTAGGTCTTAGCCAATTGTTAAAAAGGCGTTTAGCTTTAAAAGTCTTTAGACTATCATTCTTGTAAAGCACTGTTAGAGATTTCTAATTCCACAGCCTCTTTTTGTATTAATAGATGTTATTTTTGAACATCATCCCGTTGATTGTTAGTTTTCAAGGCACAGTTCTAGCAGTGTACAGCTTTGATGGAAAACACAGACACTGCAGAGATTCAAGCCATCTAGGCAGTCATCTGTTTGTTTTAATAAGAAAGTAAAATGCTGCTTTAAAAATCCTCTAAATGATTGAAATGAAACAATACCATATAGATTACAATACAAGAATAGATTTGTACTTGTACCGGAGTCAGAAAACTCCCAAACCTGGGGTAGCAGTAACCCACATTCTTACTTGCCCCTGTCCAGCTTAATTTTATCCAGCTGCTTAATTGCATCTAAACAAGTGGCCCGCTCAGCACGCTTACATGCAAACAACTTGACCATTTGATATCTTTTAACATCAACATTAGTTTGGCACTTAAAGACAAGTAATAAAAATCATAGCTATTTATTTCTAAAATTTCTATTTCTAAAACTATTTCATCGTACTGACTTGAGCATAGCTGCAGGTGTTATGCATCTCTCAGGATCAAGCCCTAAGCATACCAAATTTAGTGATATCACGTATTTTAAAAAGGTTTTTGCACCGGAGCTGTACATCAGTGCTTTTTGCACATTTATCCCACGGCATAAGGAGAGGTGTTACAGCCACCACAGCTAATACTAGCAATTTGAACAACCCTCTTTGGCAAGCCAGAAATAAGATAATTGTTCAACATAGGCTGGCTCTTCTGAAATACTGGAAGCATTGCCTGTAATTATAGACATCTGTCATTGCTAGCCACTCAGTAGTAACCCTGACATCAATATACAACTATAACACTAAACTGCCTGCAGGCATAGCAATGGAAGCCAGATACGAGAGGCGGGCAATCATCTGCCTCATCCAAACTATCTGTCAAAGGTTCCTAACCACAAATAGCTCTTACGTTTTGTATCCTTAGGATAATATGTTGATTTATTTTAGATCCTCTAATATTTACAGTCTAGGCCATCTACTAAAATAAAGAAACAAACCTTATGGCTAATGGAGGCAGTTACCGTTCAAAATCATCACGAAAGGTCATAGCTCACCACTCAAATGTTAAACACTGATGGCTGTTTTGAACATGCACCTGTGTATAAACTTCCCTCCTCCAAAATCATATGTGATCATTTCCAACTACAATTTACAATGATTTGCTCTTCTCTTATCAGCCAACACTTCATCAAACAACGTGAGGAAATATTTACATTTTGAGCACCTGGAATTATCTTTGTAAAAATGCACACAGTTCGCTGGACACACCAGTAAGTTCCAGTGTTCTGGGGTTCACCAGGTCAGTACAGAAAATGGTTGGTGTTTTGCAGAATTATCTTTAACACCCAACTTTGAAAAAGGAATTAGTATTAATCATATAAAATATGTTTATGGATTAGATACTTCATCAGCTCTTAGCAGGAAGCTAAATTATACTCTTGGCCAAGGAATAAAGTTTCTTGAAATTCACAGATAAATGTGGATCATTTCATTTTAATTTTAAGGTGAAGAGCATGCTGAAACCCTCAATCTCTACTTTTTTTGTCTTCATTTGAAAATCAATCTCGGAAAGGGGCAAGAAAAGATTGTAGGTTTAAACTAATTAGGAATTAACATCCTTACAATTATCATAATTTGTTATTAACAAAACTGTGATTTCTTAGTATGATTCACAACAGCCTCTGCTGAAGAGAAACTATTAATTACTAGACAGACAGTTAGCTTACAAGTGAGCTGCATTTTAAAAACCTCCTTTAAAATACAATTGCTAAATGCCTTACAGTGCTGTAATGTGAGACAGGTTCAAATCTTATTACTTCACTGAAATTAAAACCTAAGTTTTAATACTGTTCAAGTCGAACAATGATTCCACACTTTATTGCTTTTGAAATCCCTTGATGATCATAGGAAAAAATGCCCTCGAGAAAAAGAGACTCTGTTTTCGATAAACAGAAAATACAGTTTGCACTCTTAGCCTCTTTGTCATCACAAAAAAAGGATTTAATGCCAATTCTTTAAAAAAAGACTTTTTTCACAAAATGTGCACCTTGTGTGCCATTTGTAAAATCAGCTCACTTTCTTTTATTTATTACTGCAGCGCGGCAAGGCAATAAAGCAGCTACTGATAGCTAATAAATTACATGCCTTTTAAAACAATTCTCCAGCTACAAAAACTTGTAACTACAAAGGCTTACATTTACATGGTACATCGTGTGAAATGTCTACATTTATGTTCTATTTAACCACATAAGTAAAATCTGACCCTTTATTAAACTGCCAACTTCGAAGCACGGGTTACACATGAGATTAAACAAAGGGTAACTTTTTAAGGCTCTCCTACAGATTTACATAATTAAATGTAAAATGCAACTGAAAATTGGCCTAAACAGTTCAGGTGCAAGCTATTTTAAAAATTAAATGCATTTTTAAGTATGACCTTCAAACTACCTTC
This sequence comes from Cygnus atratus, assembly GCF_013377495.2. Taxonomy (NCBI): domain Eukaryota; kingdom Metazoa; phylum Chordata; class Aves; order Anseriformes; family Anatidae; genus Cygnus; species Cygnus atratus. The sequence goes on from NC_066375.1 coordinate 14,236,427, forward strand.
AGGAAAAAAAAGTGATCACACATTTTTCCAACTATTGCACGATAACAAACATTTACCTCTAAATCTAAAAATTGCATAAAGTTTTCAATAATAATAGCAACATATTACTGCAATATAAAACAATAATTTTCCATCACATACCATGAAAACCAAGATTTGTATTTTTAATTAAAGTCAATATCAGAGCTTTGGGAAAGCATTTTTTGGTTAAAACAGATTTGAAACAAAAAAGCCCTGCAGTCTTATTTCTTTAGGATATGTTTTAAATCTATATGTATCTACTGAACTCATTAAGCTGCTCTTAATGTTTTTTCTTTACAGCCTACCTACTAATTAGAGTTAATCTGCACAGAATACTGAGATGCATTGTCTTTTGGTTTTGTTTTGCAGTATTTTTAGGCTGATGTGCTAAACTATTTTCAGACATTTGTTTCTTACAATGTGACTGCCTCACAAATCATTAAACAAAGCATCACATTCTTTTTAATTGTCTCCATATCATCATGTATCTATTTAAGATGGGTAGTTCTATTAATTAATTTCCTTCACTCAGTGTTATTTCTATAACATCTGTGACTTTGGTACTGCTTTCCTCACAACTTTCCTCATTGCTGTAGTTCCAAAATGGCAGTTCTATGATTGAGCATGAAAACAAACCTTAACTACCTACTAATAATTAAAAGCACTTAAAATACAGCTACTCAATTTAAGAAAACAGCCCACAACACGTTAGTAAAGATGCTGCACGATTCTAAATTCCTCACCAGGCACACCACCAACATGACTATCAATCATTTTGAATGGAGATGCTGTGGGGCAGATCTTTCAGTCTGACTGAGCACTGCTTGATGCAAAATGAGATGGGAAATAGTTTTCAGACACTTTTCCACTCCCTTAATCCTCAGACCACTTTTCCCTATGGTAACCGAAGGTCTACTTTGGTAATATGTATTTTCTAATGTTTTATACCTGTAATAACAACTTAAGAATATTAAGACAATGACATTCATTATACAAAGCCAGACAAAATGGAGGTTTAACCAAGGAGGTTAAACCAACCAGACAGACAGCTGAAAGAGCAATGCAATGTCCCTGGTTACTTAATTCAGGTTAGTCTACTTGTGAGGATGAAATACAGGTGTAATTTTACTGTGGTACAAAATAAAGAGCGAATGGCGCCTGGCATAGCTATACCAGGAAGGTGCCCTGTGCATAACTGGATGCTTAGAAAAAAAACTCGAAAAGTGGAGAGGGAATTTAACAGGACTTACAAACAAGAGTATGGTTCATATGTATAAATGCAACAACAGTGATATTCAGACGTTGAAAATTCAACTTTTGAACGTATCAGCAAATGTAAGTTGATACAGAGGACACTGGAATCAAGCAAGAGCTTAGCAGAAAGGGATGGCACAGTCTCACCTATGCACACAAAGCGTTTGAGAGCTATATTATATGGAGACAGTTGTCTATACCAAGCTTTTGTTAAATTATCGATCATAAATATTGCCACAATTTGACACAGCATACTATAAGTTAAGGACTTCCAAACACGAATGTACTGTACAGATAAGTGTAAAAATAGAGCCTACTCTGGTTCACCAACAGGGAATAGAAATATAGTTACATTTATTGAAAAGCTTACAAAACTAACAAAAAACTAATGAAAGTGATCAATCAAAATTGGTGAAGAATCTTGATCAATAATTATTTTCAGCAATGCGAGAAGTTTCGGACTTCAGCCTCTAATGTTAAAAAGAGGGAGCGACACTGAACTTGAACACTGAAAAACATACAGCATAAACTGTCTTGGCTTTGGCTGGAAAAACAGACCATCATCCAGGCTAAGAGGGAAAAATACAGAAGAATTCAAAAAAGACCATCACATCCAACATTTGAATTAGTCACGCTAGAGTGTAGACAGTAAAGAACACTATGGTTCATGTTCCAGAATCAAGAAGCGACACCAGACAACCTAACAGGCAACACCCAGAACAGCCAAATTTCATCCATGCACATCTGTGGGTCCTGAACAACTTGGAAGTGTGGCCTCATCATCTACGTTCTGCATGCACTTTTTCATGTAATGCCATCTTTTTATAGTATGACTGATAGTAATGGTCTTTAGTAATATACAGAGCAATATTTTGGTACATTTCGCTAACTTCTTAAGCAAACAAGATAACCAAATCTGTACAAACATACCAGGTAACAGAACACTGTCAGATATGCCTACACTCTACCACCAAACAACCTGCAATGCTTGAGAAGCAAAGCAGTCTGGTAAGGCTATGTACTATGAGGTGCTGACTCACATTTAGCATAAGAACAGATATTGCAAAATTAATTTAACTCTAAAAGCACATTCATTTAGATGATTATGTAAAAAGCAAAAATTAATAATATTCTCACTGTTACTGGTATTCAGTAAATTAGAATGAAATTGGTTGTTAAAAAAAATGCATAAACTCAAATGTAACTGTGCTGATAAGAGCACAACCAGTATGGGCCATTATTTTAATGCTACTTAAATCATCAGCTCCTGTGCGTATTTTTTTTATTTTTTTATTTTTTACAAAATGTAAAATGGTATTTAAAAATCAACTATACATGTTTCTACATATTTTCTGATAAGCTGTTATTGTGTATTTGACATCTACACAAATCATTTAATACTTAAATTGATATAAAAATCCTGCTTCAGAAATAAAACTTTTGTTCCCATAAGACTGCTTTCTCAATAGAGCTACACGCCTCAAGAAACAACTCGTCAGTGGTGAGAATGCTCTGGAGAAATAATATGGAGCCTTTCTCGTGGCCTCCCTAACTGCAGTTCTTTTCGTCCAAATTGATGCCAACTGCTGACTGCTCCAACAAAGAAGATACAGACAAAACCTATGTGGAACAGGTAACTGAAACGCATTTTTTTTTCTCTCCACGCCTCAGAAGAACGGCAGGTGACAGAAGACAGACGAGTGTTTGCCCTGCTGTGATGTTTAACAAAAGCGCATTCAACACTGAGCAGAATGCTTCCAAAATGTATTCCTCGATTATAGCCTTATGCGCTCCAATTCGAGACTGCACTGCACTTGAAAGCCCCAGAGTAGGAAAAGATACCAAGTTATGGAATATAAAGCAGCGGAAACAAACACCGGTATCACGCCACATTCCATACAGGACGCACAGTGTGCTGGGCTGCCCCTGGCAGGCCTCTGCTCAGTGCTGGCAGGACATGCCCAGTGCTGGGCCCCATGCTGGGCTCCCCAGGACAGGAGACGTGGATGTCCTGCAGCAAGTCCAGCAAAGGGCCACAAGGGATTAGAGTATCTGACACAGGAGGAGATGCTGAGAGAGCTGGAACTGTCCTGGCCTGGAGCAGAGAAGGCTCAGGGTGATCTTAGCAGGGTGTGTGTCTGATAGAGGCAGTAAAGAAAAGGGAACCAAGCTGCCTTGCGGCAGGACATGGGGAAAGAGGCACAAATGAAAACATAAGAAATTTCATTTCAACAAAAAAAACCACGGGGCTTGTAGCCAAACGCTGGCACAGGTTGCCCAGAGCGGCTGTGGTGTCCCCGTGCCTGGGAGATCCCCAAAACCAAACCAGCCCTGAGCACTCCAGCTGACGGCTCCGAGCACGAGGCCTGGACCAGACAACCTCCAGAGGTCCCTCCCGGCCTCACCTGCTCTGTGATCTGGTGATACTTTTGCATTTTCTTATAATACTTGCTTTTACGGTAGTTCTATTTCAACCACTATAAATTTTAACTTTAAATGACTAATGTTAACTTAAACTCTATTTTGAGTTTTTGCTCTGAGAATTACTTTAATCAGCTCATTAATTTACATGTTAAACTTTTACATTAAAAAATAAGAAATCCAGATTTTTTTTAACATAACTGAAGATACATATAGTAAATCTTTTGTCGTTCTTTAAATCAAGTTTTTTAAATGCACATTTTCTTTAAATGTAGACTCACAAGTAGCAAGATTTTCCTGGAGGATTAGCCTGCATTTTCCGCATCACCAGAATGGCACAAAGGAACTGAAGCAGCGTTGCTGCATCATTGCAGAAACCAGTGTTACTAAGAACAAAATGAAATAAAATGAAGGTGAGGGAGCCCAGTTATTCAGTTTTCACAGAGCTGCACTTTCAGGACTCTTCCAGCACTGTTAGCAGGAGGAGGCAATCAGTATTACAGCTGGCACCAGTGCCCAAGCCAGAATGTAGGCACACACCTTCAAACAGCACGGTGAAAAGACAGACTATTAATACAAATGACACATAACCTGTCCTAGTATTCTTCCCCATACTATTAAGTCTTTATGACCAACAGAATAACAGCATTCAAATTCAGTGTAAGTGAAGGAAGGAAGGTAGTTAACTCTGACACTCTAATAACCTACATTTAACAGTACTGCCTGTAGCCTATGTACACCCAAAAGCATTAAATTAAATGGCTTGCTTAAAATCTACTTCTGTCGAGCTCAGTCTTTGAGATTTTTTTTCTTTTACTTCTCAAGATTATTATTTTTAAAGTTCTTTTAATCTTCATGCAATTCAATTTTTAATATCTGCATGGTAAGTGTTGCATCTTTTAATCTAACGATGATTGAACTGGGACAGATAGGTCCTAGTAAGTCCATTTACTGTATATGCAAGACCTAGCTATCTGATTAGAAGCTCTGCAATGTTTCCCCTTGCAAAATACAACTCCATCATTATTAAAACACTCAATGCAAATATCTCAATTATCTGGGAACTAAACCAGAAGCCTAGGTTAACAGGCTGGTTTTTCCCTTAGACTCCTTTTCACAGAAGAGTAAGCCTGTTCTCCTGTTAGATCTCCAATCTGAACACGTACACTGTTCTACACTCTTGTAAACAATTAGCTATCTAAACTTAGATCACAGAAAATGCCACTAGAGGGCTCACATTATTATAAAGATATCACATCTTTTCTACTCTTACCAAAGTTTACAGAAATCTGAAATTATTCCATTATTAAAATTCTTCTATGCACAGGAAAAAAACATCACTGCCGAATGTACTATTGGATCGCAATTTAACTGACAACATACTCTGAATGGTCAACAGTCAATTGGGTAGATGGATGTCAGGTCAGAAGAAGGTATCTGTATTTTCTACACAAAACAAGCAGTTGAAATCCTTGCTTTCTGTACAACACAAATCACCACTAAATACAGGTCACAGTCAGTGTCACATTACATAACGTAATACTATAATGACATACTATAGATAGCCTTTCATGTTTAACAGTGATTTTTTTTTTTAATTTTAAATCCAGGTTTTATTCAAATGAGTGTATTCACTAAATACAAATGTAACAGAGATGCTGTCTCTGAATCACTTAATGAAGTAGGAACCATGAAGAACTGCACCCTGCACCATTTCTGTCATTTCCTATGCTGTGCTATTTACTCTGGTAAGAGCAGATGGTATCGAGTACCATGGCAGGTCAGGCCTTAACTGCCCAGTATCATTAGCTTTCCACGTAAGAGGCCAACACACAAAACTGCAGCATTTAGGACTACTGTTATACTTCTCCCACAGACAGAATAAGAGGCAGGATCTAGCTGGACAGGAATCAACAAAAAGGAAAAAAAATATTATATGTATGGTCTAGATCATACAACACATTTTTATTCCTGTCCACATTAAACTGCACTCCAAGAAGACAGCAAAAAGATGGGATTGAAATATATCCATCAATTATGAAAGGAATTAGGTTGAAAACATTTTGATGCTAAATGATGGACTCTAAACAAGTATTTAATTTTAGAGCTAAATACCAATAGTATACATTTTAGACAAAAATATTAGTTGACTGCAATCTGACTTTAAAAAAATCAACTAAATAAATATTAAGATTAACACAACAGTGTGAGAACAAAATTAACGGTCTATGGCAGATGAATCCTCTATTGCACCTGTCCTCCACTGTGCAAAAGAACATCAGCCTGCCACTGATTATTTCTTTTTGACATGATTTATCGCCTACTATTCTTTAAACTTGATAAAGCAAATTAATCTTTGATTGCAGGAGCCACTGGAGGTTGTCATTAGTCATGTAGTTTGGTGAGGCTGCATGTGTTTCATTTACCAGTCACAAAGAAATGAAAGCCCAGCAGCCATCACTGGCTGCTTCAACTGTTTTCCTGATCCACCCAAGAGAAAAGATAACAGAATTCAGTACATGGGATTTAAAGCAGCTACTCTAGAACTGACCCACATAAACAGAACAGAGTATTTGCTTTTCCAGAAAGAATGCAGATGCACCGAAATTTATGTTCCCGGAAAACAAACAGCTAATGAACAATTTCAGCTGATTAACATATTTCAATCTACCAGACTATTCAGTAGTATGAATAATATATTTCTACGTACTGAAAAAAAAATAATATTGAATCCTTACAAAACTATGTACTAATCTAGAAACAGAAAAACTGTGCAAGACCAACAAATACGCAGACTGAAAAAACCCTCACACTTATGGACTGATGCTGGACTGTCCATGTCAGACCCCTCACCTCTCCTGCGCCCCAGCACATTTTCAGCTATCTTTCCAACTATGCTCAGTCTCATCATAACTTTCCACATCCAACTCACTCTATGCCCACTTCCTCCGTGTGGCTCCATACCCACCTTCCCCCGTTCTCTGGGACTGGTGTGGGAGGCACCACCTCAAGCTAGGGATGAGTGGCAGATGTGGACCACTTCACTGACCAGCCTTCACACCGCTGAGCAGAGTCCTTCTGGACAGAAAGCAACTCCTCCAGACCTAGCTCTGCAACAGCAAAGGTCTGAAATGCAGCTGCAACGTCCCGGTGGTGCCTCGTAGTGTGTCCAGGAGAGCAAAGCAGCCTGAGCGCAATTTGGGGGCTGAGGGTCGGGGTTGTTCCCAAGCTTACGTAACCACAAAGAAAGCAATATTGTACAACACCTCAACTGCAGGGGGCTGGAAGGTATTTCCCTGGAAAAGGTCAGGAATTATTGCCATGAAAAACAACTAGGAACAAACAGAGGAACTCCTATTCAGAGAAACTCCTCCAAATCAAAATGTAATGACATTTGGCAATCCTACTTTAACGCACAAAACTCTACGAGGCAGGAAACGAATAGCCACTGTTAGCAGCTCCAGATGCTATTCTGACAAGTGCCATTAAATAACAGCCTCATATGCCATATGGACACAGATATGATAAAGAAAACATTCTTATATTAGGCTGTATTATAGTGCACTATACATACATTAAAAAATTTTGGGGCTCACATTTATTTATATATCATTAAATGTAATGGCACAAACCCTCACACTATCTAGGTGTTTCCGTCTACAATTGAAAGGTGTGTATTTTAAAGGTTATTAACTGGTGACACAGACACTGCTACTTTTGAAACTGATCAGGATTTTAACATATAAAACCCAGTTATGGGGCTATACTGCCTACCTTGCTTGAATTATATATTTAGGAAAAAAAACAACCAAATAAGTAGTGTAATATACTAGCAAGCTTACGGAACCAGGGAAACTAAGGAACATGATCACACAACTCAGCTCCTGAAATTTAGTGTTGCTGTTAATATTCCTATCAACATTTTATTATTACAGCTCCGTATGTAGAAAAAAGCTCAGGAGTTTTTTCTTTGATCTCTTCCTGTAGTTAAATAAACATTTCCAAATTGTTGTGAAGTGCTTACTCTGACGCATTACTATTTTCTCTCTCTTTTTTTTTTTTTTTTTTTTCTTTTTTTTGCTTTTAAACTGAGTACTTGAATTTAGAAGTATTTATATGGAAACTACAGAAACTACAGTTTGCTACTAGATGAGTTGTATTGCAGAATTAACAGCAACAAACACATACAACTACAGGAAAAACCCTCAAAATATCACCACAGGCTTCTCTGTAGATACTTGAGAAAGCAGAATAAACACTCACTTAATTGTGAATTATGAATAGTAGTTTCCTGTATGAAAATGCATTTTTAAAAGGTGAAAACCTCTATATTCAGTAGATGTTCTGTATTTTCCTTAGTTGCACAGATAATTCTATGTTTATTTAACAGGAATAGAAGTACAATAACTTACTATTCATATATAAATACATGCTTACTGTTTGGCTCCATTGAGAAGCTATAAATTTCATCTATTGAACATTAGCTAAAAAATTACATGTGTTTATCATCTGGATTATTCTCAGATTAATAGAGATAAATGACAAAACATAATCAGCACCAACTCTGCAACTTAATCATTGCATCTGAGCTATAGGAAACACTTAATTACTCTCATTTACTAGGTGCAATCTAATGAGAAGGCATTAGCCAAATGAAAAGAATGCAGTACAAACAAACAAAATAGTTATACCATCATTAAAAAGAAACTCTGACAGTGCAGGTGACAGCATATGCAGGATAAATTACCATAATGTCCTAAATGCTGAGCTGTCAGCATGCTAATGCAGTGATCAGATACCCTGGGAATCTCAGCACTATAGCTGTCAGAAACAGGTATCATAAATCACCTCTCTCTACTGTACTGCTCATTACCACAGCTTTCTTATACGTGGTTCTCAGCACAATTCGGTACAGCCAGGAAAGAAACAGTCCCCTCATATAACACCCTAACGCATACCTGCTTTTGGCATCCTTCAGCAAGGAGGGGAACACTTCCATAGTCTGCGTGCTAAAGTATCCAGGATCTACCTGTGCCTTTAGACTCAGTTTCCTAATGATGGACAAAACGATCTTACTGCAGATTCCTGCCTTTTGCTTACAACAAATTACGAACATCAAAGCACCACAAAAGAAAAGCATGGTTTCTCCTATTTACGCAGCCACTTTACAATTAAAATAATTACTTGCATATATTTGCACCTTGAAATCTTTAAAGCAACAAGCACATCAGGAAACAAACGTGCTCCAGCCAGAATGATGCACCCAAGCACGCAGGTTCGTGAGCCCTGCCTGCATGCTTTACCCTGATGTGCCCACTATGTGAATGTAGCAGCCATCACGCTCATTTTCTTGCAAAATACAGTTTTTCCTCCCTTACATGCTCTGGGGAATATAATGGAAGTATGAAACCATGAAACATAAAGGTACATGTTTATTTCTCCCACACATACTCCATACTACATTTCAGGCCAGCTGACTGACACCTAAGTCTAAGATTCAGCAACACAATTACGAACATCCATGACTCTCCTTAGCCAAACGATCCACTAAAGCCATCATCTAGGGCACAGCCAAACACCTCAAAACACACTCAGCCCTCACTTGAAAAACTAGGAGATTAACATTACCTAGGGCTATTGATATTCGAGCGTATATAAATTAAAATATGCTTTAGGATCTTCTTTTTTTACTCAGAGATGTGCAGATGTAGAATATTCATGGCCCAAAACGTACGTTAACAGAGATAAATTCTACTAAGTGGGGGCCTTTTTGGAGAAGGAAGTACACTGAGCATGTCACTAAACAACACTTTTTTAACCTCAGACACCAGTTATGGGACATATGAACAGAAGACAGTAGTGAGAGAACTTACGGTCACCTTGCACCTAAAATCCTGTACCTTTGCTAGCAGCAGAATCAGAGTGGAAGAATTTTTAAGTCCTTCTGTAGAGCATTTGAAGACATGCATGGCACATTAAAACACTAAAAAGCAGACCTGGGAAGCAGAGAAACTTGGGCATTCAGTCAAAAGCTTCTCAGCCATGGTGTTCTACCTCATCTCTGGAACTAACTGAACCCTCAACAATTGTTTACTTTTATGCTAAGTTTTGCTTAGGTTATACTAAGTTTGTGTTCCTCTAACTAAATGCACCACAGAAGTCAGGCATACTAGGAGAACGGGACAATTTAGGAACATAAAACTCTCTTTTTGATTTTTCTACAGCTATCTTCTACAACAAAACTTTTTTTTTTCCTTAACCTAGCAAGTACACTTCAAGTGTCTTCAAAATTATGACTTAGAATTGAAAAAATAATTGTAAAAGAGCAAATAAAGAAGAAAAGATAGTATAGAGCTCTGCTAGGTGAATGGATGTACATTACACAAAATACTGGTCATGCATGTTTTGCAAAGCATAAACCATTGGGTGGTAGGGGCCAGCACTGATTAGGTGTTTGTACAGTTCTCAGCACAGTAAAACCTACATGAATTATGGACAAAGTCTATTGACTGTACAGAATTACAAGTGCTGAGTAAATTCTTATTGATATTGTAGATACTTGAGTTTAAAGTTCATAGTTTTTTTTTTCTTTTTTTTCTTTTTTCACTTAATCAGATAATGCCACTTTTGAGAAACATTGCTTCATATCATTTAGAAAACACATAACCTCAGTATCAGTCACAAATTTTTGGGCGCAAGGATTTTTTACTTTTTTTTTTTTTAGCTGTTGTGGCACAGTGATGAAAATCAGTGGAAAAGGGGACTGCAATAATATTTCTGTTTTTCATTTGACCTTTCAGATTTGCTATGCTGAGTACAATAAACATTCATTAAACTTCGAGAGCTGTGAAGTTTCAGATACCTGTGGGTGGGTCCAATCGAGAGTTCTTATATACACACACATTCATCTTATCTCACCTTTATTTTGAGCATCAAAGTCATAAGTGATAGAAATGCTAGGGAAGGTGCAGCAAGTTTGAAAGATGAAACTATTTGATCTATAACAGAGCAATCATAAATCACCCTCAGATTGAGGGGAGAAATGAACTTTAAGAGCTTGAAATGATAAATCTGAGAATTAAAGAATATTTAGGTTCTCAAATACACAAGAAGAGATCTTACTATTAAGTGATCTGATTTTCAGGTGTGTTAAATTCCTACCGATTTCCATGGCATTAATAATACTGATCACTTCCAAAATCAGGCCAACAGGCTTTTCCATTCATGTGTGTTAAATACTGTAGCAGAAGCATGATACAGAAAATATTGTTCAGATATGAAAACCTAATTATAATTTTCTACATTTATACCTGTGGGGAAAACTCTTTCCCCTTCTTAATTCAGATGTTGGAGAAAAAAGCAGCACATTAAGGTATCTCGTTTACATGAGACTTTTGTATTGCACAGGCTCAAACAGAAACTGGAAAGTTTTTGTTTGCATTATGCAGATACCGCCCATGTGCAAATGTGTTTGAGAGGGAGAATTCTTTTAACACAGCATCTTGTATTATTCAAGCAACCATCCATCATCTATTTACTAAAAGATATTATTAAGTCATTCGTTCCCCAGAAACAAGATGACACAGGAAGGAAAGATTGAGAAAGCAATCTGATACTTCCAGGTAATAAAAATATTTTTGAACTGGTTTCAAAGATTCAGTACTGAATTTGGGTGACCTTTTTTGCACTGGTAATTGGCAATGGTAATCTTCTGTAAATGCATGCATATAGCTCTTAAGAATTCTTGGTGGACATATAAAATCTACTAACAAACCAGTAACAAATACTGATTTCTGTCAACTGGCTTTAGAAACAGCAGTTATAAGATGTAACGTGGTCATGGGTTTAAAAAAGGTAAAGTAAATCCCCCCCCCCCCGAGAATTTACCAGTCATCTCATTCCCAATACCTCCCTTTGTTTGCTCATGAAATCCTGCAGTACCTTATGCAAATTGTAAAATACTTTTCTGAAAGATAAAAAGGACAGGGCTAGTTAGAAAGATAACACAGAGTGGGCAGTGACCTTTGTATAGATAACAATATTTATATCATTAAATCCTGATCAAAACCAAACTTAAATCATTTTCTGTTCTTTTATGTCAAACATTATGTTACCTGAATTTTATAGATCAAGTGTTTCTTCCTTACGTTCTATACAGGAATCAATAATTAAAAATAAATACAATTACCTTTTTTCAAGATCTAACAAGTAAGGATAAGAAAGAAATGTAACATTTTTAATTCACATACTCCGGTTCATACTGACTTTTAAACAAAATTGTGGACTGGTATAAACAAACAAACAAACATAACTTCATGAGGCTCCTTTGTTGTAAGAACCAATTGTCTCCTAACGGTCCCTCACTTATCTGCTGATTGAGAGCCTTAATTAAAAACATGGCCCGAATCTTTTAACCGGTGACAAACCCATACTTACAGAAAATGGAGTAAGGAAGAAGATAATGGAACTTAAAAAAAGAAAAAAAAAAGTCTGCAAAGTATCACAAAGTATTATACTAGGTGAGGACAATATGTGAAAGACCCAAAGTACATTATAAGTCTTCTCAAGAAAATAAAATTTATTGCCTTTCAAAGATGACATATTCTAGTAATTCCATGTTTATTTGTTTAAGTGGGTTTTAAAATCAAATTTTCAGTACTAACAAGAGAAAAGAGCAAATAAGAATTATTGAAGTGCATGCTAAAAATCTTCTATATATTATAGACATGTAATAGGATTTTTTTTTTCTCTATCATAAGATATTGCAGGGGTGGACAGATAAATTACTGTCTATATTCATAGAATAATAATGAAAAACTACTCTTTAAGGGAAATCCTTCCAGCTCTGTATAACACTGGTGACAGCAGCAATCAACCTAAGAAAAAGCAGTCAGTCCTTGACTGATAGCCTCATTCATTTTTATGATGAATGAAGTATATTAAAGGAAAACAAATGCAAAAAGTTTGTTTAAAAACACTGTGCATATTCATGCAGTAATGTGTAACAAGCAATAAATAAATAAATTTAAGTGGAATATCATTTGCTTGTTAGGTATGTTTGATATAACCAAGGAAGTAGCTATTCAGCATTGTCTCTGAGTATCAATATAAATGAATACATAAATTCAATTTATGTGAGAACAGTAGACTTGAAGGACCATAATCTCAAATACTGTTTTTAACTCAAGATTTTGTTTAAAAGCTGTAACAAATATATGGACTCTGAAGGCCCTAAAGAATGTGAAAATACCTTTAGCAGTTAACAAGGAGTTAAGAAAACTTACGCATTTGCAGTACAAATAAAAATTTCAAAACACTGACAGAACTATCTCATTTAAAACAATGTGGATTTCTCTTTATAAAACATTTCCTACTACAGGTTTGTATCTCTTTGTGAATCCTGTTATCAACAGACACAGCACTGCCAATAACCTTCTGTGTATAATGCACCAAAGTAAGGTGTTGTTGAAGCTGTGAATTAGGTATTACATATATTTATTATTTAATGAATCATAAGCATTTAAAAAAAAAAAAAACACTTTCTGAGGAAATGAGCAAATTATTATGTCTATCTCTTCACAAGAAACCCTCTTTGGACAACTATCAATTGAGTGTGACTGTAATTGATAACCTAAGCTGATTTTACATTCTGTTACAAATCCAGGTTCAAAAGGTTAATTATGGCCTGGCCACAGCTCATCCGGAAACATGAAGCTGATTGCTGTATGCCTATTTAATGAAGATGTACTGCATGTATTACAGGAGCTCACTGACAAATGATCAGGACCTCTAACATCACTGCAACAAGCATTAACATCCACTCTGTCAGTTTAACTGTCAACGTCATATTTACAACCCTGCCACTCTTTAATTCAGAAAATATATTGCTCTTTTAGTCCTCTCAGATACCTTTTGCTTCACTTTTTTATTCTATTACATCCAGGGGTCAATAATAGTGTGTCAATCCAAAATATGTTATCTATTAATATCCAACAAACTTAACAAGAGGAAGGGTCAACACTTGGCTACTTCTGCAGTCACCTTCCACGGGAACACTGAATTTAGCCACGCAAAGTCATCCCACTGTATTTAAATGATACCCATCCAGAAAAGCTATGCATTTTAAAGACCTACGGAAATTAACATAACAAACCCCTTAAAAGACAGATGACAGAACAAGCATTGCACTCTGAATGACGAGTTAATTCATTTCATCCAGAAACATTTCAACCTGGAAACAGGACCCTCTAACACACATAATACACACTTCCTAGTGCAGAAGAAAGGGGTTTACAATTTAACAAACAACATCCAAGGTCAAGGAGCAGAAAAAATCCCTCGATCAAACACAGCACTTTGCACTACAGGAACTTTAGCCCTGCACACAATTCTATTACTCAAGGGAAAAAAAAAACAAAGCAAGCAGAAGTTTCCCGCAGATGCATAGTGTGCTTTTTTATTCTTCCTTTGCTCACAAACTGAAGATGAGGCACTACAGCAATCTCATGGAGATTCTGAGCATCATGATTACCTGTCTGGGTGCACTGGAGAACAGTACTAGTATTTTCAAACTTAACGCGACTTATATTAGAGACCACAGATTAATAAAATCCTCTTTTGACCTACTGTTTTGAACTTCTTATACAAAATGCAGTCACTGACAGTAGCTTAGAAAATAAAACAGAGTGAAAAAATAATGCCAACCAGTTCCATTTTATCTAGGTAAGTCAGTGAGGATGTTCGAGCTGCAGAAACACGACTGCCTTCTGAAGAAATCCTTCCTTCTTTTCCTCTCCAACTTGTAAACCTTTGATTTAGAGTTTATTTTCAAGTTTCATTTTAAGATAGAAAAAGGACACAAACACTAAAAGTTGCATTCTTTCAACTTTATATTCATAGAGTCACAAGCATTAACACAGGGTTTTAAAAAGAAAACTCTAGAATTCTTTTCTATATGATTTAATGATGTTAAACGAAGTTCAAGTATATAAAGAGACCTAAAATATATGAAAGGGACCTTGAGGATGCTGAATACAGTTTCTTACCAATACAGGCAACCACGTCACTTAATCCTTTTATAAATTGCTCAAACTTCATTTTAAAATCTGTTAATAATTTTCCCTCCACAAGTTCCCCTCTGGGAGGTTCTTCTGGAACCTCTGTCTTTTGATGAGGAGAAACTATTTTTGAATTTCTAGCCAAAGGTTATTGATAGCCATATCCATTTGTTCTTGTGCCAACAGCATTCTTAGTTTAAAAAGCTCTTTTACCTCCCTAGCATTTTTAGCCCTGTCCTTTCCCTTCCCCCCTGCATATTTATGGCGATCAATCACATCCTATCTCTGCACTCATTTACGGGTCGAATCAAAGCAGTGCGACGGGCTCTCCATTTCAAGTTTATGGCCCTTCTCCGCGCTCATTCTATTTTGAATGGATCTCTCAAGCAGATGTAACTGCAATTATGACAAAATCTCTCTGACATTCCATGCAAAGGTGGCTAACATTCATACATTTTTTACTTTATATTTGCAATGGGACAGAAATTCTCAGATAATAAATTGCTGTACCTCAGGTGCTGGGCAATTAAGCCATTATAACACAATCTTTTGTCATCATCTCACCTTATCACTGTCATAAAGATAAGCCAAATAAAAATTCTGAACCTTCAGGCCAGAGAAGGTGATTTTTTTTTTTAAATGTAACACAATCTTGATAAGTGGATATAAAAATGAAAAAATTCTAAGAAACTGTAGATTTGTACCTTGGTATTAACACACTCAGTGGTTAATTGATCCACAGAAACTTTGATAAAGTTAGGTAAAGCTACATGAAATCAACAAAAAAGGCTAGTAAATAAAACCAGTATTCAACATTAGCATTTTAATACTGACAGTATGTTAAGATGTACGTGGGTCAAAAAAATTGCAAGAAGGTCTTGCTGTACTGGGGAAACCTGCAGACTTTTGGCCAGAAGCCCAAACTGCTGGCCCCAAAATAAATTAATAGAACTTACTTACTTATTATTAAACTTATTTATTAACTTATTTATTTATTATTAAACAGCATTTTTTGAAAAATGTACCAGACTTTAAACCAGTATTGCGCTGCTATTCAGTTTTCTGCAATTCCAAATTATCTACCAAAATGTTTTTATTTATTTATTTAAGTGGAATGCAACAAAATCTAATGAAAATGTAAGAAAACATGATATACACAAACTTTCCAAATTGCTTTATCTACTTCACATATGCAAAATATCTCAAAAAGCATATGCAAAAAAAAATTCAAAGTAATTTCTCAGTGCAGACAGCAAACGCAGTCTGTCATATTCTGCTCAAATAGCAAATGCTTCCTTGTGTGCTTAAGTAGCTCTGGACTAAATCTGGAACAACTGCTGCCTCTCTTTGAAGGAAGAGGGTGGAACTTAATACATGAGCAGCTCATAACAAGTACCATAGTACATACTTCCATACAGTAACTACGTCGTATTACAACCAAGCATACTATATTTGGGAACATCTGTTTTATAGGAGCTGCAGTCCTTCTGATCTAAACATAACTACTACTCCAAAATTTGTGCATTAATCTTGGTTCTAATGTCCCCTCCGTCACATCATAAGACTGACTGCATCTCTACTTTCTGGAAATAAAAAGGGTTATAAAGCTTTTTAACTGGAATGATGTATGCATTAAAGTGTTTACACACTGTATTGAAAATTAAGATTGGAATTTCAGAAAGCAAATGTTGATCTATCTGCTAAATATGGAATCAAGCGTGATCATCACCATGTTCATTATTTAACTAAAATTAAACCAGTGTCCATTACTTTAAAAAACACACATTAAAGTATTCTAATGAAGTATCATCATTATCTACTTATTTTAGAAGAAAGCAGATGAACCAATAAAGCAGCAGAGTCAAGTATCCAAGCCTTTCTTCTTAAAACGATGAAAAGGAACTGAAGGCAGGATTTCAGCCTGTCACCACAGAGTAAGAATTCCCTGAATGTATAAAGATCTACTACAAAGTTAGCAAAATTATCTACTTAATGACAGGAAATCTAGGACACTGTCAGGTTAATCTACTTAACGTGAGCTAAAGAGCTGGCATGTTGTATGTATGTTTCCATTGTCTATGTTCCTTTGCTTTGTATTATTATATTTATATTCAAAGTCATCCAAAAATAAGGTTCCAGTCCTTAAATATCGCTGCTACTTCTGTTAGTTAACAGATCGGTTTTCCGATAAATGAAAGCCAGACTACCTACTGCCACCAGAATCCACACACTAGAACATACATAGGAAAATGCCAACAGAGCTGGCCTGTAGAGGAGATTTTCTTTATCTTCCATGCCTTGTTACCAAATTTGCATACTTGGCAATGACTTCACTGAAACAAAACATACACACACATACTGTACAAAACCGCACTGTACAAGCATCATCAAGCACCCACCTACTCATCAAGCAGGTAAATGATTCTACAGACTTCAGCAGGACTCCAGCTGTGCTTAAGAGTAAGCTCGTGCTTAAGCGATTTGCTGACTGAGGACAGATTTCTCAGCACCCTGCAGAAACACTACGTTAATCTGATTCAGCTATATTACAGCTCCACCACTATGCAATACAAGGGAAAGCACAAAGGCAAACGCAATACAGACAGAGACAGGCTGCTTCACGAGAAACAAGGAGGAACTGCTTTAAATGTTTTTCACCGCTCTGTGCTCAATACGGCTAATCAATTGAGATAAACTACTGAAAATATTCCATCGGCTTGTATGCAGTAACTCCAGTTTAATAATCATTGAACACAGTTGTAGCCAAAGTACTGCAACCTTAAATCAAAGATCACTTCATATCAGGAGGTCTTAAGGGACGATTTTGTCTAACACTGTATGTGACATACTTAGATATTAGCATAAAACTACAGTTGCTACAGTTATTTTCAATATAAAAGGTTGTCTACAAATCAAAATTAAATCCCCTTCACTTTATTCAGAGTAAATGGCTGCATAAGGATGCAAACAAATTAACTGAAAGCTTGAAAGTCAAGTTCTCAATTACTATTTAACAGCAACTTTAGTACATTTGAATATAATTTACTATATACTTAGCTGTTTTAAAATGGAATCCAATACTGTATAATAAAAAAAACAAATAGCACAACAAATGATTGATGATGATGCAAATGTATGAATACTTGGGTCTGAACAGTGCTGTTTCTGGATATATTGCTAAATACTGTACCATCCTAGCGTCTAATAAATCATTCATGAAAAGCAAAACTACACAATTTGTTGTGCAACTGCTCAAAACCTGCATCACTTCTAAATGACTGCTGATTCAATGACTTCAGAGTAGCTTTTATTCTCAGTTATTAAAAGAAGTTGAGAACTCTCACTTAAATAAAGCTACTTCTACTGACATGGGGTAAACACAGCTAAAACTGAAAGGTTATAAACAGCAGCCATTATGACAGAAGAAAGACATGAGTTCATAGTTTAAATACTATCAACTACACATAAAATTATTTTGTTGACCTACACTACCCATTAATTAGCAAGATTATGAAGCAGCACCACATGTCTACACATAAAAATACAAACCAGCTGCATTATCATGGAAAGACACATCTAACATCATCTCTGTAATAATGATGAAGTGCTCTATGCAGAGTGTTCTATTTGCAGCCGTGATTCATTGTGCTAGGGGAAAAAATGCTGACACTCTGAGAAGATATTTTCCCGTAAAAGGTTGAAGTCCTTAAGCAGCAAAAAACACCAACGTCCATCATCTTTAAACTCTATTGATTTCTGGTGAAGATTTAAAAGGCTGTTTACTTATTTCCCATCATTTCTGTCAGAGCTGTAACAGTTCTCTTCCCACTGAATAAACCTCTCATGATCCTCTTGGTGATTAAGGTCAGACAAAATGTCAAACTCCTAATGCTAAGTGCTTTCACATTAAAAATTAATACCAAATCACCAAGTAAAATCCAAACAAGAAGTCAGACATGTAAACAGTACACAACAAGGGCAATACTGACCATTACAAAAAAGAGCTATAATGCACACATGAAAAAACATTTGGCAACAGGTAAGAGCAAATTCTTTCACTTTTGCATCTTTAACCCCCTTTCTTATTTTAGAGTTATTGTACTATGTTTGACACAATCCTTTTAGAAATCCTTTTTCCATTAAAGCTTGCAGTCATCTCCTCTGTTTACCCCGAAATGCCATTTACTATGACTGAAGTATTACAAGGATTGTTTTTATTTTATTCTGAACTTCATCCAGGAAGGAAGTATTGTTTTTACAGCTGGTGTTGAATACAAAGTCAGTAACACAGGTAACAAAAAGACATCCAAAGGACCCCCCTACAACAAAAGCAAATGAATTGCTAATCATCTATATAGTATTTTAAACTAGAAACCACTGTATACTTGAATATATACATACATGAAAAGATGGTTACAGAACACAGCCTTGTAGGAGGCTTCCTATGGATTTTATCCAGGCCATTGCTACTTCAGGCAACCAGACAATATTACTTCATTCATAAACTTATCACGTTCAATCCTAAAACTAATTACTTTCTTCAACCTTTTAAATGGTTACTTGTATCCTGAGGAAAAGCATGAAACCAACATGTGTAGAGCCAAACTTCCAGGGTGATTGGAAGCCTGCAAGTAACCATATAATAAACTGTGAAGGTAAATCTTAAATAAGGTACAAAGATAGCCAAGGGTGAAAATACCAGTTTTGTATAACTAACTGTGAGTTTATTTAAGCAGATAACTTTAAAGTTTTGGTCCAGCTTGACAAGCTAACTACAAAAGACTGCTCTAGTTTCGAATACAACAATGTAAATGAGATATTCACAGGTGATAAGGTGAGGAAAGAATCTCAGTGGGTTCTAAATGAGAAGACTTCATCCGTTTTTTAACTTTTGTAATGTTCTTTAGAATTGACAATGGACTGTTCAATCTTGTCTTAGAGTTGGCCTACCAAGCATCAACACCATATTCACAGTCTGTAGTGGAAGTATCTCAATTGGTTTATGCACATTTTGGTCTATATAACTGTGCATGTGCTTTAAGCAGGCGCCTAGGAATTGAAGAAGAAATTATGAGTATCACCTGTTCTTTTATAAGCAATATGGATTTACTTAACTCTGAGAAGAGTCAGTTCACTTATCATCAGCAAGAATAACTAGTTATAGAACAGCCCACAACTCCCCTGTACAGACACAGGATAGGAGGTATGACAGAAGTCATAGTGGAGAAAAAGAAGGATGATTCTGTGACAGGCTATAGTATCAAGATAGGATTATGATTAAAAATGCAATCAGTTTTCACCCCATTTCATTAAAAAACTCTAAGCATAGTAAAACCAGAGTTGTTGCTCTTATGTGTTGAAATGCTGTAGCTGAAACTATTTGAATTAAAGAAAATAATTCACCATCACCATAGCTTTTGCTACACATTACGGATAGTATGTTAACTGCAAAACACCAATAGAATGCGAAATTTATATACGGTTATCTAGCTATTATACAGTACAGTTAGATAAACTGAGATTACACATACTTAAGAGTGCATCACAGCTTCAGAGTTTGTCGGTCAATGAAGGGAAACATACTTCTTCAGAATATTGACTATTGTAATGAACAAGGTATAAGCAGAGTTGAGCATATCACAAATATCTCTTATTTCAACTCCAAAATTTGACCTGCAAATGCTATTTACCCTTGCTTAAAAATTAAACATTATAAAATACGAGTTTAGTAACTACCACATTTTCATATTTAACATTTTCATGTTTTTTCTTATAGAAAACAGTTTTTTTCAAGATCACTTCCTAAAGTAATGTATATTTTGTTTAATATTTCTTAAAAGATTATTTCAGATATCAGTATTTAGATGCTTCAGGAAAACCTTCCATTTTCAATCCAACTAAAACTTTTTTATGATTTATACTTGTTCCTTTTTTTAAAAAAAATAAAAATAATTAATTTTCCTATATCTTAAAGTCTTTATTTCCTGCCTGTGAGACACACATTTATAATACAATCTTTTTGTTTATTTTAAAATGAGTTAAATTGCCTGATGACATAACGATGTGTATAGGAAAATGTTATAGTACACCAAATAAAAGAAATTAATGCTAAGAATTTTGTTGAATGGCAAATAGTAGTTGGAACTCCTATAAATCTTCCTACCCTCTTTACCTTGTTGCCTTCCATGACTGGCAAGCACGTTGGTTCTGATCGCTATCTCAGGATCATTTTATTTTATTTGTAAATCAATGAGTTTTAAATATAGATGCATAAATGATCTGCAGTGCAAGGACGACCTCCCTTCAATCCAAACAAGATAACCACTATGCAGAGCGGTGCTTTCTTGCTCTCCTTCTAATCCATCATTCTTGCTTGCATAATGGCATTGATTGACCAAGGAGGACACTTCAATACAGAGCAACTCCCATTTTAGCAGTTAGGGTACTACTTCACAGATAAGAGATGCAGACCTGCACTCCCACAAACTTCACAGAAACTAAATACCAGCATCCCACTCCCTGGGAGAAGTATTCTAACTGCTCACCTGCCATAAAAAAGATGAAGTACAGTACATGCTGCAAGGCTGTGAAAGATATTAGCATTACATGGATTCCTGGGCAAAAGAAAAGGTCCAGCAAATATCTAAGGATGGATAAAGGTATCTACATTTCAACCTTAATTTCTACACTACTCACTCGTTATAAAAATAAAGTGCTGCCCAGTAAGGCAGCACATTTCCTTTCTCCAGCTCTCAGAGTCCTTGAGATTTGCAAATCTTCTGCTATTGTAGGCTGTGAAGACTCAAGCTTCTGGTCAAGTTTTCTAACAGAAGACTTAATGGCTCGGCAGGACAGGTAAACTTAAAGTAGTATTTTTGGCAGAAAGATGTACAACACGTTAAATTAAAGAGTATGCCACATATTCAAGAATTTGTCTCTTGGACTTCATTGAGTGGCCACATGGTCTCTCTGCTGTACTGCTAAGTTGAAGAAGGAGGTTCACCAGTGGGTGAAAGCAACAATGTTTGGTCCTTCTTAATTAGTAGATACTACCTGAACATGATGAAATATTATGAAATGTAATATTACAAAGAAATCAAAATGAACCAAAATTTGAAAAATACAAGGGTGATTTTTTTCCAAAGCCAGAGGTAGATTTTCTATTATCTCAGCTGAACAACAAGGGGTCAGTCCTAGACCTCCCAAACTAGCAGGGAATTCCTGTAGTTCCTGGGGCACGACAAATCCTCCTGCCATTGTGAACAAGGAGACATGCCATACAGCAACCTCCCAAAATCCTGGGAGTGAAAATGTTGGCTCAACCTCAAGGCAGTTGCGAGACTCACTGAGTTTAGTAACATTTAACTGATAAAGTTTGATATGTAGTGTCCAGAGACTTGCTAGACTTTACTTTTTAAGTTCATTTTCATCAATCTACAATACTCCAAAGACTACTACATATTCTCAGTATCTTGCTCATAAAAACTCTTTGAGTCTCTGAATGAGTCATACTAATGAGTGTACATATACGTGCTAAAGAGCTGTTCTTCAGATGACTGAATAATCGGAAAATAAAGAAGTGTAAAGTCGCCACATCTCAGAAAGAATTCAAGAAAATATGTTAATTGATAATACCAAAGATTTTGTTTGATACCGTCTCTGAAGATATGCCTAACTTGCCATTTTCTAGCAGTTTTCTGTCACTCAAACAGATGAGACAGGACAGTCATCTTCATAGCAGAAATTTATGCACATAAATCTTTACTTTTCAAAGTCAGAGCACAAAGCGATATTCAGTGACTATACATAGGCAAAACACCAACAAAAAAGATCCTTATTTTCTCACTGGATTTTCAGTTATCTACAAAACTAAGTTGCCATGCTATTTAATGAAAACTACAAAAAGAGACTGCCAAAACAAAAACTTCATGTGCAAGAAGAAACAATAAAATAGATTAATTTCTGCTTTTATAAGCCCTAGATTAATCATAAAGGAATACTATTAAGAACACCTAAATTACTCTTCCCTAATAATGTTTTGCTTTCTACACATACTCAGCTTCTAACAACAGCCCACTCATGTACATTTTATATTAAAATCTTGTAAATCTTCTACATATGTTTTGAAAATTTTCTGGGTAGTTTTGTTACATTATTTAAAGGAAAGAGGAAAACATTTAGGCTAAATTAACTGGAAGCCTTTAAGACCAACTCTTAGTTTGAACGTGGAGATTTTCATATACTAATGCCATTAAACATGTGCTTAACCTTTGAAAACTGTGGAATTTAACTGTATGTGTTTCATATTATACATGGATAATCTATATGAACCTCAGGGAATTACGTTTTCTAATGACTTTTGTTTAATTTGGCCCCAAACAAGTGATTTTTTGCTTCAATTGACAAAAATCAAGAATCCTGAGCCCTATGAACTTTCCTGAAATTGAATTTCTCTTTGAAAAAGTTATTCTTCTTCACATTTCAAAAAAACATACTATGACAAGAATTTCTTCAGAATTTTTATAATATATTTAAGTCATTTGAATGTTTTGAAAATAGAAATGTGTTTTTCAGAGAAGACTCCATTATGAGCACTACAAAACTGTTGAAACTGTTAAAGTTATATATTCTAATTAGTTTGGCAGAGCTAATACAAATTACGTTTACAGACTAACAATAATAAAATTGAAGTACTAGTTAAATATCTAAAATAATTAAAGGAATCATTTTTAGCTTGGCATAATTAGCTAATTCACTTTACAAGCATTTATTAAAATGAATTCACATGTTATATTCCATAGGTAGTTACACAATAGTGTTTATACAGGAAAAATATAATGAACCAAACTCTTTGTATCCAGCCCTCCACAATTAAAACGAAGACTCCCCAAGTAATATCAATCTAGGATAGACTAATTAAGTTTGGTTTGATAACCATTCATTTCTTCTATTGCCTCTGAGCAAATTGTTTATTAGAGAAAGTTATTTTACACAAATCAAATCAAACTGGGTAAACCATTATATTTGAGAGAAACCTTAGCCATCAGTCAATTAATCCATCATTTTCTCCAGACACTTTTGTTTAACAAGCAGATCATATTATCAACAATTTAGATATCGTATGATTCAATTATGACAGAAAATTTATTGACAGCTTCTCTAATACTTTTGTTATGAATAAATATTAAATGTTCTCCATTTTTGATGGGCAAAACTAAATGCAATATGTTAAATCTAAATAGTCAAAACCTGAGTGATATTTCACAAATGGGATGTTTTAAAAAATATTTTAAACCAAAATAATTCAAACTATTAAAAAGAAACCACAAATGTACCTCAGAATTTGAGAAAAAAGCATGCAAGGTATTTGATGTACACTAACTGCCTGAACGAAAACACATTCAAAAGAAGATTACTAAATAAGTATGAAGATAGATAAAAATACAAGGCCTTATTTATCATACTATAAGACAAAAGGCACTATTTTGTAAAAATGGCATTACCAAAAAAAGTTGGAGACTCTTTGCAACTATAAAAAAGAATTGCCTAAATGTTAATAGAAATAAGATCCTCTAAACTTAATATGAAGATATTTGATGTTAGGGATTGTGACTACTAAAAAAAAACAAAACACAATTTGTGAGGTGTTTGTAATTACGGCTGTCTTAAAGTCAAGAAAATAATATTACCTAACAAAGATTACTCCCCGACCATTCAAACCTCTTGACAGACATCTCTCGGAAGAAATAAGATACTGACTCATTTAGAACCGAGCTAACCAATTCATGATGAAAGGACCAGAGGAGAATGGAAAAGCTCCATCAAAACTAATGTCCATTAAAGAGATAATGGAATTACGCAAACTTCTATCAATATATTACAACATCGTCATTACTTCAAAGTCTTCTTTTGCTTGAGACAAGGAAGTTGCTTTTATAGTGAAGGGGCCTGTAAGTAGGCTTACAGCTGCAAAGGAGAAGTACTGCACCTGAACATCAGGGAGGTAAACGTCCACGTAAGGATAACAGACCACACATTTCAGCAATATGAACAGTAAAAAATGCTTAACAGTGAATTAAAGGGGTGTTCATAACCATCTCAGACAAAATCTCCTCCTCAGGTCTTCCACGCCTAACACATTCTAGTTGTAAAACTCAAATATGCTTTTGTTCGTAGATCCTGTATTATTAATATGTTGTGACCCTTTCTTAACATGGAATGCTCTTATCGTACGTATGTGAATTAAATATATCAAATACAAGTACTTTACAGACCATAAACAACAAAACCATCATTTCCTCCCTCTCCCTACCCCCTCCTATTTGAACTGGTATACAATAATGCATTGTGGTTAACAGACATTGCATCTGCTTCTTCAAGAACTGAGATGACAGTCTCAATTTATGCCAAATGGAAGCAAATGAATGTTCAAATGTACTTTGTTAAAAATCATGTATTTCCCAAAACCTTGGCAAAATTGATTTCACATCAAGTCACTTGCTGCCTCTCAAAAACTCTATTTTTTCAGTGGTATCTGCTAGGAAGTCCAGAAGCTGTCACGCACCAATATGACCTGTTACCATTACTTTATGATCTAAAAAGAGGGGGAGCGGAGGGGCAGGCGCTGAGCTCTGCTCTCTGGGGACAGTGACAGGACCCGAGGGCACGGCATGGAGCTGGGACAGGGGAGGGTCAGGCTGGGTGTTAGGGAAAGGTTCTGCACCCAGAGGTGGTCGGGCACTGGGACAGGCTCCCCAGGGACGTGGTCACGGCCCCAGACTGCTGGAATTCAAGAAGCGTTTGGACAATGCTCTCAGACACAGGGGCTGATTTTGGGGTGGTCCTGTGTGGAGCCAGGAATTGGACTTATGATCCTCATGGGTCCCTTCCAACTCAGGATACTCTCTGATTCTATGAAAACTTGAATTGTCAAGTATGTTGCAGTACATTACCTCACAGCAATTGTATCATCTTACAGAGCTCAACAAGAGTTAATTTACTTTTAGGCTTTTGCTTCAATAAAACTGAAGTTAAAAAAAAAAAAAACTCTCAAGATGTGTTGCTTTAATTGAGAACTTACCAGTAAAAATGGAAAGGAAGTTAAAAAAAAAACACAAGTGACTGACTGTATTTTAAGAACTCCTTTCTGACATCTGCACGTGTGCCTGAGAATAATACTAGGGTATCAGTAAATAGTAATGAACAATGATTAATCAGCCTGCTTTTCACAATGGACCTCCAAACTGACTTGCTTCCCAGACAGGCAGATCTACAGCAGCTCCCACTTGCTTTCCTGCCTGGACATTACCAATTATGTTGTCATGACTAAAAAACAATTCTAAGTAGAAGAAACCTTAACTACATGGTCATACAAATTGTAATGACAACACAAGGAAGACAGAAAAAGGGCAGAATTACCTTTCCAGCCGTAGAGTGGTTTTATATCAACTTAAATGGACCACGAAACCGTGCTGTCAAACTTCATTAAATGTGATTCCTGGAGCTGTGACATCTACATTGATTCCGCTTCCAACAGATCCTATTTCTACCATACGTGAATTTCAAGCACAAAATCAGCTTTTTAGTCAAATGAGGCCTCTTACCAATATCCAGAACTCCCTGCAGTGTAAGGTCCACTTATATGTCATACTGCAATTGTAAATACAGCCTATTACTTACAGATAGTGGTGCCCCCCCTCCCTTTTGGTAAATATGGAGTAGCTAAAAGATTAGACTAAAGCTCTGACTACTGCATGCTTGATGCGACTATTTAATACAAACCACGTCCAGCACTATTTCACTGAGCACTAGAGATAAGCAAGCTTAGAAAGGGAAGAGACAGGAAGTATAAGTGTATATGGATTATGCATCTCAAAGATTCCCTTTACTTGTAAACAACTTTTTTTTGAAGAATAGTAATTCAGATAGCTATTCATACACTGAGAAAAAACAGGTAATAACATAGAAATTCCTATTTATAACCTCTCAGCAAATGTGAAATGAATAAACTTTTCAGTGTGGGTATAAATGTAGCTTTATCTCTGGAGGAAGGCACTGGAATAAATGGACATGGCTTCATTTTGATAGCTCCTGAGAAGTTTGAACACTGGCTATTACCCTTTTCAACAATCTCTGCACTGAGATAACCAAGCCCTAAGTCTTCTCCCTGACTCCTTGTTAGCCATCAAGAAGTGCTTATAATGCTTGACCATGTGAAAATTCAGCTACTCAGTTTTCAGAAGGAAGATCCACCTTCCCAAGCAAAGAAACAGATAATGCATTTTGCTATAATATTCTAAAAAGGTCTAGGAGGGAAGAATTGAATATTGATGAAAGATGGCATAGAATATAGCACAAATTTAGAAGGGTGTGAAGATTTGGATCCTTCTGAGGAGGCTAGTAAAAAGGATGTTACAACACTGCTGAAAGATGAATAACTTCTTGTCACCATAACAGACTATTTCGTCTTTTTCTTTCAGAACCTATCTTTGAAATCTGATGGTAACAAATGGGGACTACAAAGAGAATCTTGGCTCTGAATGTCTCATGGCTGGAAGGCCTAAGTATCAGTCAGCAGTAAATAAGGAGGACAGAAATTTATCTTGTTTTTTGACCTTGTCACACAAAGCCAGATAGGTGAAAACACATCCATCTCCATCCTAAAACACCTATTAAAAACAATACTCCCAAACTGGCATTGACGAACTACCCCTGACATGAGCTTTTAGGAAAAGCAGCAGGATACTTCAAACTTTAGGTCTCAGACTGCCAGACATTCCTTTTAAAGACAGGGGAGAAAAATTCTTTCCTGTTACCTGTCACCTGAGAGAGAAACCAAAGGAATACAAGTTCAAGACCTGGCTGCCCACGCCAGAAGTGTTACAAATAAGCACACACATGAAGAGAGATCTCAAGAGTGCAGAACCACATCCATGCTACCATTAGGACAGTGCTGAATCTGATTCTTTCACTGTAGTGCTGACAGGGTAGAAGTCTCCTAGAAAACAGCAGGATCTTTTTCTGTATGAGATCAGCAGTTGTTATTGCACAAGAAGATTAAGAATCATTTGAGCTTTCTAGAGAGTACAAAGCTAACGTCTTTTTTTCCACACAGCTCTAGTAAAGAATATCAACACTTGTTTAAGAAGAAAGTCCCAAAGATTCCCTTCCTGCTGACAACAAGCATGTGGCTTAAAAAACATGCAGATATTAAATTAGTAAAGAAGATGCACTTACATTTCAAGGGTTTTGCCTCCCACAAAACAGGCAAACAAAAACTGCCTTCAGTTGGATTGCCTGTTCAGGAGAGGTGACGAAGCTGGAAATACTTTAACGACATGGAAGGACAGAGCAGGAATTGAAAGAATACATGAAGAAAAGCTTTGTTATTAAAACAGATAAAAATAAAAGTACAGCTAGGAGTGTTTTGCCTTTACATTCATACTCATTTAATAGGGATGACAGGGAACAGGTTGTGAGAGCACATACACTCATGTTTGATTGTAACAGCAGAGATACCGTTGCACAACTTTCTAGTGAGAAAGTGGCATTTGTTTGCAGGATAACAATACATGTAGAAAGGCAAGAAGTTAAATGGCTACTTACATTTTCCCTCTTGGACAACAAAATTCCTTAATTGAAAAGGAAAAAAATCTTTATTTTTGCAAAAATACTTGCTTACACAGGCAGTTAAGTGTAACTTTATTTTAAGAAGCTTAGCTGAAAGCCTTAAGAAAACTCATTTACCTTCAAATGTACCCATCTGAGCTTGACGGTTAGAAAACCTGCTGGGTTGACAATGTTAAAATCGGAAATATGCTTGACAAAGGAGAAATCAAACAGCTGTGTGTGGTGAGAAAGCTCAGAGTTAAGGTATTTTTGACTAGGATATTTATCTACTTACTAATCTGACTTTGCCTTCCTGCTCAACTAAGGTGTTGGCAAAGCTAGAGTACACTTCGAAATGATTGACCATCTACATGAACAACTGAATTAACATTTACATACTCTCAGCTATTCAGACCTGTATTTTTCATATTCAAAAAAACACCTATGGAAAAAAAAAGTAAATACTTATAACTAAACCTTCTGACTAAAAAGCTGGACTATTTTACAAGTACAATATTCAACCCAAGAAAATTCAAAATAATTATTTGTATTTATTCTCCCACACACTTTATACGTTTATGATATTATAGCAGCAGTAGAGTGTCTAAAAGTGAACTTTGTTTTATTCTCTTTGTCTCCCCACTTATTCAGTTGCATTTATCTAGTCGGACAGATGATAACAAAGCTCTTGGATGACAGAAAGTATTAGCACTGGCCAGTGAAGTTAATCTTACCCCTGTATTTAGATGATTCCTCCAAAAGAAATACCTTAGATGGCCATTTTTAGTAACAGTTACTAGAATCAACACAATTACTGTTACTCAAGAATAAAAACAGGAGTCAGGAGCAGACAGCTGAATCCTTGGGATCCCAGCCAAGCTACCGCAAGATAACCTTGAAGATTTACCACCTCTTGGTAACCAATCATTCAAGTCTTGAAACAAAATAATTGTCCCAGACAGACATAAGGGTACACAGTCACATTCCTATTCTCCTTCCTGTTTGTTGTGAGGACCTGTTGTTTCTCACTGTCCACTTGAATACAAGCTTCCAGAAACAATAATTCCATTTTCACTATGGTTGATAACATCCATTTACTACATACCCTCTTAAAGTAGGGCTGACATATATGGACACTAATAGCTTGGTACTTGAACATAACCAAGGCTTGTAGCTCCTCCTGAAACACAAGTAATTGATCACTGTAATAACCTGGAACGGCTACAGAACCTCTGAACGTTTCCATTACTTCTCAGCAGAATGGTGCATACCTGGCCTAGTAAGAACACATTCAGTTACGGAACACTCTAAATTCTACATAATAAAAGCTCTAGGTTTATGAATGAATTAGCTCAAGTGATATTTCAAATTCACTGAAGAGATTTAACACAGAAGGAATTCATTGTGAAAGAAGCAAAAAGGAAGGCAATTAAGGAGAAAAAGAGTGTGTAAGCAAACAGAGAGAAGAAAGCAAGAACATGGCAACAGAAGTTACCTTGAGAGCATCCCAAGAGTCCTCCTGTTGTAAAGTAAAAGTCTCCAGTTCTTTCACAAGGGATTGTTAAGTTCCCCGAAGTCCAAATGCTGTTTTTTCCTCTTTTAAGATCCTTCTCTACAGCTCCTAAAATTCCTGGGGTGTATTTTGCCTATGGCCTGTTTGGAGAACTCAATCAATTCTTATCAGCTGAAGTAGTTTTTCTTCAGTTTCTCTTTAGCACAACATAATACAACTGCGCATTGCTATGGATGCTGTATCACCCTCCCCACCACCTCCACAGCCATCCCAGTGCTTCGAAAGCCATCAATCTGTCTCTGGAGGTGAATGTTGCAGTGCAGTTCCTAGGTTTTAAATACTTAAATATAAAAGAAGGCCTATTTGAAATATGAAAAGGGTATGATTCATGAAATAAGGAAACAGTAACTTGATCATAACAAATATATTTGACCTTTAAAGTACTAACAACAAACATTAAAAACACTCAAGTTCTCCTTTGCTGCCAAGTTTATTTTCCTCATAAGTTGTGCCCCATTATGCTACAATAATCCTTCATTATTCCAGTACAATAATGCACAGTCTATCGTCTACCTATAGTTGTCTGGTGTCTATTTAGTTTTATAGCAAGCAAGCAATTTGAGAATATGGTAATAAAGCCTCAATCACAGTAATGATGTATGATG
Organism: Cygnus atratus; assembly: GCF_013377495.2. Classification (NCBI taxonomy): domain Eukaryota; kingdom Metazoa; phylum Chordata; class Aves; order Anseriformes; family Anatidae; genus Cygnus; species Cygnus atratus. The sequence continues at coordinate 14,266,966 of NC_066375.1, forward strand.
GGCTGTAATTTCTGTGTGCTAATGGGTTACAAACAGTATTACAATGATGACGGGAATCTCATTGATTCATTATATGAGTGCAATAATATCAAAATGACTTAATATAGATCACTATTTACTCATGCACATACTGATAACAACCTCTATATATTTCTATATACAGATATATAGAAATAAAATTAGTATTAGTCTTTCCACATAAAAGTTCACACAGCACAAAACATTTTGTGTAGAGTTTCCTAAATCAATGTATAAAGTTGAAATTACTGCATTGAACGGGTTCTTTGAAAAGCAACCCATTGATTTTAATCTGCTTGAAGCAATCAATTACTCCCTGTCCTCTTTATTCCAAACTGTAATGAAAACTAAACTGCGTTGTCTTGAAAACTAAATGTGAAGATGATCATAAACAGAATTTAAACTCCATGGATTATTCATATCTACCCATTTAGATTTGCCATTTCCATTATGAGTACATTTGCCATGAGCATTTAATGGACATCTAAAAGGGAATTCATTAAAGCAGGAGCTGTTGGCAGCACTTATGGGCTTCAGACTGCTTTATGTTTGCCTTTAATAGCTCACTATTATAAAAGTGATATATTGTGTTCATCCCATTAGTAGTTTGCAGAAAGGTCTGTAAGACATAACAAATCCTTTTGAGTATTGTCAGAATCAAAACTAAATCACAAGGTATTTTTTTTTCAAGCAGCATATTACGACCCCAGCCACGTACCATATTAGGTCATCTAAACTTTGATGATCTTAGCCAAGTAAGAATTTAATGACCCTGCAGACAGTTTGTTCTTTTTTTAATGAAACACATATGAATTATTAATGCCATCTCAGATGCACAGATTTTAAAAACTTGTCATAACTATTAAGGTTAAGCATGCTTAAAAATGAAACATGTTTTCCTCTAAGTACTTTCTCACTTGTTTTGGGCCCAAGTAGCATCAAAGGAAGTAGGAAGCTCAATGCCACCAAACTGGAGGTGAAGACACTGCAGAGCGATCAGCCTCCACCCGCCTGCTTTCCTTCCCCCTGGCCCTCCGGAGATGAATGGAAGGTAGATATCCCCACAAGGTACTTCCTTATTGGGCAATGAAGAAAGCAAAAGGTAAACTATAACAAAGTCACACTGCCTCATAATCAGCTGCTAAAAGTAATGCTACTATGCTCACTCCTCTATTTAAGGTTCACAAAACACCCCTACGTATCATAGCTCAGTTCTACGTGACAGCCCTATATGCCTCTAGAAACAACACTATATATTTTACAATCTACATGTATTCATGCTGGTAGTATGAAAGTGTTACTGTGATTAGTTCTTTGTAATTTGTAATTTGAAGGATGGTGAGTTAATGAATCTCCCAAAAAACTATAGAAAATAATATACTGTTACAGCAAGGAAAGACAGAGATACCTGTATCTATGCAACAGGTAAGTGGAAGGAAGCAGAACTACCAGTGAATTTTCTCTGTGCCTGCTCATTAGTAAAAATTCCAAAATCCCTCACCTTGACCTAAAAACAACTAATTGACTTCAGTGAGTTGGTAGGTGATGACTTATTTTAGATAACTGTAGGCTAAAGCAGTGTTCTGTTATAATTCAAAGGATGTGTGTATTTATTTAAACGTTATTAGTTTGACATTTTTTATAACAACTTTTAAGAAAACGTGGAAGTCTGAATAACATAGATATATATGAACTCCTCAGATCCACATTAGACCATTAGAAACTGCACTTCTAGAATTTATGTCTCTCTAATAGAAGATAACAATTTTATAATAGCAACAGGAAACAGTGCATCTTATTCTCACTCACAGTAGATTTGGAATGACCCTAGTTTCTGAAGAGCCTCAGCTGGATATGTAGCTGAACATGGGCAGTAGCATATGTGAAAAAAGAATCGTGTATGTGCACTGCAACTACTGCAAGTGTCGGAATCTTCCGTTCATGGAAACTTACTGGTGAACTTGCTTTCTGAAAGAAAATCAGAAATTGTCATATATCCTGCTTGGAAAATTATCTACTGCACTGTATATCTAAGATCAGGGACCACACAACCAGAAAAAGCAGCTGGGATTCTCAGTCCTGATCTCAGCTGAAATCATTTATTTCATAGCATGTTAAAAACACTTTCAGAAGAGCCTCATTACTCAAAGTTACAGAATTCAATATTTTGTCTGAAGGAAGAACAAAAGACTATTTAAGAAAGACATTATACCACGGGAATTCCTAAAGTTCAACATGTTCATATTGTAACAGTATTCAAAACAGTCAGTAAGATGTGTGTGAAATGGTTTCCAACCTGAGCACTGTGGCCTTGCAAAAATAAGCTTATATCGATGCCTTGAAAAGTTTAAAGAAACTTGCTTCTTCAAAACGTTATGTCTACCAACACTACTACAGACACCTAAACTGAAATTGCTCATCTCTTATTGGTTACAAAAAAAAAAACCTCACTGGCTTACTTTGCTTGGATGGAAATCACACTTAGAGACACTGACTTTTCACCCAGACCTTTACCTCATAAAGGTTCGCTAGATCTGCAAGTGGCAAACCAAACCCTCCCTAGGGCGGAGAATGACCCCGGGTAGGTTGGTTTGCCACAAGACTTCCCAGACGCCAGTCTTCTACGCAACACAAAGAAGGAAATAAAGTAGTAATGGGTTCATTTTTCTTTTTACTGGAGAAAAAAAAAATAATCATATACACCTAATACCATTAGATAGCCTCTGATACCATGTCTTGTACACTCTTTGGATTGCGACCGCCAAAGCCAATCACACCAAAGGAAAATGTCTCCATATTTATTATTTTTAAGCACTATTTTCCCAGTCAAACTTGGAAACGTAAAGACAACAAAGACATTTGGTATATATGAGAATACCATTTTTCCTACAATAAACTGGGGTGAAAAGCGCACACGATCCATACATTTAGTGGAAAGCTGAAAAAAAAAATCAGATTTCATCAGCCCGTCAGCCTGCCACCTTCACCAACCCACTTCTGAATAAAATTTCAGAATGCTGCTAGGCTAAGAGTCTCACATCAACTCCATTTAATTGTCTTGGGCTTTCACAGTCTCTAAGTTAGGTAACCTTTTGCCTTTAGTTCTTACTCCAAATTTTCAAGGACATGCAATCAATCTCTCAAACCTCCATACCTAGAGCCCTAACATTAAAACTTCAGAAAACCCTTGCTGCCTCAGCTTCTGAACTCAATGGGTCTCACTGAATAGAAAACAAGACCCTAAGCAGTAACTCAGAAAGTTGACCAAACTTCTCACGATTGATAAAATGCTAAAATAATGCCATGAAGATCATCAAGAGGGCTGCAGCACATCTCCTATGAAGACAGGCTGAGAGAGCTGAGGTCATGGACTGGAAATGTATAAGGTCAGGCTGGATGGGGCTTTGAGCAAGGTGGCCTAGCAGAAGGTGTCCCTACCCATGGCAGGGGGGAAAAATTAGATGATCATTAAGGTCCCTTCCAACCCAAACCATTTTATGATTCTCTGATTCATTCAGCCTGGAGAAGACAAGGCTCCAGAGACCTTATAGCAACCTTTCAGTACTTAAAGGGGGCCTACAGGAAAGCTGGGGACGGAGGACTCCTTATCAGGGAGTGTAGTGAAGGGACAAGGGGTAGTGGTTTAAAATTAAAAGAGAGTAGATTTAGATATTAGGAAGAAATCCTTCACTATGAGGGTGGCGAGGCACTGAAACAGGCTGCCCAGAAAAGCTGTGGATGCCCCATCCCTGGAAGTGTTCAAGGCCAGGTTGGATGGGGCTTTGAGCAACCTGATTTAATTGGAGGGGTCCCGGCCCATGGCAGAGGGTTGGAATGAGATGATCTCTAAGGTCCCTTCGAAACCAAACCATTCTGCGATTCTTCCTGTGTAGTTGTAAGAAAATACATTTGCAGAAGAAAAAATCATTTGAGTACACAGTTAAGGATCACCCAAAAAATAAATAGTTCAATTGTAATCAATAATCATTCTACACATTTTCTACACTCAAAATTATCTTACCATAAGGAAAAAAAACTCTTAGTTAAGAATGAATCAAAATCTTCCTTTCATCCCCACTTTTATGACAGTTAAGGCTGCTAAGAAGCCCACAAAAACTTTTTTTTTTTTTTTTTGGTGAATGACTCTGCTGTGGAAGCTCTACAAGTATTTCCAATGACCACTGAAGAAAGAACATGCCTAAAACAGATGAGAAAAATAGGTTTAAAATACCCAGTTAAAATTCAGGTGCCCATAAAAGTCACTCACACAGTTTCCCCACACTGATCTGTGGCTTTTCATTTCCCCATTATTTCATTGATTACTTTTAATGACAGAAACAGAAGAAATTCAGTTTCTGAACTCCCTGGGCCTAGCACAGAAAGTAAAGCTTGGGGTAGTAAATGAGAAGAAACTCACCAAAGCAACCGACTGAAATGAAACATTCCACTAGGGTACTGGAGGAAGTTGCACCTAACTGATCTTTCGATAGGTATTATGAACTGTCGCTTTTGTGTGTTCTTAACTCAAACAGTCCATTGTCTAGAACAAGTATGTTTTAGGGACTTCTCATGTGTCTACTATACGATCAAGTGAAGGACTGTGTGTTGTAGCCACAAGAACTAAAATCTAGTTTAACCCTTCTGTCACAGAGAGTCTCTAATTATAAAGCAAACCTTTACATCTCAACTGAAAAAGGGAGACTCCCCTGTACAGAATTACAGATCACCTGCTCACCAACTACCGACCAACATTATTGTCTCCTGTCCTGATTGGGAATTAACTACTCTAGTATCTTTTCAGTGTCCTAAGATCCCATCAATTAAGTGGAAGGAAAAGCTCAATTAGGAGAAGCGTAAGACTGTGCATTGCAGTTGTGCAGACCACTACAAAAAGGTCTTCAGTATTCTGGGATATATTTAGAGAGCTAAACCACTGCACTGTGTAACATTAAAGGCCTAGCAAATACCCATTTTACATTACTAGTAAGTCCTTGAGACTGAAAGGCCACGGCTGACTTGCTAGTTAACAGGAGGCAATGCTGCTAAGAGCATTTGGAAACACAGATGTAAATCCTGAGCACTCGTGCCTGGAGTTTATTTGATCTTAGTAACAGTATAAATAACCTAGGTAATTAACAAAGAAAAATACTGGACTTAATGGAAATATTTCCATTAACAGATTATGGCAGGAGCAAGATAAAACCCCCTAACACCGACAGAAGATACATCATCAAGGAATACCTACCTCATTTATTTATTAATATTTGGTAGCAACTTAAGATTGAATCCAGTTTTGCCTGGAACATCTTAACTCACTAGAGAATACCTAAAATTATGAAAGCACTGGAAGGACTGTGCAGGCACTATCAAAATGCTAAGATGAGCCATGAATTGACATACCGGTAAAAACAGGAGTGCATGCTGGAAACCCTTTCCTTGAATGATCAAAATACACTTTCGGCAGAGGTTTCTAAGCAAATCTTTCTTGGTAAAGTTATTTCCATATAGATGTTAAACGGAGGACATAGGAAGAACACCACAGGTGACTCAGAGGAAATCCTTCACCAACTCACTTGTAACCTTTTACATTGATAGGGATATTTTCCTTACTATGCTAAACTCAGCCAGCGTATCAAGCCATCTATACTTTTATATTTGCATATGGCATGTAAAGCCAAGTGTATTCCAAATTAAAACCCTGATTCAGAAATCTGATGACTTCATCATCCTGGAAAGTTTCCAGATGAAAGGAAGTGCAAGATAGAGGAAGCAGCTGAAGCCTCATTCATATCTCAAACCCCAAAAGGTTTCTTATACTATATCCTGGGTTTGACTGCTGCTGCTCTGCAGGAAATAGTTCTTAGCAATTCAGCTCCATTGACTTTATCTCTTCTGGAGTGGAAGTGATGTATTGCTGGCTAGGCTGGATAGTTAGGTGACAACAGCTTGATAAAAAGAGACAGTTGTCTGTACATGCTGCTCTGCAATGCTTGTTTCCCTTCTTCATTTTTAAAGGATCAGCATTCATCTTTCAATACAAACACTTGCTATTAAGTCTAAAAAGCATGAGGAAAATATATGAATAAACCATCATAATAGGCATGCAAGCCATCTAATCTTGTTTAAGGGAAAAAAAACACCTGCGGCGATATGAGAGGAGAAGGTAAAAGGAGAAACAGAATGTTCGTTGCAGTTCTGGATTGTACTAGAACTTGCGCCTCACAAAACAAGCAGAAAATAACCTGAGACTGACAGTTCACATACAACATTTAACACAGGTCAGAAACAACTGTGGTGTTTTGTTTTTTTTTTCGTAAGGTCAAAAACAATTGACCTTGAGGTCACAAAGAACAGAATCTTGTACTTTATCCACTTAATTATCCCATTTGCTTCACATGAAAGAGCGGAAAATAGCAGTGCATAAACCTACTTGGAAAGATTGTTGGGTAAAATATTACCTTCAGAAAGAAATCTTGATAATGAACTAAAGTTAGTACTCTAGAACAATTCCAATTTAAGAACACTGCTACCCCCCATATAAACCTAAAAGGACAACACAATTCTAGGAGATGGTTTCAGTAATATACTGAAATCACTAATAACTACATTAAGTTCTTAAGCAATTTTAAAGAGATGCTAACCAGCTGATCAACTAAAACACAAACAGAAAAAACCCTTTTAGCATTGCTGACCAGTGCAGACTACAAACACAGTACCTAACTAGAATTAGGTATTATTCACCAGTATCAACAAGAGCAATCAAACCTCCTAGGATTTTGCCCCCCCCCCCCCCCTTTTTTTTTTTTTTACAGATACACTTATCATGGTATTTTTCAGATTTCCTCTTTTCTGAATTAAAGAAATATGCAATTTCATAATTAAGTTTAACTTGAGTCATAAAAATTCCAGTAGCCTAGTATTAAAGAATTATTCACTCCGATCTGAACTCTGATGGCTAATTTACTTACTGCAAGGTCTGTGAAATTAATTCATTAAGCTACTTAAATAATGAGGGTAAGAGGTCAACTTACAGCTACAAACTCGATAGATTTTAGATGAATAAGTCACGAGATAGCCTGTTTCAGATGCCCTGTCTCCTACTTATTCCTTCTTGCTACACTGGTATGGGATATACAGCACAAGTGGAAAGGTCTAGCAGTCAGAAGTTGCTCAGAGTCTGGCTGAGGTGAACTGAATTATAAAACAAAAAACAGTAGTGACGTGGTAAGAAAACATGTAGTATCATTACAACTAAGTCCAATCATAAAGACAATACACAGCCAAGTAAGCCAAAAAGTAGAGGTACGTGAAAGCAAAATTTGAAACTACTTTTCTAAAATAGGAAAAGGAATTATACTAGACAACATCAGGTAAAAGTTGCTAAACAATGCAATAGTTCCACTGTGCTAGAAATATTTAAAATACACTTGCACTCAAAATAAGATAAAAAAAAATGCAGTAAGATGGATTCTGTTTAACCTGTATCCCTCCACCTGCATTTCCTAAATTTCAATGTATGAGACAGGTAAGCAAAGTTAGGGCTATCACTCACATGCCAGGGGGTTAGAACAAAAAATTAATTCCTGAATAGTCAGCTACTGCCATGCATACTTAGGACGCTTTTTTTGTGTTGCATTCCCCCCAGTTGCCTAATGTAACTACTACAGGAAGACAAAACCAAACCAAAAAACATACCTACAACCCTTTGCAACATACTGTACAACTGTTTTATCAGCATTTTGCTGTTATCACAACTTCTCCCTTCTCCTGTCACCCGTTTAATTTGGTTTGGGCACTTGCTATTTAAAAAGTAGCAGTCTCTCTCAAATCATAAATTATAATTGCATCCAAACAACCCAATAATGTATTTGCCAAATACATAAGAAGCCCATAATTTGTAGTGGAATGAGGATTAGTTTTTAAGTCCGCAAGTGATGGTATCAATTCTGAATCGTTTAAATATTAGTTTACAAATATTGCTTATAGCTTAATAGCATCATAGATGTAACTTCACAAAGATATTGGCTCTAGACAGTAATTATATCCTCAGCCTAATGTTGCAGTTAATGGACATACACATTTCAATGATAATTGCGATGCCTGAACATGATAATGTGCCTTTATTAGCAGCTACAAAATAAAGCTCAGTTACAGCCAACTGCAGAACTCAACTGTGCTAATTATTTATTTTTAAGATTGCCTGATTTGTGTTACAAAATTATAAAATAAAAAAGCACAGCACTTTACTGAAACCAATCCTTTAATTGCAAGTATGTGATTAACTAATGACTACATAAAGGTTCATTCAGGTTGTAAGATGTCATGAGCATTGAGCTAAAAGCTAACAAGTTAGTAAGATAAAGGCATAGGTAACCAAACAGCAAGTACACAGCAGTTAAAAAAAAAAAAGATTTTAAGAATTTAAATATTTTAAATAGCATCACAAAAGGAGGAGGAAGACTAGGAGTATATATATATTTTTTTTTAATTTGGGAAAACAGAGAACAAAACATTAAGACAGAGGAGAAAGTGTAGTGTAGTCCAAGAAGAAAAACATATTGACTCGTGCATAAAACAACCAAGTAAAAAGAAAATGACACAACTGAAGATATGTAAATAAAGAATACTTTACTACTTAACCTGATGAGGAAACTCAGAGTTTATGACTCTCCAAAGTCCTTAATGTGTGTCTTTATGTCCTGATTGATTCTTTCCTAAACAGAATTTCCAAATTATAAAGAAATTCAATGAAGCAATTCCTAAAAGTAGTTAAACAATAGGGACAGTATATTGTGACTTAAAAGTCTGCCAAGGCGTTATAAATAAAAACTGCTGCTTAGTCACATAAATTAAAATGTCTCAGATTATGGTTTAGTCCTTTTTTCTTTTTCTTATTTTTATTTTAATAAGCAGAGAAGCAAACAATTCGGCAATAAGTATTTAAACAATCTTTCAAAGTATTAGATTTCTTCAATGGAAATCCAATTATTTTTCACATGAAGCAAGAAGATTGTCAGTGCAAGACACAACCCAAAATAACTGTGTATTTTTATAAGCAATGACCCAATTAACTTAGCTTGTCCCATCTTTGGGCAATTAAGTAAGTTGAAATATTAGTCCAGGAACATTGGCTGAAAGTTCTTTCCACTCATGGAAGGACGCAGTCTGTGCAGAAAACTAATATTTTAGTTGGTCAACTTTAAAGCTACCATTGTTTAGAAGAAAAGGTTTACAAAAGAAGTCAGTAACAAAATTTCTTAAGTGGGATGTTTGTACCCGTTCTACCGATTTTGAAAAATCCTGCGATATTCTGATCACCCACCACCATGCCATCTAGTTTGGTTCCTGTAGCAGCAGTTATGTTCTATTTCATTCTGCAAGGAGTGCTACCTGAATTTGGAGGCTTTTATGACCAGCACCATGTAGCATTTCCTTCACATCATTTATTTGAAAAAAAAAAAAAAAAAAAAAAAAAAAAATATCCACCATCCCTGTTGTGTCTGATAAAACCAACCAAGTCCTACTTGTGACATTCCTGTCCTGCATATATAGCTTTACGGCTACATGCTGCCTCAAAAGAAAAAGGAATTTGCAGCAGATGTTGAAGTTTTTCATCAGTATCAGATAGATCCAAGCTCCACTGAAGCCAATTCCCACTTTGCTTTCCTGTAGGACCTGCAAGGAGATTGGATCCAACACTAGAGGAAGAGGATCACGCTGCCCCACAAACAGCGGGGTAGCTATGGAACAAGAACATGAGGTTTGGCCCAATGACATGAAAAACATCAGTGACAATACTTTTCTACTGAAACAACCATTCTGTATTCCTCTTAAAATATGCCACGGAAATAAGTTGTACACAATTCTCACTACAATGCTTTCTTAACAAACTCTAAATGTTAAACTTAAATGAGAGGCATTTCATGCAATCTGAAAAATATTCAGTTCAATTAAAAATAATTGATGCATGGTGAAATAATTCTTCCCAAAGCTGCTGTAAAATCTTCAAAAAATAAAGCTACTTAATAATTTTCATCTCCTACAGGCTAGAGAGAAGCATTATTGCATATTAAAAATTGGAGTGTGGTTTTCCCAGAGGTAAAAGAAAGTTATTAAAACAACCTATTTATTGTTGATATAACTATCCATTTGTGCTACACAAAAAGTAACAATTTCAGTACATTAAAAGAAAAGCTAATTAAGGCATAATTAGTATTTTCTATATTTTGATAATTAAGGGTTAGTTGGCTATTTCTTTTCAAATTCCTATTTGATGTACCCCAACAACGCCTTTAATGAGCAGCTAACACTATTGAATCTCTGATGGCTGAGGAGTTTAGTGACCACTACTACATTACTTTCATTTATCACTGCCTCTTTACCTATAAATTAAAGTAGCCCTGTAGCTATGTTGATCTACTTTATATCAATTTCTTCATCCATATCAGCTGAATATGTATGGCATTAACCTCATTTACTAGTTTGGAAAAGCTGAATTAAAATGAGATCTAATTTCTAGTGCACAGAACAATTTCAAAACTGCCTGCTAATTTTCACCACCTGTCAGCGTTGTGATCTTCACCTCATTGTAATGAAATAAAACAGTATATATATTTTACAGCTCAGAAGAGGATAATCATTCCTAACTGTTAAGATATCATTAATCATGAAGACACTAGGACCCAGAATCTTTTATGAGATGCACCACGATCCAACACCTTCACTTGCAAAGGTCCCCACTAAAATCAGTGGGACTCCTGCAGATCTCTGAGTCTTAGCATGTGCAGGGTGAAAGTAGTCAAAGCCTTCTAGCTATGTTTTTTTTTGGTTTTGGCTTATTTTTTTTCTTGTTGTTTGGTGGCTTTTTCTTTTTTTTCTTTTTTTTTTTTGACTAGGTCATGCTTCTGTGGCTGCAGGCAATGTAATCAAATATACATATACTGAAGAAATAGCAAACTAACATAAGTCAACAGAATACATGTTACACATTAGAAGACAAACCCCTGTTCAGAGCTTAGATGATACGTGGTTACACGTGTTTTTTGCTTTTAGCTACTGCAAATAACATAGCAAGGAAATGATATTTTTCCTCTCCTCTAAACACACTGTAACCTAAATTCTAAACCCTCCAGGTATTTTTTTTTTAATCATAATGAAGATTTACCTCACGTGTCAAGTCTATAATTTAAAAGCTTTAAAAACACATCCAGATGTGCTCCTAAATGTTAATCCAGTAACGTATTCATACTAACCACATAAGCAAAAAAAAAACCGTACAGGACAGAGTAAGAAATTCCATTTGCGTCCCCCATCCTGCTTCAGCTTGTATTTGTAAAGGTTCCTTATGAAACATTAATCCACTTTCCTGTCCTTGTTTACTCTTACCTGCCCTAGTGTAAAAAACAGACCTGTTTCCACAGATTGCTCATCTGATGCACCTGAAGATGACGACATCCACCTCTCTTCATCTGTACATGGGGTTGTTTCCCGGAAGCAGAAGAGTCAGAACTATAACTCCTACTTTTCTGCCTTAGGTCCCTTTCACTTTTAAGGCTGGAGCAAAGCAAAAGCATGGTTTGCTGGAACACCCAGTGATCTTCACTTCTACAGGTAGCCCTCAAAATACTGCCACCTGGTAGGTTAAAATTACCTCCAGAATACTCAAAACACAGTAGGGCTACTGTTTGATTAGAATGAGAAGAAAAAAAAATAATTGTTTTGTGGTGGAGCAAAAATGTTACCTGAATACATTCAAATTTAAGTTTTAAACTATTTAAAGAAATACCAATAACTTATTTTTCACATACAAAACAAACCCCAAACCTGCAAGCTTAACTATTCTGATTAGTATCATGGGTGAGATTTTCAACAAACTGCTTTGCTTATAAAAGCTGAAAACTGAACTCCAGCAATCATCTGTAATCAGGCTCTGCTGAAGAGCACAGCTCAGTCTAAGCCATTTGCTAGTACTAACGTTATTTTCACACGTTCCAGTTTTGACCTCTACATTTCAGGAATGGCAACAGTAAACTAAAGGGATAAATCTAGTTAAATAGCGCCACATGCTGTAGAAAGCACACATGACAAGTGCAAAATTAAGGAAGATAAAATTCTTAGTCTGTTAGAATGTAAAGAAAAAAAACAGTGTGAGATGATCTACAGTTCTTGTCCTGGTTTCAGGTAGGACAGAGTTAATTTTCCTCCTAGTAGCTGGCAGGGTGCTATGTTTTGGATTAGGATGAGAAGAGCGCTGATAACATGCCGATGTTTTAATTGTTGTAGAGCAATGCTTACACCAAGCCAAGGACTTTTCAGCTTCTCGCTCTGTCCTGCTAGCGAGCAGGCTGGGGGTGCAGCAGGAGCTGGGAGGGGACAGACCCAGGACAGCTGACCCAAACTGGCCAAAGGGGTATTCCATACCATCTGACGTCATGCTGAACAATATATAGGGGTGGCTAGCCGGGGTGGGGGGGCCGGCTGCTCGGGGATAGGCTGGGCATCGGTCAACGGGTGGTGAGCAATTGCATTGTGCATCACTTTGTACACATTATTACTATTATTATTATTATTATTGTTATTGTTATTGTTATTATTTTCCCTGTCTTAATAAACTGTCCTTATCTCAACTCACAGGCTTCACTTTCCCGTTTCTCTCCCCCATCCCGGAGAGGGAGGGGGGAGGGTGAGCGAACGGCTGTGTGGTGTTTGGCTGCCAGCCGGGCTAAACCACAACAGCCAATTTGGCGCCCAACGTGGGGCACGAAGGGTTGAGATATCGACAGATTTGACCCGAGTGTGTTAAACTAAAATTGGTATAAGTATTCGACCTGCTTAATAGTTGCTAGTCACAATGTTGATTGCTTTCATCTCAAGTCTGCTGTACCTGTTTCCCAGATTGAGTTTTATAGCAAGTTACTTTCTGTATGTGCTCCCTGTCGTGCTGTTTATCCTTTCCGGGCCCTGGTTCAAGATTGTTATGGTACTGTGTGGGGTAACGATGGCTTATGAAATGATGAGATATCTGGTCATGACTCTAACCTGGTATTTGTACTCAGCACTGTCGTCGACTCTATACTTCGGAAACCATATCTCAGAAACTATTAGCAATTACACCTATTGCCTTTTTTCATCAGGGAGTCAATCTCTGGAGGGGACAGGGGAAGATATTTTCTCCTACCTGTTCACTCTCCCTTCCTCCTTCACCACCCTCTTATCCCCCGAGCTAGTTACGGTAGCTCTCCAAGATGTTGAATATCCTTGGGATACTCAGACCAGCATGTTCTTGTTGTTATGTCTCCTGAATGCGCTTCAGGTTTTGTTTAAGGTTAAACAACTACTTAGGAATCTCATCCGGAGATCTGTCTTGAGGCGGGATATTTGCGAGTGGCAGGGAGTGTGGGAGGATATGGGCAGGTTTCTAGGGCAGTGGGCACCTCCAGTGTTTTGGACGTTCACCCCTGAACAACTGCAAAATCCTAAAAAACTGGTAGAATGCTTGAAAAAAAGGTGTCATGACTCCGGCAGTTCCGAAGTGACACAAATCACTGTGGCGTGCTGGGGTCTGGCCTGTGCCTATCGAGCTGCAATTGATGCTACTATCAACCTAGTGACAGCTCCCGCAGCCGTTCCAGCTCCCGCAGCCGCAGCCGTCCCGGTTCCGGCTCCTGCAGCCGTTCCAGCTCCCGCAGCCGTTCCAGCTCCAGCTCCCGCAGCCGTTCCAGCTCCAGCTCCCGCAGCCGTTCCAGCTCCAGCTCCCGCAGCCGTCCCGGTTCCAGCTCCCACAGCCGTTCCAGCTCCCGCAGCCGTTCCAGCTCCAGCTCCCGCAGCCGTTCCAGCTCCCGCAGCCGTTCCAGCTCCCGTAGCCGTTCCAGCTCCCGTAGCCGTTCCAGCTCCCGTAGCCGTTCCAGCTCCAGCTCCCGCAGCCGTCCCGGCACCCACAGCCGTTCCAGCTCCCGCAGCCGTTCCCACTCCTGTGGCTGGGTCAGAGAAACGAACTGTAGCAGTGCAAGTTGCCCCTGCAGAGGGTACTCCAACCCCTGTGGCAGACCCTGTGGCTGGGTCGGAGAAACGAACTGTAGCAGTGCAAGTTGCCCCTGCAGAGGGTATTCCAACCCCTGTGGCAGACCCTGTGGCTGGGTCGGAGAGGCGAGCTGTAGCAGTGCAAGTTGCCCCTGTAGAAAAGGTGAAAAAATGGTATAGAGACTCAGGTCGTTTAGAACGCAGAAAGTCTTCTGCTAAGTCTGGGCGTGGAGAAGACGAGGCTGGGCCATCAAGTGTGCAGGAGGATGACGATGAGGATGAGGATGTTGACAAATCAACAGTAACTACCCGAACCCTATACCAGCGTGAGCTACGAGATGTGCGAAAAGATTTTGGTCGCTGTATAGGTGAACAGCTTGTCACCTGGCTGCTCCGGTGCTGGGACACTGGAGCCAATGGTGTGGAATTAGAGGGCAGGGAAGCCAAGCGGTTGGGATCCCTTGCTAGAGATGCAAGCATTGACAAAGCAATTGGAGATGGAGCACGATCTCACAGCCTCTGGAGGCGTCTCCTGTTAGCTGTGAAGGGAAGGTATCCCTACAAGGAAGAACTTGTATGTCTACCAGTCAAGTGGACCACCATGGAGAAGGGAATCCAGTACCTGAGGGAATTAGCCGTACGGGAAGTAATTTATAAGGACCTAGACGACGCACAAACATCCACAGATCCAGATGACGTCCAGTGTACTCGACCCATATGGCGGAAGTTTGTACATAATGCACCATCAACATGGGCCAGCACATTGGCAATAATATCCTGGAAAGACGGTGAAGATCCCACAGTGGGTGACATGGCTAAACAACTCCGGCAGTACGAAGGAAATCTCTCCTCTTCCCTACAGGCCTGCGTCTCGGCTGTGGAGAAACTCTCTGAAGAGTTCCACCAACTTAAAGAGAATTTATCTTCCCCCCCACCTGAACAAACCAGTGGCCACCAACTAAAAGAGAATACTTTGGAGAAACTTTTTGAAGAGGTCCACCAACTTAAAGAGAATTTATATTCCCCCCGACCTGAACGAACCAGTGGCCACCAACTAAAAGAGAATACTTTGGAGAAACTTTTTGAAGAGGTCCACCAACTTAAAGAGAGTGTATTTTCTTCCCCACCTGTACGAACCAGCGTCTCGGCTATTAGGGGTAAACGCGCATCCGTGCAAAGAAGACAATATGGTGGGTACACACCCCGCGCCACCCTGTGGTTCTACCTACGTGACCATGGAGAGGACATGAGAAAATGGGATGGAAAATCTACTGAGACCCTAGAGGCACGGGTACGTGAGTTACAAAAGAAAACAATCGGGAGAAAGGGTTTCTCTGAAAAGTTTGCTGCTCCAACTTCTAGCAGGCAGTCTTTTAAACACAGAAACGAAGATTCTGACCAGGACTAGAGGGGCCCTGCCTCCAGCCAGGGGGAGGAAAGGGACAACCGAGTTTATTGGACTGTGTGGATTCGATGGCCTGGCACGTCTGACGCACAGAAGTATAAGGCTTTAGTAGACACCGGTGCACAATGTACTCTAATGCCATCAAGCTGTAAAGGGCCAGAGCCCATCTGTATTTATGGCGTGACAGGGGGATCCCAGCAGTTAACTGTATTGGAAGCTGAAGTGAGTCTAACTGGAAATGAGTGGCAAAAGCACCGTATTGTGACTGGCCCGGATGCTCCGTGCATCCTTGGCATAGACTATCTTAGAAGAGGATATTTCAAGGACCCAAAAGGGTTCCGCTGGGCTTTTGGCATAGCTGCCTTAGAGACAGAGGACATTAAACAGTTGTCTACCTTGCCCGGTCTCTCAGAGGACCCTTCTGTTGTGGGGCTGCTGAGGGTTGAAGAACAGCAAGTGCCAATCGCTACCACAACTGTGCACCGGCGGCAATATCGCACCAACCGAGACTCCCTGATTCCCATCCACGAGCTAATTCGTCAACTGGAGAGCCAAGGAGTGATCAGCAAGACTCATTCACCTTTTAATAGTCCCATATGGCCAGTGCGAAAGTCTAATGGTGAGTGGAGACTAACAGTGGACTATCGTGGCCTGAACGAAGTCACGCCACCACTGAGTGCTGCAGTGCCGGACATGCTAGAACTCCAGTACGAACTGGAATCAAAGGCAGCCAAGTGGTATGCCACAATTGATATTGCTAATGCATTTTTCTCCATCCCTCTAGCAGCAGAGTGCAGGCCACAGTTTGCTTTCACTTGGAGGGGAGTCCAATATACGTGGAATCGGCTGCCCCAGGGGTGGAAACATAGCCCTACCATTTGCCATGGACTGATCCAGTCTGCGCTGGAGCAGGGGGAGGCTCCTGAACACCTGCAGTACATCGATGACATCATTGTGTGGGGTGACACGGCAGAGGAAGTTTTCGAGAAAGGGAAGAAAATAGTCCAAATCCTTCTGAAGGCCGGTTTTGCCATAAAACAAAATAAAGTCAAAGGACCTGCACGAGAGATCCAGTTTTTAGGAATAAAATGGCAAGATGGACGTCGTCAAATCCCAATGGATGTGATCAACAAAATAACAGCTATGTCTCCACCAACTAGCAAAAAGGAAACACAAACTTTCCTAGGTGTCGTGGGGTTTTGGAGAATGCATATTCCAAATTACAGTCTGATTGTAAACCCGCTCTACCAAGTAACTCGTAAGAAGAATGCTTTTGAATGGGGCCCTGAGCAACGACAAGCCTTTGAACAAATTAAGCAGGAAATAGTTCATGCAGTAGCCCTTGGGCCAGTCCGAACAGGACCAGACGTAAAGAATGTGCTCTACACCGCAGCCGGGGAGAACGGTCCCACCTGGAGCCTCTGGCAGAAAGAACCTGGGGAAACTCGAGGTCGACCCCTGGGGTTTTGGAGTCGGGGATACAGAGGATCTGAGGCCCGCTATACTCCAACCGAAAAGGAGATATTGGCAGCATATGAGGGAGTTCGATCTGCTTCGGAAGTGATCGGTACTGAAGCGCAGCTCCTCCTGGCACCCCGACTGCCGGTACTGGGTTGGATGTTCAAAGGAAGGGTCCCCTCTACACATCATGCAACAGATGCTACATGGAGCAAGTGGGTTGCACTGATTACTCAGCGGGCTCGAATAGGAAACCCCAGTCGCCCAGGAATCCTGGAAGTGATTATGGACTGGCCAGAAGGCAAGTACTTTGGGATATCAGCAGAGGAGGAGGTGGTCCGTGCTGAAGAAGCCCCACTGTACAACAAGCTACCAGAAAATGAGAAGAAATATGCCCTGTTCACTGATGGGTCCTGTCGTATTGTGGGAAAGCATCGGAGATGGAAAGCTGCTGTATGGAGTCCTACACGACGAGTTGCAGAAGCTGCTGAGGGAGAAGGTGAATCGAGTCAGTTTGCAGAAGTGAAAGCCGTTCAGCTGGCCTTAGATATTGCTGAACGAGAAAAGTGGCCAGTTCTCTATCTCTACACTGATTCATGGATGGTAGCAAATGCCCTGTGGGGGTGGCTACAGCAATGGAAGCAGAACAACTGGGAACGCCGGGGCAAACCCATCTGGGCTGCTGCATTGTGGCAAGATATTGCTGCCCGGGTAGAGAACCTAGTTGTAAAGGTACGCCATGTAGATGCTCATGTGCCCAAGAATCGGGCTACTGAAGAACATCAAAACAACCAGCAGGTGGATCAGGCTGCTAAGATTGAAGTGGCTCAGGTGGACCTGGACTGGCAACATAAAGGTGAATTATTTATAGCCCGATGGGCCCATGACACCTCAGGCCATCAAGGTAGAGATGCAACATACAGATGGGCTCGTGACCGAGGGGTGGACCTGACCATGGACACTATAGCACAGGTTATTCATGATTGTGAAACATGTGCTGCAATTAAACAAGCCAAACGGTCAAAGCCTCTCTGGTATGGAGGACGATGGCTGAAATACAAATATGGAGAGGCCTGGCAGATTGATTACATCACACTCCCCCAAACCCGCAACGGCAAGCGCCACGTACTTACAATGGTGGAAGCAACCACCGGATGGCTGGAAACATATCCTGTGCCCCATGCCACCGCCCGGAACACTATCCTGGGCCTTGAAAAGCAAGTCCTATGGCGACATGGCACCCCAGAAAGAATTGAGTCAGACAATGGGACTCATTTCCGAAACAACCTTATAGACACTTGGGCCAAAGAACATGGTATTGAGTGGGTGTATCACATCCCTTATCATGCACCAGCCTCCGGGAAAGTTGAACGATACAATGGACTGTTAAAGACTACACTGAAAGCGATGGGTGCTGGGACATTCAAAAATTGGGAAACACATTTGGCAAAGGCCACCTGGTTAGTCAATACTAGAGGATCTGCCAACCGAGCTGGACCTGCCCAATCAAACCTGTTACGCACTGTAGAAGGGGATAAAGTTCCTGTAGTGCACGTAAGAAACATGCTGGGTAAGACAGTCTGGGCTACTCCTGCCTCAGGAAAAGGCAAGCCCATTCGTGGGATTGCTTTTGCCCAGGGACCTGGATGCACTTGGTGGGTAATGCAAAAGAATGGGGAGGTTCGGTGTGTACCTCAAGGGGACCTAATACTGGGTGAGAATAGCCCATGAGTTGAATTGTAGTATGTTAATTATCATATAACACTGTATGTCATCACTACCATGGTTGCTATATATCATAGATGAAAATGGTGACTAATTAGAAGGTATTGGAAAGAGTGTAACCTGAGCATGACATAAATGGTATGGAATAAGGGGTGGATATCTGTCCTGGTTTCAGGTAGGACAGAGTTAATTTTCCTCCTAGTAGCTGGCAGGGTGCTATGTTTTGGATTAGGATGAGAAGAGCGCTGATAACATGCCGATGTTTTAATTGTTGTAGAGCAATGCTTACACCAAGCCAAGGACTTTTCAGCTTCTCGCTCTGTCCTGCTAGCGAGCAGGCTGGGGGTGCAGCAGGAGCTGGGAGGGGACAGACCCAGGACAGCTGACCCAAACTGGCCAAAGGGGTATTCCATACCATCTGACGTCATGCTGAACAATATATAGGGGTGGCTAGCCGGGGTGGGGGGGCCGGCTGCTCGGGGATAGGCTGGGCATCGGTCAACGGGTGGTGAGCAATTGCATTGTGCATCACTTTGTACACATTATTACTATTATTATTATTATTATTATTATTGTTATTGTTATTATTTTCCCTGTCTTAATAAACTGTCCTTATCTCAACTCACAGGCTTCACTTTCCCGTTTCTCTCCCCCATCCCGGAGAGGGAGGGGGGAGGGTGAGCGAACGGCTGTGTGGTGTTTGGCTGCCAGCCGGGCTAAACCACAACAGTTCTACACCCTAATTCTAAAGCCTATGTAATATTTATTATACAAATAATAAACAAATTTGTTATGTAGAATCACTATAATAATCTAAACATTTTTTACCATCTGAAAGCATTCACACCAAACCTGAAGATGCAAAGGAACTAGCAGTAAGAGCGTTATTTCTGTATGTATTTTTCAAGAGCACACTGTAAGAGCAACTCTTAATTGTACCTTGAAAGACTTCTTCAACCAGAACAATCTTTGGAATAACCTTATTATAAGCTGCACAGATACAAAAAGCTGAACAGCACGCTGCTAGAAGTCATGACTCCTAGACCCAGGACTCCAGATTATGCAGACCCCTTAGCATTAAACTAAACTTCAAGTTAAGAAATTTTAGTAATTATCTTCAATAAGCTGAATTTCCTGTGAAATATTAACCAGCAAAACTTATCCATCAAGTTACACTTGGATCTGCTCTTCGCAATGGCACACTACCAGTTGGTCAGAGCACCGAATGTGACCCCTGGTGCCATGAACTGCCACTGCAGCCTCTCCCCAGGAGGGGGTTCCCAATAGATGCAGTTTCAACCACTCTAGGGAAGGTTATGAACCCCTCCCAGTGCTTGTCTCTCTTGTTGGAAAAGGAGGCAGGTTCTCCATGTTCAAAGATACTGTAATACCTGTCACCCTTATTACTCATATTATTTCTCCATTCAAATAGACTATAATGAATTATTGGGAACATACTGGGCTAAAATAAAAACCTGACATAACAGAAAAAAATGTGTATCAGTGGTTGATCAACATAATGCACAATACACGGGAGGGCTCATTTTCCCCCTAAGCATGCTTTATTAGCTAAGCCACAGCACACTACCATGGCCATTTATAATAGTCTTATCACAAAACATGAGATTAGACCAAAGCAGGACTTCTCATTTATTCTGTTCTTCATCGAAGAATGAGTTAAGTACACCTAGACTAAATCAAAAGTCCCCAAATCATTTTGGGTAGCCTTCATCAACACCCTGCTATTGATATAATTAAAAAGCTTTCCTGAAGTCTTCCTTGCTAGAAATTAAGCCTACTACATCACCTTTCCCTTAGAGGACACTGAAAGCATCTATCCACTAGGATTCACTAGGATTTAGAAAATAACCCTTCATATCCTTGATTTGTGTCTTACCCCAAAATTCCTTGCTAAAGGAAACCAAGGCAGCTGCTTCTATACAGATAAGAAGATATATTTATATAACTTATTTGTGTTGTCATACTCTCCCATTTGTCTACATTTTTATCAAAGGCATGGTGCCCACAACTGGACACATTGCAGGTGAAGCCCCAGCAGAATCAAACAGAACTGAGTTAAGAACCTCCCCAGCTCCTGACATAACATTCCTACTACTACATCCACAAAGAGGTATTTCCTTCTGTGCAAAAGCAACACATACTGCTGAGTAACCCTGCCTGTAAAACACTCATCTCCACAGCATTCTGTGAAATAATGATGCCCGGTCAGAGATTTGCCATTGCTAGTCATAAGCCTAAATTTTCATTCCTAAGCATGGCGTTTGATCAGTGTTTTCAACTTTCAGGCTATTTCTGCAGCTTACGAAGATCCTTCTGAATCCCAATCCTGTCCTTTGTGATTATACTTCCCAGTCTAGTGTCACTTGCAAATGTAAATAAATAATTGTACAGTTGTTCATGTGTTAATCATATCACAAAAGAAGAGTCGCTCAAAATCATGTTTTCTTTAATTAGTAATGTGTTGGATGTCAGGAGGCAGACTTCAGTGCAGTATTACACAACTTATCCTAGTGGCTTACAATGGCACGTTAATGACAGAGCTGCCATTGTTTTGTAGGTAACTACTAGAAGATTAAAACTACAATTTCAGTACAGCACAACAAAGTGCTTTTCCAGCCAACTTATTTTCTACTACCCTGCCAACATCTAAATCAGCAATATGCCACAAAAAGATCATTCTACATCAGCATTAAAACAAAATATATATTGGTAGACAGACAAATATCAATAGTGCTATACAGTACCAAACAATCCTGTCTCGTATTTAACATAAATATATATATTCATTCACTGCTCTATCTAATTCAGAAGACGGTATCTTGATGTATTATTTTTGTATTGGAAATATAATGGTACCTAAAGCATATTACAATATCACAGAAGATATCTCCGAGGTTTTTCTATTCTTCCTTAGACAGCAAGCCCCAGTGGACTGTTTAGTAAGAAAGCATTTATTTACCTAGCCAATTTTCCTTCTATAATGAGTTTGCTTTTATAATATGCACACATTTAAAAACGAGTTAATTAATGAACAAAATTAATATATTCATACAACTTGTTCTACAATTTCATTCAACCTTCTGTAACCATTGCGTGCTTTTCTGTATGCAAGCATATGATCAAATAGAGAAATACTTCCAAAAATTATTTCAACATGGCTGAAGCAAGCAAAATTTCCATTACCCATTCTGTAAATAAAGCCATTCAAGCAATCCTGAATATTTATATAAATGAGAATTAACTTAGTCATTTGATATACGTCTAATTTTTCTGCTTCCAAGTGCGAGCCTTTTTATTGCATATTAGTAGATACCTGCCAGCAAGACAGAGTATCAGAGGATTTACAACTGTGAGGGTAGAATGCCATCTGCTGCTACACTTACTGTTACAGCAGGGTAAAACCAGAAGAATCATCATACAAGTGCTGCCTTCTGTTGCTTTCTTAGCCATAAAATATATACGAACATCTCTTTTTGTTTTACTAAAAATTAAACAAAAAACCCACAACATTTACACAGTTTCTGTTGTATGATCAGTTAAAAATCATGTGATGTGAACCAGAGGATTCTATGAATGCAAATGAGAGGCTGTTTTATCAGACCTACTAGAGCAAAACAAAGAAAAGAAAGTGTAATTTGACTGCAAAATAAATTATGCTGGTAGATACTGTAATCAAACTGCAAAAAAACACATTTTGAAAATGCATTTGTATGAACTAAGCAGAGTTACTAGACTGGATCTATTTAGAAACACCCCTTGAACTATTATGCATCTTTGCGAATTTTTCACTTTCCCAGGCCGGTCACATTCAAGACGTAAATCATAACCAAAGGCAGAAAACGGAACATGATACATTGCCAGTTTGATTCATGTCCACTTATGGAATGGGGAAAAAAACAACAGAACTACCAACAAAAAATGTTTTCTTAAATTCAACCTTGTTTTCTCCCATGTCAGTAAGAGTTAATTCTTTCTGATCTAAGTGCTCGTCAGTAAATCAAATGGAAACATTAGTTAGCATTTTACTCAATTATTTTCTCAGCATTTAACTTAATAATTACTCAGCATTTAACCTTCCACACACAATGCAGTCACAGAGGTAGTCTTACGGTCATTCAAAACACGTAAATTCGTATGTACAGAACTCTGGTGTGGCTGGCAAACAATCATGTATTGCTTTTTTGTTTTTCCTCTTGAGAAGGGAGCTCCAGGTGTGCAATGCTTCACCCACACTCCAGTTCTTCTTCCAGCCTTGCCTAATAAAGGATGTGATGCCTAGGTATTCAATCTCCTCTAACAATCTGTTACAGCATGCTATACATTGACTTGACTTCTCCACACAGTTAGCATCCCAGTCAGTCAGACTACAAAAAGATTAAATCAAAACCCTCAAAACCGATCAAAACTGGACAGAATGACAAAATCATCTGGGAATTGGAGATGAGAATAACTACTTTGCCTCTGAATTGCCATCAGTAGGAGTTTTCCTAGTGAAAATACCAGGAGCATGCATACATTTGCACTCTGTACCTTGTGTTACTTAGCATTACAACACTGCACCATGTTTAAAAACAACAAATCAGCTCTGACAATTGAAAGGAACACACTGTTTTTATGAAAAAGTAATTCAGTATAGTGCAAAACTTTATTTTTAATTTTAAGTGAGAAACCATTCAATAAAGTTAAAGTACAGTTCAAACCTGAAGGAATAAAAGAATTCTTGAGATTGGGACTGTAATACAGAAGTAAAAACAGATCTCAGTCACTGTCACAATTCTTGCTAAAGATTTGCTTGGGGCTCCAACCCAATTCTCTCAGTTTTTCTCAAGATCAATTGATCTCATCTTACTGACATTCTCTTTATAACATCTATATTATGACTGTCCCCTACAGTTAAGGTGAATTAACTGCTGCTTCTTCAAAAATGCATCTTACTTTTTCCTCTTCCCTATTTAAAATGCAGAAAAGCCAAGTAATGAGAGAAATACAGTGGAAACCACATAAATGAGTAACTGTCAAAAGAACAGAACTATTAAAAGAATAAATCTTGTGTACCCAGCTGTGAAATATAACACAATATAGCAGAACCCAGCTAAATGTTTGAAATAAAAAATTGAAATGCAAAGTAACCTAAAATTGTTTAATGAACATAGCTGTTAAAATATTAACTCCTTGCATGCTGAAACTCAAGAGCATACATGATAAAGAAGCTTGCTCAGATGAACATCACACCAGTAAGTTACCTACCCATCCACCTGTCCAATCAACCGCCAGCTAAGCTCCACAGTTTATAAATGTAGGATATATTGGCAGGTCCATTGCTGCACAGACTTTTCTATTTCAATTTGCATGGTTTACAGTAAATGTTTACCTTTGAGGTGTGCTGAAGCTGGTCCCCCACATAGGTCTTGCGAAACTGATCCAAGAACCACAGAATTGCCAGTTCTACTTTTTCATTACTAGACTGTGGTAACTGGGCATCCATCAAAGATATGAGCTGAAAAACTCTTTAATGACAGAAAAAAGAAATTTTCAGGAAAAACTCTCAGGTTAAATGATATTGTAACAGCTAATTTCTTTAGGAAACCATCACCCATTTTTTGTTTGCCTAAGTATCTTCTAGGATTGTGTTCTGTTTAGATGCTAATTATGCTAATTGACCACTATTAAATATAAACATAAACATAATGCTTTTCTAATTACTTTGTCGCTTAAATTTTCTCAGATGCATATGTTATTCTGTGGAGAGTTCGTAAAATATTTAATTTCTTAGAGCATTAATTCCACACTGAAAGAAAAATATTGAGAAGCACAGGTCACAAACTGCAAATGCTAGACCAGAGTTGTTCAAGTTCCCTGGAAGCTGAAACTATTGTATTTAGAAATAAATTTATACATGCAGCATGTAACACACTGTCTGCATCAATTCTTCCTACTTCAGTCTCTCTTAAAACATCAGGACAAACATGTATTTTCTGATCGAAATCCTTACACAGTACATGTCTCCTTACTAAGACTGATTTCAAAGAATTGACTTCAGCTTTTATCAGCTAAGAGTATTTCAGCTTTTTTAATTTATTTTTTTTTAAGTCATAAAATTATTCTCACCTTTTCCCAATGCTGAAATATATAGTAACTCGATTAGCAGTCAACAGCTACTTCATCTCTAAGCCTGTATATTAAAACCTCTCACTATTAATAAAAACATAGTAGAAGACTGCTAACACCACACAGCCCCAGGGTAGATTAGGAAGGCAAGAAGCAAAGGAGAAAATGTAAAGCTTTTTATCCAGTTCTAAACTGTGTGCCCTTTTTCATGTATTAGCTAGTGGATGTAAATACCAGGATCAAAGATGCATGCCCTTTTTCACACGCTCCTGGGCATAAACAAGGATTAAGGAAGTGTTTGGTACATTCGTGGTGTTTACCTCAAAGAATATATGTAATTTACAGTAATCCCTAGCACACCCCTTACATTAAAGTTTGCATGATGGGGACTACAGCACCCACATTTTTTAAATCCAGAGCCTCATTTTTTATTCCAAATTCTAGTATTAAAGTCAGCCCAAGTTTTCAGTGGTTGACCAGCAGTTCCTTTGCACTCCTTCACTTGCAAGACTCCTCATTAACATGAGGAAATAGTACAGAAAATAAATAACCATACCTCACAATTAAAATAAACGTTTGTATACAAGCACAGCACAAAAATGAGAACAGTTAGCTACCCAGGCATATCTAAACACTGTTTATAGTGAGAGATGTATTTGCCTTTAAACCTCTTCCATTTCTCTGAAGCATCATTTTGAAATGATGGCCTTAATGACTTCTTCATTACTCAGGATGATGACAGAGGAAAGATCAAGGCAATTGGAATGGTCTCAGTCCACAGAAAGTCATACAGTCCTTGAACACCCACCATCCAAAAACTGGACAAAATATCAGCTGATACTGAAACATCACCAAAAAAAAAAATCAGCAACACTTACCGACAGGACAATTCTCCATCCATGGCATCATGTTCATCAGTACTAGTGTATGTCAATCGTCCCCCCACAAAAGTACCCACAAAATAGACAAGCCATGCCAGACGCCCTAATGTTAAAAAGAAAAAAAGAACAGTTACTGATGATAAACCATTATGCTAGCACAATACACTTCCATAAGGTATCAGCAGTTTTATGAGGTATCAGACTGTGGAATGCTGTCAAGAAAACGGTTAAGTTCCTCCCTTCCACTGATTTAAAACCTATCCAGACAAATTAATTAACAAAAAGTTCTGAAGAGAACTGACAGATCAACTAGAACAGCCTGCTAAACTGGATGCATTTATAAACAAAACACCGAAGACCTAAGTCAAAATAGAAATTAAGCAAACCCAGCCTGGTAAAGATTAGACATGCAATTAATCCAGTATCTTCACTTGCCTGCTACAAATTATTTCACAGGATAGAACACTTGTATCTACAGTGGTGCAATAGCATCTGCTCATGGCATTAGGAACTGGTTGAGACTTTCTACAGTTTGCTTAGTTTCTTATTTGTATTTCAAATAAAGAATTTATTGTAATATTCAACCAATAACTCCAATTTTTAAATTGAAAAACAGTTTGTTCAAAACATTTTTTTTTTCTAAGTCAGACATATTCGTCAAGAAGAGAATCTGTAAACCACCATTAGTTTTGGAAGTCTCAGTGGGCTGTTTCCTAAAAAAGTTTGAAAGGCAGAGGTCATACATTTCAAGCTATGTCATCATTCCTTCTTATCTTGCAGATTATTTAGTTGTCAGTTTCCACTAAAGCACCAATGGATCCCAGCAGGGTACCTTAAGGGTACAGTACAATGTAAGGATCATGTCTGTAAAGCTTAGTTCCTGCAAACTCAAGGAGTTATTTATATTTCATGTATTTTGTGCAGACTTTTAAATACTGAAATCCAGCTTTATAAAATACAGAACTCAAGTTTACAAACACTGAACTCAGAATTAGTTTGGCCTCTCTCTGCTAGACACTCACCACCCCACTGCAAACCTGGATTATTTTAACCTCTTTGGCACATTATGGCGTAATACTTTTCATCTTTGACCTACCAATACCTAATCAAGCCATGCAGATTCCTGCCTCAGCTTTCTAAGCTGTGAATCCAGTAAGTAATGGTATAGTCTCTCAGCAAAGATGCAGTATTTCTCCTAAAGCAGTGTCAAAACTAAGACTGAAACACCAACGTAGCACATAGACCTGCGCAAACTTCAGGATGCCCCGAAAGGTTCCTTCCTCAACTAAAACACAAGGAGACTACAGAACAGTAAAGCCACTTTTAGACTCCACCTTCATTTGGCAAAAAGTAC